>NC_136262.1:263720955-264108000 GCF_964187855.1 Myxine glutinosa | reverse complement strand
ATGAGGACTGGGCCCAAAACTCTTTTTGAGGAGATGAAAAGATTGTTAAAGATCAGTATTGGACACTCCGGCCTTCACATGGAGAGGAGATTAAAGGATTCCGTTGAGAGCCACACGTTGGCTACAAGAGTAGAGGGAGTCGGTAAGCCGTGTGGAGCTGGCCTTGGATTCCAGCGGCAGACAGAGATATGTCCCCCGTCTGCTGTCCCCTCACTCCAACACAATTGCATATGGTGAGACAATGATCGAAAAGCAATTCTCGTTCTCTCCCCGGAAGACAAACCCAACTGATGAAAATCCAGTTCCCTCCACGTAACCGAGAACCAGTGTATATCAGTCCTGAATAAAGATCACCTGACTTTAAACTTAAGCATCCACCAAATACTGATTGAAACTGGTCAGGTGTGTCACCGGTACACATTCCCCTTCTCTACCTTCCCTCAAGTATGGATTCTTATTACTGCTCTTTAAGAAGCTGATTTTTCCTGAAAAGACCAAGGTCCCCAATTCTACCAATCATTTCTCCTATTCCGAGTCACACGTCTAATCACAGAAACCCACACCTGCTTTCCTCCCCAAGTCCAACCTTTGATACTCACCTCCATTCATACCTTCCATTCTCTCATTTGTGGTAATGACTGTGTTCTGCCTTCCATTCTTAAGGTTTCTTGTCCATCATCACCTCACCCATTCCATCATCACCTCACCCATTCCATCATCACCTCACCCATTCCATCATCACCTCACCCTTTCTCCATCACCTCACCCATTCCATCATCACCTCACCCATTCCATCACCTCACCCTTTCTCCATCATCACCTCACCCATTCCATCACCTCACCCATTCCATCACCTCACCCTTTCTCCATCACCTCACCCTTTCTCCATCACCTCACCCTTTCTGCATCACCTCACCCATTCCATCATCACCTCACCCTTTCTCCATCACCTCACCCATTCTCTATCATCACCTCACCCATTCTCTATCATCACCTCACCCTTTCTCTATCATCACCTCACCCTTTCTCTATCATCACCTCACCCTTTCTCCATCATCTCACCCTTTATCATCACCTCACCCTTTCTCTATCATCACCTCACCCATTCTATCATCATCGTCTGTCTATTTTACTCTTGCTAACCCCACCTCCCCCTCAATTTTGTTTTTCACTCTCCTCTTCCTGCCATTCTACGTTTCCATTTAGTATGCCTTTTGCTATTTTACCCTCTACCAGTTTGTTAACCTATCACTGTCAATTAGCTCTTCCGTTCATGTATTGTGCAACCATACCGTGTGTGCGCGAGTGCATAACGCCGACACGTATGATGTGGGATTTCAAAAACGAGCACAAATTCGAAATAAAAGGGACAGATGTAAAGAATAACTACCTTGATAATATCCAATCCCCCGATCAGTTCCCCCTTTACGTAAAGCTGGGGGTACGTTGGCCACTTTGAATAAGTTTTCAAGCCTCGTCTCACCTGCCAAAAGAAACAAACAATCAGTGCCCCACCCAAACACAAATTCTGCACCAGAAAAACAAATATTTAAACTGCTCACCTCCTCATCCTGCAGGATGTCAAACGTTTCGTACGTTGCCCTGTGGGGAATGAGAAGGTACATCATTATGAACAGATGGAATTGCGGAAGTTTAATTAACTAATAACGAATTGTCGACTTACCCAGTCTCGTTCAAGATGTCAATTGTAGTCCGACTGAATCCGCACTTTGGACCCTGGGAAACGAGCAATTACTAAATTATCCACACATTACATGATGAGGATTATATCCAATCTCATCCTGAACCCCACTACAAATTAGCTCTTCCTGCTTTTGGATCTGAGCTTCAATCTCCAAGGGGAAGAAAATGCTTTCCCTGCTAGTTATACAACCACACGACTTACCAGATCAGACCGGTGCTTAAACTTAATAAATTAACAAATCCACTGAACATTCACAGAGCCATTCCTTCCCTTTTCAAGGCAACGATAGGAGTGTTTGTCATTCAAATCCTGCTTTAATCACACCCACAAACTTAAAGGGGATCTCAAAGTTTGAGTTCGGTTTGAATTTGAGGTTTGCCGTCCATTTGAGGAGGCTCACCATTACATGTCAAATTATACAAATTTTTGACAAAACAATCTAGGCTAATGGAGGAAAGAAATGAGAGGGGAATACATTCAGATTTAGAGGATCAAAGGGATAGATGAAGATACGGACCACACGACTGGCAGAAAGAAGAGGGGTGAGTGGGTCAGAAAGAAGAGGGGTGAGTGGGTCAGAAAGAAGTGTGGGTCAGAAAGAAGAGGGGTGAGAATGGGTCAGAAAGAAGAGGGGTGAGAGTGGGTCAGAAAGAAATGGGGTGAGTGGGTCAGAAAGAAGAGGGGTGAGAGAGGGTCAGAAAGAAGAGGGGTGAGAGTGGGTCAGAAAGAAGAGGGGTGAGAATGGGTCAGAAAGAAGAGGGGTGAGAATGGGTCAGAAAGAAGAGGGGTGAGTGGGTCAGAAAGAAGAGGGGTGAGAGTGGGTCAGAAAGAAGAGGGGTGAGTGGGTCAGAAAGAAGAGGGGTGAGAGTGGGTCAGAAAGAAGAGGGGTGAGAATGGGTCAGAAAGAAGAGGGGTGAGAGTGCGTCAGAAATAAGAGGGGTGAGAGTGGGTCAGAAAGAAGAGGGGTGAGAGTGGGTCAGAAAGAAGAGGGGTGAGAATGGGTCAGAAAGAAGAGGGGTGAGAGTGGGTCAGAAAGAAGAGGGGTGAGAGTGGGTCAGAAAGAAGAGGGATGAGAGTGGGTCAGAAAGAAGAGGGGTGAGAGTGGGTCAGAAAGAAGAGGGGTGAGAGTGGGTCAGAAAGAAGAGGGGTGAGTGGGTCAGAAAGAAGAGGGGTGAGAGTGGGTCAGAAAGAAGAGGGGTGAGAGTGGGTCAGAAAGAAGAGGGGTGAGAGTGGGTCAGAAAGAAGAGGGGTGAGAGTGGGTCAGAAAGAAGAGGGGTGAGAGTGGGTCAGAAAGAAGAGGGGTGAGAATGGGTCAGAAAGAAGAGGGGTGAGTCTAGAAAGAAGAGGGGTGAGTGGATCAGAAAGAAGAGGTGTGAGTGGGTCAGAAAGAAGAGGTGTGAGTGGGTCAGAAAGAAGAGGGGTGAGAGTGGGTCAGAAAGAAGAGGGGTGAGAATGGGTCAGAAAGAAGAGGGGTGTGAGAGTGGGTCAGAAAGAAGAGGGGTGAGAGTGGGTCAGAAAGAGTCGAAGAAAGAGAGCATATGATGGATTTCATGGTGAATTTGATTGATGCAGCTGGAGGTCTAACTCTGGTGCTCTTGCACATCCTCTTTCTGCTCTATTCTTGACAGGGGCCCTATAATTTGCCATAGGTCATCTTCCATCTGCTTGGAAATCAGCCAACGTCACCTCATTACATAAAAATGTGCAAAAACGATTCCGTTACTACAGACCTATCAGCTGAATTTAAATCTTCAGCAAGGTCATCAAATCCATCATCATCAGTTGATATTAAATCCTTCCTTTACTCCAACAATCTCATCTCAGATCGATTTGGTTTCAGATGAGGTAACCAGCTTGGACATGCTGCTTCTACTCACCCAACAATGGATGGAGGCCCTCAATATCAGACATGAGATCAGGGCCGCCTCTCTGGACATATCTCGTGTTTTTGATACAGTTTGCCATCCCGCCTTGCTCTCCGAACTCTGCCTATAGCGTCCAAAGCCAACTCCACACACGGCTTACTGACTTCCTCAACTTCATTAACCAACGTGTGCCTCAACGGAATCCTTTCCTATCCTCTCCCTGTCAATGCTGGAGTGCATCCAAGGCAGTGGCTCGGGCCCAATCCTATTCCCGATCTTTATAAATGATCGAAATGGCTGGAAAATCTATTTTGTGACGACTGCACTCTCTGCAGTGATGTCCCTCATCCTTCAGATAGACAGGCAGCAGCTTTTTCCCCTCTTAAGCTGTTGACAAAATCACATGCTGGTCAGAAACTTGGAATATGCCTACACCTTGCTCACCTTGATACTATGGAAACAAAGGCCTTCAAGATCATTGGGATCTATCGTGATGAAGCTGAGTCTATGGGCCTATCACTTTCCCATCACAGACAGATCGGTGGTCTGTCTTCGACCGCCTCCTTTCTGGTCTTGCACCCTCTGCTCTTTCCGTTCTCCTCTCTCCTCTCCTTTTGTTCTGCTGCATCCTGATCCAGTCAATGTTCTCGCTCCTTCACGAGCCTGCGCTTCATATACCAAAATAATTACATATCCCTGATTGGTTGTGAAAAGCATATGTTTCTCAGCCAAACACGAACCCCCAATGGCAAAATATTGCTGCCTCCACAAGTTTAGTCGGAAATTTAAAAGATCCATGTAATGACAGATACTGAATTTATCATTTCTGGATGTGAAGTTGATTAAATAACGATCAGATATTGTAATCATCAAAAAATACTGACCAACTCATGCTTACAGACGAGACCGCCAGCTTCGCGTCCATCCTATGGGCTGGGCACTTTTTGAAGCACCAACGCAACGGTCGATAATAGTCGGACGGAATCAAACAGACTAGGTAGCCCAAAGGTATCTGCACTACCTCTGTTACAATCCTGACAGAAGCGATCGGGGGATGAAAGATTTCAAAACAAAAGGTTCGCACCACTTGTGCTAACCCTGGCAGCTGGCTCACCTGTGCAGTCCCCTTCATGAAGAGCATCACAGGAGCTTTGTTGATGAGTGTGTGCAACCTGCAGGAAGAACTTCAGATAATTACAAAGCAGACAAGTGTGATTCAATCTTTTATTCTAGTTTCATAAATTACTTAAATCCCTGGCAATCATTTCAACTCCCACACTTCACGAGAAGTTAGTGCAAGTATACGTAAAACCATTCATTATCCTCTAATATTAATCCCCCACTACAGTGAGGTGATACACCCCTTACCCCCATCTACAGTGAGGTGATACACCCCTTACCCCTATTAACGCCCATCTACAGTGAGGTGATGCACCCTCCTCCCCCTATTAACGCCCATCTACAGTGAGGTGATGCACCCTCCTCCCCCTATTAACGCCCATCTACAGTGAGGTGATACTCCCTCCTCCCCCTATTAACGCCCATCTAGTGAGGTGATGCACCCTCCTCCCCCTATTAACGCCCCATCTACAGTGAGGTGATGCACCCTCCTCCCCCTATTAACGCCCATCTACAGTGAGGTGATACTCCCTCCTCCCCCTATTAACGCCCATCTACAGTGAGGTGATGCACCCTCCTCCCCCTATTAACGCCCATCTAGTGAGGTGATGCACCCTCCTCCCCCTATTAACGCCCCATCTACAGTGAGGTGATGCACCCTCCTCCCCCTATTAACGCCCATCTACAGTGAGGTGATGCACCCTCCTCCCCCTATTAACGCCACATCTACAGTGATGTGATGCACCCTCCTCCCCCTACTAACGCCCCATCTACAGTGAGGTGACACTCCCTCCTCCCCCTATTAACGCCCCATCTACAGTGAGGTGATACTCCCTCCTCCCCCTATTAACGCCCCATCGACAGTGATGTGATGCACCCTCCTCCCCCTATTAACGCCCCATCAACAGTGAGGTGACACTCCCTCCTCCCCCTATTAACGCCCATCTACAATGAGGTGATGCACCCTCCTCCCCCTATTAACGCCCATCTACAGTGATGTGATGCACCCCTTACCCCCATCTACAGTGAGGTGATACACCCCTTACCCCTATTAACGCCCATCTACAGTGAGGTGATACTCCCTCCTCCCCCTATTAACGCCCCATCTACAGTGATGTGATGCACCCTCCTCCCCCTATTAATGCCCATCTACAGTGATGATGCACCCTCCTCCCCCTATTAACGCCCATCTACAGTGAGGTGATGCACCCTCCTCCCCCTATTAACGCCCATCTACAGTGAGGTGATGCACCCTCCTCCCCCTATTAGCGCCCCATCTACAGTGAGGTGATGCAATACCCTTCAGATGTCCACTATGGAGTTTATTGCCAACCAGACCACAAATTTCTCACCCTGGTGTCTCATTCAGAGCGAGACCATGTTGGGTGTGCCGTCCTTCAGGAGGATGTTAGGCCTGAAGAACCGTCTACCAGCATTTGCACGGAATCATTCGCAAAGGGTTAGGTTATCGCCAATAACCTGCACAAAATTCCAGATATCGACCTTAACATGCAGGGGGACAGCAGCAGCAGATCCGCACCTCGGTGATAAAGCAACCAACAGGACGGATTCGTTATCAAATCCCCATCCAATGTGCGTTTTGCTAACGATGACAACCCAATCGTGATGTGTCACATTGTGTCACCAAAGTGCCAAGGCAAGGCCTACCTGTCCTCAAGTTTCTCTGCTTTTGGACAAACCTCTCTCAGTTCCCCCGACTCTGCCATTTCCTGCACATCACACACCGACACCAGGACATGAAGAGTTGACCGGCACCCTCCCAAGCCATGACACATTAATGTTTCATGGCCTGACCAAAATTGTGAAAACCCTCAAGTGTTTGGGCACTAGGAAGGGGCTCGAGGTAGAAACGTTATTTTGGACACTTATCGGGATATATTCGGAATCTGTGTAGAACGTTTCACAATTTAAACTTTCGGAATCTGTTAGGTTTTTTTGTTTTTTTTCACAGTTTCAGTTTGTAAAAAGTCAAAACAAGATGAAGGCTTTCCTGGAAGCCCTTGGTGTCCTTGTGTTTATACTTCTCCCACCCCCCCCCCCTTCCCACGCCACCTCCCCCCCCAAGCCCTCTCCCTCCCACACATTCCCGATGTCCCTGCTCTCAAATGTTGTGTTTATGTGCTTCCCCTTCTCTCCCCATCTTGTCTACCGCTCCCCTTTTTATATTGTTTGTCTGTTTGATTTGTCTGAGTGATAAATGTTAGCTCTTTCACGAGCCTCGATTCTGTATACAAAAAAAAAAAAAAGGCGCTGCCCGCCGGTGCTGATTCGGAAGGATTCCATTTTCACATGTCGCCTGCTTCAACAATTTGCTATTCGCAGTCATGAATACGAAGGCCGAAACTATCTCGGTTTCCTCCCATGAGGGTAGAGAACATGAAAATGAAAACCAGGCATTGACATTCCTCTTGCAGGAGAAGGGGAGATGGAGCAACAAACCTCATTGGATTAATTTCCTTCCCTCAGAAATTTCTGGGCAGGTGAACAGGCCCATCATTTACTTTGGTTGGGTAAATGCTGAATGTTAAAAATAACCGGATGAACGAGGACATTCAAAACAAACCCACCAGGCCGATGGGGAGCAGACGTCTGACCCGGCACATACCTTGACTATGTCCAAGCCTCCGATCAATTCGCCGTTGACGTACACCTGTGGATACGTGGGCCACTTGGAGTAGGTTTTGAGCCCCTGTCTGACACTTTCGTCCATCAGGATGTCAAAACTTCCGAAGCGCACCCTTTGCTTGTTTAGGATATCGACAATCTGCCGGCTGAAACCTGTGGACCAGGAATAAGGTACACAAAGAGATGAGAGATCATCAACTCGAGAGTGCACAATGGTGGGACTGAGGCCTAATATTGGGAGGGAGAGGAGGTGAGGGGACCCGGAAGTCTATACAGGTGTTTTTTTTAATGTCTCTAACACCAGACACGCATTTTATGATACTGTGGAAGACAGGGCCACAATGTGAAAAGGTGAATCTTTACAGAAAGCTGCACGAGTATGTACAAAATGGCGCTTGTAGGTTTCTGTGCAATTCTGGGAATTTAAATCGGATGATTCTTTTTTCCCTGGTTTCGCTGTTGTGGTGAAACGGAACCAAAATCCAATTACCACAAGGAATCCGAATGGGTCATGCAAGTCCAGGATGTGGAAAGCTGCACAACAGCTGGAAGTGCGACGAATAAAATAACTCGGTTTTATTCCTCATGGCATGTTTGTTTCGAGCTTTGTCACGCTCGATTCGAGACGCCATCGCCAGGTGACGCTAAACCTTTTATTTATTTTTCTTTGGTCTAAAAAGGCGTCACCGAGTGTGCGAACTGTGAAGTAACGAAATGGTTCACTCGGTTAGAAATGGTTTGTGGCAAAACTCACCACAGCGTGGTTCTTGCGGAGTTCCCTTCATGAAGAGCATCCATGGTGCGGAGCCGATGAGCTTCTTCAGACGGGCGTTTAGCTCCTCCGGTCCAATTTGAGCCGCGGCGGGCCCGAGCTGGGCAGACGTCACGCTCGGAGCCGGCACCGATATCAGCCGAGCCACGTGACGGGTCAGCTGATCGGCGTCCGCACCATCCAAACGCTCGAGTTCCTTTCCTGACTTCACGTAAACAATGATGCTCGAGTCCAAAAAGGAAACCACAATTCACTTGAAAAGGCAAGACAAATCAAACTATCTGATGACATCATAGGTACTATCTTTGTCATACGCAGACAACATTGCATGGTTTACCTTGAAGAATAAGAACGAAGGCACCGCGCTTATGTCGTACTTCTGTGAGATGTCTGGAAGAGCTTCGGCTTCGAGCTGCTCACAGCATGGTACAGTGTACAGTACAGTGTGCGCAGCACGGTCCGATGCTTACACAATTCGGGCATTACAGATTTCATCGTTTTCACGTTGTATATTAGAACAGGTAAAATTACAATTACTCCACTTCTACACTTGATCAGGAAACCACTGAATCGGATTTTCACGTTACTCTGATGCAACCTGTCGTTCATACTGAACAGGTATCTCCGACTGCTCTCGTCCCTCCCCGAGGCCCAGGTGGCATACCCGAGCAAAGCGCGCCTGCGGTTGTTCTTGTGCAAGCTCTTCGAGCACCCTGTCCATTTGTCCACATTGTGGGGCCCAAGGCGCGTAGAAATGAACGACCAGCAAAGTCCTGTGGAAAACATAGCGTTGCTATAACTACCGAACGTTACATTTGTACAAGATCATAGAGATGGGGTTATGACATATTATGACATACTAATATTATGACGTTTATATTTTGTGACATTTTGCTTTAAGTGTAACGGTCAATGATGATTATAACTGTTGTTATGCAACTTGTATTTTATAAGATGCAGTATTATTATTATTGAATTGTGTAGTATTTATAACGTGGTTAATAAGTAAAGTGTAGGCAAATGAAACCCTAATCGTATTATCAGCACGTAACCTTCACCTCACCGTGGGTCAGAATCCGTCACGTTGTTGGACAATAGTACGAATGGGTGGCGGGGCAGTGATTTGCCCAGGCAGGTGGAACCATGACCGAACAAGTTATGGCCTTGGAAGCTGCGATTGACCATTTAGAGGCGGGGGCATGTCTGTGACGTACCCATAAAAACGCTTGGAGATGAGAGGACTGATGTCGACAGACTGAGAAAAAGGAGAGCTGGCGTATGGCGATGGTTACACGGCAAGACGATCGTAAAGGAAATGACATACCAGGGTAGAGTCGCTTCATTGGTGTCGCATTGTATGGTGTCGTGCTTTGGGAGGGCGTGGGCGATACTCTCTTTGAAGAACACTCTTGGAGGCTTAACGTGTGCAGCTTCCGCTTCAGTGGGGACTAACTCAGCCATTTGGAGCATCCTCGGTTGGGGATGGACCATTAGTAAAGGGTCATGACCTTCTATTCACGGCACACTGATCGGTTTCCAGAAAGGTGGAAGTGTTCCCTGTGGCAAGGCGGACAGGCTCAACAACAACAACAACAACATGCATTTTAAAGGCCATTTTCCCTGCTAGAGCGGGGGTTAGCCTTGCGGTCCCCATGACAATCTTCTCCATTTTGCCCTATTTTCTGCATCTCTCCTTGTTAACCCCCTTGCCCGCATTTCTTCTTCCACCATCTTTAGCCAAGTCTTTCTCGGTCTTCCCCGTCTTCTACTTCCTTCTACATTCATTTCCATCACTCTTCTCAACCAGTCACTTTCATCCTTCCTCAACACATGACCAAACCATCTCAACCTGTTCCTCTTCACAGCATCAATCACAGGCTCTATTCCCATCATCTTTCGCAATTTATCATTTGTCTTCCTCTCTCTCAACGATACTCCGCACATCCGTCGAACCATTCGCATTTCCACCCTTTCCAACCTTCGTTGCTGCTCTACGTTCATTACCCATGTCTCGCTCCCATAAATCATAACACTTCTCACACATGCAGCATACACCTTTCCCTTCAGCTTCAACGACACTCCCCTCATCATCAGCACGCCACTCAATTCCCGAAACTTCTTCCATGCACATCTCACTCGAGCAACCGTTGCCGAGTCTGATCCACCTTCTCCATTCAGCATGTCTCCGAGGTAGCAAAATGTTTTCACACCTTCCAGCTTCACGCCATCTCCAAGATCCAACTCAACATTTCCTCCATCTGCAGCTCCCTCTGTGCACACCTTACATTTGAATGTAGCTGCCACACTGGTTAATGACCCTCTCAGACCACTACATTTTTGATGAACCCACTCAGCGCACATTGTACACTGAATGGAGTTCACTCCGACACCCTTCCTACACACAGCACAGGGCCACTTCCCAGTTCTTTCCACCTCACCACATGCTTTACCACTTGCCATCACCTTCGTCTTTCCGATATTCACCTTCAGACCTTTTGTCTCCATACATTCCTTCCACGTGTTCATCTTTTCCTTCAGTCCATCCATACTTTCCGCAATCAACACCAGATCATCTGCATACAACAACTCCCATGGTAAACCCTCCTTTACGTTCTGAGCCAGCACCTCCATCACAGCTACAAATAGTAGTGGACTTAGTACCGACCCCTGATGCACTCCCACCTTCACCTCAAACTCACCACTGTTCCCGTCCTTCGTCCTTACAGCTGTGCGTGCTCTTTTGTACATTGCCATCACTACTCTGATCAACCATTCCTCCACTCCTAACTTCCTCAATGCCCATGTCAATACTTTGCGTGGAACCCGATCGAATGCTTTCTCCAGATCAACAAACCCAAGAAACAACTTCTTCCTCTTCTCCATGTACTTCTCCTGCAACTGCCTCACAATGAAAAGCGCGTCTGTCGTTCCTCTTCCTGGCATAAATCCAAACTGCATTTCGTCGATCTTCACTTTCTTCCTTATCCTCCTCTCCAACACCCTTTCCAATACCTTCATTCCATGCTCCAATAACTTTATCGCTCGGTACGAGCCACACTCCAGAGGGTCACCTTTCCCCTTGTATAGAGGGACGAAGGTACTCAGTTCCCAATCCACTGGAATGCGGCCTTCTTTCACCACCAGATTACAGATCTCTGTCATTCTCTTCACACCCCAACTTCCTGCTGCCTTCAACATATCTCCCACAACTCCCGTCGGCCCTCCCGCTTTTCTACCCTTCATTGCTTTTATCGCTTCCTCAACTTCCTTCTCAGTTATCTTCTCTGCCGGTCCTAAAACTGGGTTACTCTCTATGTTGCCATCCCATTCATTCTCTGTATTCAACAGCATTTCCATATATCTTTTCCATCTTCCTTTAATTCCATCTGGGTCGACAACGATTTGTCCCACTTCATCCTTCAAGCAGCTCACCCCCATCACATCACACCTCTCTTTCGCTAACTGCTTTGCAATCCTGAATACCGCTCTCTGACCCTCTTCCGAATCCAAGCGTTCTCCGAACATTTTCCTACATGCCTCCTGCGCCTTTGCTACCTCTTTCTTTGCAGCCTTCCTGGCTGCCTTATAACTTTCATGCTCTGCTGTTTCTGCTCCCGTACCCTTCGCCTTCTGCCACTCCTTGAACTTCTTCCTCTTCTCGTCAATCGTCTTTCCAACTTCATCATCCCACCACCATGTTTCCGAGTGCCTTGGTGGTCCTTTTGTCCATCCACATACCTCACCAATGGCTCCCAACAGACTAGCTTTCATTGACATCCAACCACTTTCAAGCTCAACCACATCATCCTCGACCCTACTCAGCCTCTCTTTTAATGCCTCCCTTACTGTCACCTCTTTCAACCTCCACAGGACAGGCTCAGAGATACTAAATAAATAAACGAGTTAAATCTCAAATAAATAAATGAGATGCATCACATTATATGGAAATTGACGTGCATTTGTGCTACTGCATTGTCCTCCTCTTCACAATTGCCCTTGTTTATATTGGCAATGCTTCTACAGTTCACTACACTCTCAAGTCCACCATGAATGAATGAATGAATGCCTGGTGTTGGCTTAGCGGTTGGGGTGCAGGCTTGGGATCCTAGGATCCTGGGTTCGAATCCCGGTCAGTTGCTAAATTAACACCAGGGGGGTTGACTCAGCCTGTCATTCTTCCGAGGTCGGCAAATTGAGTACCAGCTTGCTGGGATGAATGATCCCGGTGTGCACCCCGTCCCCGGCTTAGAATAGGTACACCGTATCCCTGCGCATCCTAAGAGCGTGACCAAGGGTTGGCGTCAGGAAGGGCATCCGGCCATAAAAACCTTGCCTCAAACAGGGAACCATGATTGTCATAGGGCCCGCAAGGCTAACCCCTGCTCTAGCGGGGAAAATGGCCTTAAAACGATCATTCATTCATTCATTCATTCATTCTTCTACAGCTCACTACACTCTCAAGTCCACCATATATTGTTTAAATGAAAATTCAAATTGGAACGGCCTCTACTGCTCATTGTACCGTCAGGTTGATCATCATGTACTTGATACTGTTGTTTTCCCCTTTGTTGAAGTAATCTTTGTGCATTTGCTTGGTTGGGGTTGGTTTAAAGTAATTTTGGTAAAGTGTTTTCAAAGGCAAATTGTAAAGAGCAACTTTTCTTACCAAACTTGTGCTACACGTTCCGTTTCCCCAGTATTTGGTTGAACTAGATAAAGTAAGATCGTTAAACGATTGAATAACGATCCTACTTTTTTTTCCTTTGCATCTCCGACATTTGGCCTACTGTCGAGCAGTCTCTTCCCCGTGCCTGTTATACCAGGCAATGGGCTGTCCAACTCTGTTTCTATCCCTCTTCTTCACCCTGCTTGTAACACCAATGTCACTTATACCTTACCTGGACGGCTAACCTAACCCTCCCTCCCTTCGAACCAATCGCCATTCGTCCTCTCTCTCTGTCTGTCTGTCTCTGGATCCAGCAGTGTGTGTGTTCCAGACATAATTCAGTCATTGAGATATAATAATTTCATCGCATCTTTGCTTGTTCAACTCGGGTGCCCGTCTTGGTTTTGGCCTTGCCCCTCGACCCTGTGGTGTTGTGATTGGGTACAGGCATGATGGTCCATATGGTCACATTCTATGTTCAGGTTGCCTTGTGATGTTACATTTATTTTTACAGTATCACGTTCCTGATGGAGCCACAACCGAAATCTCACATTATACACACTTCAGTGACAACTTCCGAGGTCACTCTGGGTACGAGCGGCACCATCTTTGATGTCCCTTGTCTCCTCCCACTCAGCAGGGCAATGAAGGAGATGTTGTCGTTTCATATGCAGACTGTGGCTGCTGGTTGCATCATTTTCTGGAGGCGGGGCTGTGTCGCAAATCCAACCAGCGGAAGCCCATATTTCCAGTAAGCTGGTCCTCATTTTGCCGATCTCAGAAAGATGATAGGCCGAGTCAACCCACCCGGTGTTCGTTCAATGGCACGACAGGGGTCAAACTCAAGACCCTATGATCTTCAGCTCGCCACCTTAACCACGAAAGTAACACCAGACTTCTCTTAATAATGATGAATCTATCTATCTATCTATCTTATCTATAATTCCAGTAATCTCTGTTTGTACGTTTGTCTGTGACCGCTGTTTCTCGACAACCACGGGTCCGATATATTTTAACTTGCCAGGTATATTGCTGGGGACCCGAGGATGTGCCTTTTCAAGGTTTCATATTAATCGGACAATTACTTACCGAGCTATGTCCAAAAAACGATTCAACCAATCAGAGAGCAGCGAGCTATCGCGTGTGCCGAACGTGGCGGACACACTCTGCCTCGGATGGCACATTTGAGAGCGTATTCATTTATTTCACGTTTGCAAACTATGTTGGCGTTAAACTATGTTTTAAAACTAATAAAAACGAATTTGCGATTCATTCGCTTTCCTGCGCGTTTGTGCACGCGATGGCGATTTCTTTACCAAACTCCGGAAGCCGTTCGCTTTGGACCAAACCATTTCATGTAAATAGAGGGGGGGGATTGTCACCGGACTCGCAAGCCGTTCGCTTTGGACCAAACCATTTCATGTAAATAGAGGGGGGGGATATAATTTTAGATATAGATATAGTACGGGCAATGCCCTAGTTACTTAAATTCCAGTATCCGGATCTTCACCAAAATAAAATTGTTTCGTCCTCGTCACGCACCGAACCTGTCCACCAAATTTTGTCTGAATCCGTCCATAACCTATTTGAGATATCCTGCTCACAAACAATCAGGAAGGAAACCCTACAAATTTGAAAGTAGGAGGTGTAACGGGGGGTAGAAAAGATCATGGTTTTGGATTTAGGACGATCTGAGATGGTGGTGAACAGGTGTCCTGAAGACCTGCAGGGAAGAACGAGGTTGAACAGGATGTGGAGGTTTGATCAACAGGTGGGAGAAAAGAGGACCGAATGAGTGGAGGAGAGCAGTGATCCTGGATTTAGGTAGTTTCACTCGTCGGGGGATGATAGTGGAGATTGATAGTGGGCCCTGCAGAACCCTGGGCCCCTGGGGACACGGACAGAGCAGAGGGGACAAGACCAGAAAAGAGTCAGTAGAAGACAGAGACCACCGAAGTTAGAGAACAGTGCAAAAGACCACGAGCTTATAATTTAATGATTTTTGGATAAAAAAGCGTCTGTAGCCATCGACGTATTACATATGCAAGAGAGAAGGGCGAGTGAGAATAAAAGGAAAAGTGAAACATTATCGGGAGGGAAAGTGTTTAAAATTGCATCTTTGCGTACGTATTAAATATATTGCCCAACATGTCACAGCGAAAGAACCCATGAATGATGTGCAGATTAATTTCGCTGACATTGCCCAACACGATAAAGCAACATGGTCGGTCACAGCTAATGCTTGCGACATGTGTGGACCGGCACGTCCTCCCCGATCAGCCCAGGGTCCACCAACGCCATTAAGATTAAAGGTCTCGGTGCAAGAATTGTAAACGTTGCAAACGACATCTGTGTCTGCGAGCACGCAAGTCCCAGCATAAAGATCAGGATAACAATCGGTCCACAAACACAAAGACCGACGACCCTTCATAATCCCTCCGTTTCACAAGACACAACTTACCGTCCATTGGCCAATAGCAGCTCGGAGAACTCTTGCGAGCTCTTAATGTCGGTCACTTGGGTCATGGTGGACGCGGGGAGAGGGTCGATCACTCTAAAAACACACAGCGACCCAAGCAACGAGTATTCCGATTCCGAACCACGCGCCCTCCACTTCCGGTCACATGACTTGGTTCCTCCTCGTTAGTGGTTAATTTAATTTCATAAATTCGATACGTTCTGTGAAAATACCTTGGGATGTTTGAAATGGCTTTGTACTTGTAATAGCACGTCCTTCAGATCAAATAATTATAACTGCGGGTACCAACGTAGCTCGAAAAGTGTCGACATACACCTCGGTTCACACAGGAAAACCATTCCAAAATAAAATCATGGATCCAGTTAAAAATACATATAAATAAAAAATATTAATAAAACCAATGGTCTACTTATAAATAAAATATGTTATTCAAATTTCGCCGAAGTTGTTTTGGTTTGGCATTTCGTGCACCTGTGAGGAATTATATTAATTACCCTGCGCTTGCAAAGGTAAAACAGGTTTAGGCGATCGTGTACGTGCTGTGTACGTGCTGTGTACAGGGATGAATTTTGAAAAATTGATTTTCTCGGCATACATTGGTCCGATGGACACAAAATTTCACCGTAGTCGTGCATCCGTCTGTATAATTTTTTATTCATAATTATGACGTCATAATTCGATCGGGTGTTATGTTCATGGGGTTTATTGCGTAACTAGTGGGGTCGCCCGTGGGAATCCCACGGGCATGGACGTGTGTGACATTTGGACATATTGAGTTAGATGCTGCGCCTGCACATTCAGTTTTACAAAATGGTTACTGGGATTTCATCAGATCCACAAATGATATCTACACAATGTATTTACTTCTGATGACAAGTGAATGCATGTGCGTGCACATGGGAAATACTTGTGAGGAATTCCATTAATTACTTTATTCGTGGACTTGTGAGGAATTGCATTAATTAATTACTTTATTTGCGCATTTCTGAGGAATTGCATTAATTAATTCGTGCACCTGTGAGGAATTGCATTAATTAATTACTTTCATTGCACACTTGTGAGGAATTGCGTTAATTAATTCGTGCACTTGTGACGAATTACATTAATTAATTACTTTATTTGTACATTTGTGAGGAATTGCATTAATTACATTTTTTGTGCACTTCTGAGGAATTGCATTAATTGATTTATTTATTTGCGCAATTGTGAGGAATTGCATTAATTACTTTATTTGCGCATTTGTGAGGAATTGCATTAATTAATTACTTTCATTGCACACTTGTGAGGAATTGCGTTAATTAATTCGTGCACTTGTGACGAATTACATTAATTAATTACTTTATTTGTACATTTGTGAGGAATTGCATTAATTACATTTTTTGTGCACATCTGAGGAATTGCATTAATTAATTTATTTATTTGCGCAATTGTGAGGAATTGCGTTAATTACTTTATTTGCGTATTTGTGAGGAATTGCATTAATTAATTCGTGCACTTGTGAGGAATTACATTCATTAATTACTTTATTTGCACACTTGTGAGGAATTGCGTTAATTAATTCGTGCACTTGTGAGGAATTGCGTTAATTCATTCGTGCACTTGTGAGGAATTGCATTAATTAATTCGTGCACATGTGAGGAATTACATTCATTAATTACTTTATTTGCACACTTGTGAGGAATTGCGTTAATTAATTCGTGCACTTGTGAAGAATTGCGTTAATTAATTCGTGCAATTGTGAAGAATTGCATTAATTTATTTATTTGCGCACTTGTGAGGAATTGCACTGATTAATTTATTTGCGCACTTGTGAGGAATTGCGTTAATTGCTTTATTTGCGCACTTGTGAGGAATTGCGTTAATTGTTTATTTGCGCACTTGTTAGGAATTGCATTAATTGCTTTATTTGCGCACTTGTGAGGAATTGCGTTAATTGTTTTATTTGCGCACTTGTGATGAATTACATTAATTAATTTATTCGTGCATTTGTGAGGAATTGCATTAATTAATTTGTGCACTTGTGAGGAATTGCATTAATTGATTACGTTATTTGCAAACTTGTGAGGAATTGCATTAATTCATTCATGCACTTGTGAGAAATTGTGTTAATTAATTACTTTATTTGCGCACTTGTGAGGAATTGCATTAATTAATTTGTTTGCATACTTGTGAGGAATTGCACTTATTAATTTTAATCGTGCACTTGTGAGGAATTGCATTAATTAATTTAGTTGCGCACTTGAGGAATTGCATTAATTTATTTATTTGCTCACTTGTGTGGAATTGCATCAATTAATTACTTTATTTGTGCTCTTATGAGGAATTGCATTAATTACTTTATTCATGCACTTGTGAGGAATTGCATTAATTACTTTATTCGTGCCCTTGTGAGGAATTGCATCAATTAATTACTTTATTCATACACTTGTGAGGAATTGCATAAATTAATTACTTTATTCGCGCACTTGTGAGGAATTGCATTAATTCCTTTATTCGTGCACGAATGAGGAATTGCATTAATTCCTTTATTCGTGCACTTATGAGGAATTGCATTAATTAATTTATTCGTGCACTCGTGAGGAATTGCTTTAATTATTTATTTGTGCACGTGAGGAATTGCATTATTTCTTTTCTTTGCGAATTTGTGAGGAATTGCATGAATTAATAACTTTATTTGCGCACTTGTGAGGAATTGCATTAATTAATTACTTTCTTCCTGCACATGTGAGGAATTGCATTAATTAATTACTTTATTTGTGCACTTGTGAGGAATTTGTGCACATGTGAAGGTGACCCTCTGGAGTGTGGCTCGTACCGAGCGATAAAGTTATTGGAGCATGGAATGAAGGTATTGGAAAGGGTGTTGGAGAGGAGGATAAGGAGGAAGGTGAAGATCGACGAAATGCAGTTTGGATTTATGCCAGGAAGAGGAACGACAGATGTGCTCTTTATTGTGAGGCAGTTGCAGGAGAAGTACATGGAGAAGAGGAAGAAGTTGTTTCTTGGGTTTGTTGATCTGGAGAAAGCATTCGATAGGGTTCCACGCAAAGTATTGACATGGGCATTGAGGAAGTTAGAATTGGAGGAATGGTTGATCAGAGTAGTGATGGCAATGTACAAAAGAGCGCGCACAGCTGTAAGGATGAAGGACGGGAACAGTGGTGAGTTTGAGGTGAAGGTGGGAGTGCATCAGGGGTCGGTACTAAGTCCACTACTGTTTGTAGCTGTGATGGAGGTGCTGGCTCAGAACGTAAAGGAGGGTTTACCGTGGGAGTTGTTGTATGCAGATGATCTGGTGTTGATTGCGGAAAGTATGGATGGACTGAAGGAAAATATGAACAAGTGGAAGGAATGTATGGAGACAAAAGGTCTGAAGATGAATATAGGAAAGACGAAGGTGATGGCAAGTGGTAAAGCATGTGGTGAGGTGGAAAGAACTGGGAAGTGGCCATGTGCTATGTGCAGGAAGGGTGTCGGAGAGAACTCCATTCAATGGACAATGTGCGCTGAGTGTGTTCATCAAAAATGTAGTGGTCTGAGAGGGTCATTAACCAGTGTGGCAGCTACATTCAAATGTAAGGTGTGCACAGAGGGAGCTGCAGATGGAGGAAATGTTGAGTTGGATATTGGAGACGGTGTGAAGCTGGAAGGTGTGAAAACATTTTGCTACCTCGGAGACATGCTGAATGGAGAAGGTGGATCAGACTCGGCAACGGTTGCTCGAGTGAGAGGTGCATGGAAGAAGTTTCGGGAACTGAGTGGCGTGCTGATGAGGAGGGGAGTGTCGTTGAAGCTGAAGGGAAAGGTGTATGCTGCATGTGTGAGAAGTGTTATGATTTATGGGAGCGAGACATGGGTCATGAATGTAGAGCAGCAACGAAGGCTGGAAAGGGTGGAAATGCGAATGGTTTGGTGGATGTGCGGACTATCGTTGAGAGAGAGGAAGATAACTGATGAATTGCGAAAGATGATGGGAATAGAGCCTGTGATTGATGCTGTGAAGAGGAACAGGTTGAGATGGTTTGGTCATGTGTTGAGGAAGGATGAAAGTGACTGGTTGAGAAGAGTGATGGAAATGAATGTAGAAGGAAGTAGAGGATGGGGAAGACCGAGAAAGACTCGGCTAAAGATGGTGGAAGAAGAAATGCGGGCAAGGAGGTTAACAAGGAGAGATGCAGAAAATATGGCTAAATGGAGAAGATTGTCATGGGGACCGCAAGGCTAACCCCCGCTCTCTCAGGGAAAATGGCCTCAAAATGCATGTTGTTGTTGTTGTTGTTGTTGTGCACTTGTGAGGAATTGCATTAATTAATTTATTTATTTGCTCAATTGTGAGGAATTGCGTTAATTACTTTATTTGCGCATTTGTGAGGAATTGCATTAATTAATTCGTGCACTTGTGAGGAATTACATTAATTAATTACTTTATTTGCACACTTGTGAGGAATTGCATTAATTAATTCCTGCACTCGTGAGGAATTACATTAATTAATTACTTTATTTGCACACTTGTGAGGAATTGCGTTAATTAATTCGTGCACTTGTGAGTAATTGCGTTAATTAATTACTTTATTTGCGCACTTGTGAGGAATTGCATTAAATTATTTGCGCACTTGTGAGGAATTGCACTGATTAATTTATTTGTGCACTTGTGAGGAGTTGTGTTTATTGCATTATTTGCGCACTTGTGAGGAATTGCATTAATTAATTTATTCGTGCATTTGTGAGGAATTGCATTAATTAATTCGTGCACTTGTGAGGAATTGCATTAATTGATGACTTTATTTGCACACTTGTGAGGAATTGCGTTAATTAATTACTTTATTTGCACACTTGTAAAGAATTGCGTTAATTAATTACTTCATTTGCAAACTTGTGAGGAATTGCGTTAATTCATTCATGCACTTGTGAGGAATTGCATTAATTACATTATTTGTGCACTTGTGAGGAATTGCATAAATGTTTTTTTTTTTTGTTTTTTTTTGTTTGTTTACTGAATCGAGGCTCCTGAAAGAGCTAACATTTACTTCACAAACAAATCAACCAGACAAACAAAATATATAAAAAGAGGGAGCGGAAGACAAGATGGGGAGAGAAGGGGAAGCACACAAACACAACATTTGAGAGCAGGGAGATGTGTGGAAGGGAGAGGGCTTGGGGGGAGGAGGCGTGGGAAGGGGGGGGGGGGAGGGAGAAGTATAAAACACAAGGACACCAAGGACTTCCAGGACAGAAGTTGGTATTTCAAAAAAGTGGAATTGGGGTGAAATTAGCGGGGGAAGAAAAGATCAAGGTTTTGGATGGGGGAAGATAAGAGATGGTGGTGAACAGCTGTTTTAAAGACCTGGAGGGTGGAGTGGGATTGAAGAGAGTGAGGGAGTTTGTTCCATAGGCAGGAGAAAAGAGGAATGAAGGAGTGAAGGTGAGCAGAGAGTCTAGATTTTGGCAGTTTGACCATAAGAGGGTTGCAGGCAGATCTTGTGCGACCTGTAGGAATATTTGCGGGACAGTGCCCAGAGAGAGCTGGGGGGGCAAGGCCAGAGAGGAGTCGGTAGAAGACGGAAAGACCACCAACCTGCCTGCGGTGAGTGAGTGAGAGGCCCTTGGAGTTAGCTTCATCGCGGGAGATTCCAATGATTCTGAATGCTTTGGTTTCAACAGCGTGAAGACGAGCTAGGTGTGAGGCAGGAGCACCAGCCCAGAGGGCAGAGCAGTATTCCATAGAGCTGCGGATGAAAGCCTTGTATGTGGCGAGGAGCTCAGGTGTGCCAAGGAAGGACTTCGCACGACGGAGGATGCCCAGTCGGCGACTGGCTTTGGAGGCCAGATTTGAAATGTGGTTTTCCCAGGAAAGATCATGGCAGATAGTGAGACCCAAAAGCTTGAGTGACAGAACTTCTTGGAGAGGATTATTCAGAAAGTGGATGGGAGGGTTGTCCAGTCGGTCTTTTCGGAGAGACATCGTCAGAGTGTGAGATTTGTCAGGATTGAAAGACATGTTCCACTTGTTTGCCCAGTCTGTGATTTTGTCCAGGTCTGCAGAGAGTGAGGAGGCTGCAGACTGCCGATCTGAGGGATGAAGAATGGAGCGACAGAGAGTAGAGTCATCAGCAAAGAGATACAGAGGATTTTCAAGAGAGTCAGAGAGATCATTGATGAAGACCAGAAAAAGCACAGGGCCCAGAACACTGCCTTGTGGAACTCCAGCCTGAACAGGAAGAGGAGATGAGAGAAACCCATTCAGGGCCTCACGTTGACTGCGACCAGAGAGGAAGTCCGCCAGCCATGCGTGGAGATTTCCATGGATACCAAAAGAGGAGAGTTTGGTGAGCAGAGCGGGGTGCCGGACCGTATCGAAGGCACGTGAGATGTCAAGGGAGACTGCTCTAATTTCCTGTTTGGCATTGAGGACCTCCATCCATTGTTGAGAAAGCAGAAGCAGCATGTCCAGAGTGGAGTGTCCAGGTCTGAAACCAAATTGATGATCAGAGATCAAGCCATTGGAGAAGAGGAAAGATTTCATATCTGAAGCAATTATGGATTCCATGACTTTGCTGATAATTGGGAGAAGGCTGATTGGTCTGTAGTTGCTGGGATCTGTTTTTGCACCTTTTTTGTGCAAAGCGGTGATGTTGGCAGATTTCCAAGCAGATGGAAGATGACCTTGAGCAAAAGAGATGGTGAAGAGAACAGAGAGAGGGAGTGAAAAAGCGGAAGAACAGGATTTTAGGACCCGTGGGCTGATGCCGTCAGGTCCAGTTGCAGAATCCGAGTCGAGGGTTGACAGAAACTTTTCCACCTTGTCAGGAGGAAAGGACACAGAGTCCAGGAGCAGCTGGGTACGACTGGGTACGGTGGGTACAGAGAGGGATGGGTTTGGGATACAAGATTTAGAGGCAAACACAGAGTTGAGGCATTCAGCTTTTTCATGTGCGGAGTCAGCCCTGTGGCCATTTGAGGTGAGGGAGGGGATGGAGGGGGAACAAACACCAGAAACAGATTTGACCAGATGCCACCAGGATTTGGAAGAGGGAGAGATAAGAGAGTTCGGTCCTGAGAACGGAGAGATATTGTTTCCTGGCTCTCCTGAGGGTGGACACACACTTGTTTCGTGCTTTGTGAAAGGAAATTAGATTTCCTTCTGTTGGATTTGCTTTCCAGGAGACGAAAGCAAGTTGTTTCTGGGCAATAGCCTCACCACAAGATTCCATGTACCATGGACGGGAGGAAGGGTATGACAACTGAAGACGAGATGGGATAAATCTGTGCATGAGAGAGAGCAATTTACTTTGGAAGAATTCCCAGGATGAGTTGATGTCAGAGGCGGTAGAGATGGGAGACCAGTCCAGATGATTGATGGCTGCTTGAAGACCGTGCCAGTTGGCCTGAGTGAAATGCCAGACTCGTCTACGCTGAGGAGGCTCTCTGAGAATGGTCAGAGAGATGTCCACTTTAACAAGCACATGATCAGAAGAGCCGATTGGAGCAGAAGAAGAGCAGCATACATTTTCAGGGAAGTTAGTCATAACCAAGTCCAGAAGAGAAGATGCTCCGTTGACTGAAATCCGGGTCGGGAAATTGACAAATTGTGTCAGTCCCAGTGAGTCACAGAAGTCCTTTGCTGAAGAGCCATGGCTGGTGAGAGAGGTACCCACACCCAGCCAACTGGCATGGTGACAGTTGAAATCACCACATATGAGGAAGAGAGAGTTGGGATGGGTAGATAGAAGTTGGTCCATATTCTCAGACAGCGAGATGTAGATGGAGTCATCACTGTTTGGTGGACGGTACAACACACATATGAACAAAAGGTGGGAGCGAAGGGGAAGCCGTAGCCAAAGGTATTCCTGGGGGTGAGGTGGAGAGAGGGCAGTGCAGGGCGAGTGAGGAAGAGAGTTTTTTTATAAAGATAGCAACCCCACCTCCAGGACGAGGCTCAGGTCTATCATACCGGAGGAGGGAGTAACCTGGGAGAGATACCAAGGAATCAGAGACATCATGAAGGAGGAAAGTTTCTGTTAAGCAGATCACGTCTGGTTTGTCAGAAGCAACCTGTATGGAGAGATCAGACAAGTTTGAGCGAAGGCCCCGGATGCTTGAGGTCCATACTGTTAAGGAAGAGGAAGGGGGAGCATCGGATACAGAACAGGGGGGGGGGGGGGGAGCGGTAGGGTAAGATGTGGAAGAGGAGGAAGAGGTAGGGAGAGCTGTTGAAGGTGTGTCAGAGATTACAGAATAGCTTGGAGAAAGGGAAGAATGGGGCAGACAAAAGGTTTGATGGTGATTGGGAGAGGCGCAGTGAGGTGTTATTTGACGAGGGGGAAGAGCGAGGCAGAAGGTTGAGGGAGATGAAGGTGAAAGTTGGAAGGGGGAAGAAGCGGGGAGGACGCTTTGAGGAGGAGGGGTGAGGGGAGTCTAGGAGGGGAGGAGCGAGGGAGAGTCTCGGAGGGGAGGGGTGTGGGGGGAGATTTGAAAGGAATGGGTGATTGGGAAGATTTGTAGGGGAGGGGCAAGGGGGAAGATTTGAAAGAGATGGGTGATGGGGATGATTTGGAGGG
Source organism: Myxine glutinosa (assembly GCF_964187855.1). Lineage (NCBI taxonomy): Eukaryota > Metazoa > Chordata > Myxini > Myxiniformes > Myxinidae > Myxine > Myxine glutinosa. The sequence continues at coordinate 264,084,190 of NC_136262.1, read as the reverse complement.
GAGGGGCAAGGGGGTAGAATTAGAGGGGAGGGGTGATGGGGAAGTTTTGGAGGGGAGGGGTGATGGGGAAGTTTTGGAGGGAAGGGGTGATGGGGAAGATTTGGAGGGGAGGGGCAACGGGGAAGATTTGAAAGGGATGGGTGATTGGGAAGATTTGGAGGGGAGGGGCAAGGGGGAAAATTTGAAAGAGATGGGTGATGGGGAAGATTTGGAGGGGAGGGGCAAAGGGCTAGATTTGGAGGGGAGGGGTAATGGGGAAGTTTTGAAGGGGAGGGGTTTTTTTTTTTTTTTTTTTTTTTTTTTTTTTTGTATACAATATCGAGGCTCGTGAAAGAGCGAACATTAATCACACAGAAAGACAAACCGACACATAAAACATATAACATAGGGAGCGGTAGACAAGATGGGGAGAGAGGGGGAAGGACACAAACACAACATTTGAGAGCAGGGACCGAGAGACATGGAGACATGGAGACATCGAGAGATCTGAGAGAGGGCGAGGGCTTTGGGGGGGGGGGGGCGTGGGAAGGGGGCAGTGGGAGAGGTATAAAACATATGGACACTGCCAGGACTTCCAGGAAAGAAGTTGGAATTTCAAACAAGGTGGATCTGGGGTGAATTAGCGGGGGTAGAAAAGATCAAGGTTTTGGATGGGGGAAGATAAGAGATGGTGGTGAACAGCTGTTTTAAAGACCTGGAGGGAGGAGTGGGATTGAAGGGAGTGAGGGAGTTTGTTCCAGAGGCGGGAGAAAAGAGGAATGAAAGAGTGAAGGTGAGCGGAGAGCCGAGATTTCGGCAGTTTAACCATCAGAGGGTTGCTGGCAGATCTTGTGCGACCTGTAGGAATATTTGGGGGACAGAGCACAGAGAGAGCTGGGGGTGCAAGGCCGGAGAGGAGTCGGTAGAAGACAGAAAGACCACCTACCTGCCTGCGGTGAGTGAGTGAAAGGCCCTCAGAGATAGCTTCATCGCGGGAGATTCCAATAATTCTGAAAGCTTTGGTTTCAACAGCGTGAAGCCGAGCTAGGTGTGAGGCAGGAGCACCGGCCCATAGGGGAGAACAGTATTCCATTGAGCTGCGGATGAAAGCCTTGTATGTGGTGAGGAGCTCAGGTGTGCCGAGGAAGGACTTCGCACGACGGAGGATGCCCAGTCGGCGACTGGCTTTGGAGGCCAGCTTGGAAATGTGGTTTTCCCAAGAAAGATCATGGCAGATAGTGAGACCCAAAATCTTGAGCGACAGAACTTCTTGGAGAGGATTGTTGAGAAAGTAGATGGGAGGGTTGTCCAGTCGATCTTTTCGGAGAGACATAGTAAGAGTGTGAGATTTGTCAGGATTGAAAGACATGTTCCACTTGTTTGACCAGTCTGTGATTTTGTCCAGGTCTTCAGAGAGTGAGGAGGCAGCAGACTGCCGATCTGAGGGAAGAGGAATGGACCGGCAGAGAGTGGAGTCATCAGCAAAGAGATAGAGAGGATTTTCGAGAGAGTCAGAGAGATCATTGATGAAGACCAGAAAAAGCACGGGGCCCAGAACACTGCCTTGGGGAACTCCAGCCTGAACAGGAAGAGGAGATGAGAGAAACCCATTCAGGGCCACACGTTGACGACGACTAGAGAGGAAGTCCGCCAGCCATGCGTGGAGATTTCCATGGATACCAAAAGAGGAGAGTTTGGTGAGCAGAGCGGGGTGCCAGACCGTGTCGAAGGCACGTGATATGTCGAGGGAGACAGCTCTAATTTCCTGTTTGGCATTGAGGACCTCCATCCATTGTTGAGACAGCAGAAGCAGCATGTCCAGAGTAGAGTGACCTGGTCTGAAACCAAATTGATGATCAGAGATCAAGCCATTGGAGAAGAGGAAAGATTTCATATCAGAAGCAATGATGGATTCCATGACTTTGCTGATAATTGGGAGAAGGCTGATTGGTCTGTAGTTGCTAGGATCTGTTTTTGCACCTTTTTTGTGCAAAGCGGTGATGTTGGCTGATTTCCAAGCAGATGGCAGTTGACCTTGAGCAAAAGAGAGGGTGAAGAGAACAGAGAGAGGGTGAGATAGAGCAGCAGAGCAGGATTTTAGGACCCGTGGGCTGATGCCGTCGGGTCCAGTTGCAGAATCAGAGTCGAGGGTTGACAGAAACTTTACCACCTTATCAGGAGGAAAGGACACGGAGTCCAGGAGCAGCAGGGTACGACTGGGTATGGTGGGTACAGAGAGGGATGGGTTTGGGACACAAGATTTAGAGGCAAACACAGAGTTGAGGCATTCAGCTTTTTCACGTGCGGAGTCAGCTGTGTAGCCGTTTGAGGTAAGGGAGGGGATGGAGGGGGAACAAACACCAGAAACGGATTTGACCAGACGCCACCAGGATTTGGAAGAGGGAGACAGATAAGAGAGTTCGGTCTTGAGAACGGAGAGATATTGTTTGAAGATTTGGTGATGGGGAAGATTTGGAGGGGAGGGGTGAGATTGGATTTTGAAAAGTGTACGATTAATGGGAAACGAACATTTATTGCAAAATGAGTTTCTTGAGACCTTCGAGTCAAAAATACGTTTGAGGACGCTGGAGGGAGGATGGAGTGCTGGAGAGTTTAGGGAATGAATGAAAGATGCACTATAAGAGATGGAATTTTTTTTTGGAATGAATAGATTTGGTGAGCAAGTCGAAAGCATCCTTTTATAGAAGAAGAAGAAAAATGTGTTATAGAATATGACCGAATACAGGTCTTCAGGGGACAGATTAGACATTTTTTAACAACGTGATCACGTGATCACAAACAACGTGGTCGAAGAACGAATGAACAAATAAGAACGAATAAACGAATAAGAACAGAAGGAAATTTTTATTTTTATTTTTATTTTTTTTGAGGAGATTTTAAAAACAAGGAAGTATGGGGTGAAAAGGCCGTGAAAAACAGAGACCGGAAAGTAATTGCAGCACGATCGGAGAACCGCTGAGACAAAAAGAAAGCCTCAAGCCAAGGTCGGACACGGTAGCCTAGTACTACACTTAGGCCTCAGAATACGCGATACGAAAGACCGACGATTCTGCACACAGGTATGAAAAACCAACACCAAGAATACTATTAAAGACACCCCAATAGGTACATACACCGAGAGAAAGATACAGTTTCGACAAAAACACAATTGTGAAAAGTTACTTAACTTCGAAAGCGAGCGCGCATGGACAGCTTTGAAGAGACGAGACCTCCAATCTTGCGCATGCGCGAGATTGGAGGTCTCGTCAATTAATTTAATTAATTTAAGTTGCGTTAATTAATTTATTCGTGCATTTGTGAGGAATTGCATTAATTAATTCATGCACCTGTGAGATATTGCATTGATTGATGACTTTATTTGCACACTTGTAAAGAATTGCATTAATTAATTACTTTATTTGCAAACTTGTGAAGAATTGCGTTAATTCATTCATGCACTTGTGAGGAATTGCATTAATTAAATTATTTGCGCACTTGTGAGGAATTGCACTGATTAATTTATTTGTGCACTTGTGAGGAGTTGCGTTAATTGCTTTATTTGCGCACTTGTGAGGAATTGCATTAATTAATTTATTCGTGCATTTGTGAGGAATTGCATTAATTAATTCGTGCACTTGTGAGGAATTGCATTAATTAATTACACTATTTGCGCACTTGAGGAATTGCATTAATTTATTTGTTTGCATACTTGTAAGGAATTGCACTTATTAATTTTAATCGTCTACTTGTGAGGCATTGCATTAATTTTTTTTGTTTTGTTTTTTTTTTTTTTGTATACAAGATCGAGGCTCGTGAAAGAGCTAACATTAATCACACAAAAACACAAACCGACACACAAAACACAAAAAACAAGGGGAGCGGCAGACAAGAGGGGGAAGGACACAAACACAACATTTGAGAGCAGGGACATCGGGAGGACTTGGGGGGAGGTGGGAGAGGAATAAAACATATGAACACTGCAAGGACTCTGGGGTGAATTACCGGGGGTAGAAAAGATCAAGGTTTTCGATGGGGGAAGATAAGAGATGGTGGTGAACAGCTGTTTTAAAGACCTGGAGGGAGGAGTGGGATTGAAGGGAGTGGGGGAGTTTGTTCCAGAGGCGGGAGAAAAGGGGAATGAAAGAGTGAAGGTGAGCAGAGAGCCTAGACTTTGGCAGTTTAACCATAAGAGGGTTGCAGGCAGATCTTGTGCGACCTGAAGGAATATTGGGGGGACAGAGCACAGAGAGAGCTGGGGGAGCAAGGCCAGAGAGGAGTCGGTAGAAGACAGAAAGACCACCAACCTGCCTGCGGTGAGTGAGTGAAAGACCCTCGGAGTTGACTACATCGCAGGAGATTCCAATGATTCTGAAAGCTTTGGCCTCAACAGCGTGAAGCCGAGCAAGGTGTGAGGCAGGAGCACCAGCCCAGAGGGGGGAACAGTATTCCATTGAGCTGCGGATGAAAGCCTTGTATGTGGAGAGGAGCTCAGGTGTGCCAAGGAAGGACTTCGCACGACGGAGGATGCCCAGTCGGCGACTGGCTTTGGAGGCCAGCTTGGAAATGTGGTTTTCCCAAGAAAGATCATGGCAGATAGTGAGACCCAAAAGCTTGAGCGACAGAACTTCTTGGAGAGGATTGTTGAGAAAGTAGATGGGAGGGTTGTCCAGTCGGTCCTTTCGGAGAGACATTGTAAAAGTGTGAGATTTGTCAGGATTGAAAGACATGTTCCACTTGTTTGACCAGTCTGTGATTTTGTCCAGGTCTGCAGAGAGTGAGGAGGCTGCAGACTGCCGATCTGAGGGATGAGGAATGGAGCGGCAGATAGTGGAGTCATCAGCAAAGAGATAGAGAGGATTTTCCAGAGAGTCGGAGAGGTCATTGATGAAGACCAGAAATAGCACAGGGCCCAGAACACTACCTTGAGGAACTCCAGCCAGAACAGGAAGGGAAGATGAGAGAAATCCATTCAGGGCCACACGTTGCCTACGACCAGAGAGGAAATCCGCAAGCCATGAGTGGAGATTTCCCTGAATACCATAGGAGGTGAGTTTGGTGAGCAGAGCTGGGTGCCAGACCGTATCGAAGGCACGTGATATGTCAAGTGAGACAGCTCTGATTTCCTGTTTGGCATTGAGGACCTCCATCCATTGTTGAGACAGTAGAAGCAACATGTCCAGAGTAGAATGACCTGGTCTGAATCCAAATTGATGATCAGAGATCAAGCCATTGGAGAAGAGGAAGGATTTGATATCTGAAGCAATGATGGATTCCATGACTTTGCTGATAATTGGGAGCAGGCTGATTGGTCTGTAGTTGCAAGGATCTGTTTTTGCACCTTTTTTGTGTAAAGCGGTAATGTTTGCTGATTTCCAAGATGCTGGCAGATGACCTTGAGCAAAAGAGAGGGTGAAAAGAACAGAGAGAGGGTGAGATAGAGCGGCAGAGCAGGATTTTAGGACCCGAGGGCTAATGCCATCTGGTCCAGTTGCAGAATCAGAGTCGAGGTTTGATAAAAACTTCTCCACCTTGTCAGGAGAGAAGGACACAGAGTCCAGGAGCAGTTGGGTTCGACTGGGAAAGGTGGGAACAGAGAGAGATGGGTTTGGGAAACAAGATTTTGAGGCAAACACAGAGTTGAGGCATTCGGCTTTGTCACGTGCAGTGTCAACTGTGTCGCCATTTGAGGTAAGGGAGGGGATGGAGGGGGAACAAACACCAGAAACGGATTTGACCAGTCGCCACCAGGATTTGGAGGAAGGAGACAGGTTTGAGAGTTCAATCTTGAGTGTGGAGAGATAGTGCTTCCTGGCACTCCTGAGGGTAGAAACACACTTGTTTCGAGCTTGGTGGAAGGAACTGAGATTGCCTTCAGTTGGATTTGCCTTCCAAGGCGCAAAGGCAAGTTGTTTCAGGGCAACTGCCTCACCACAAGATTCCGTGTACCATGGACGGGAGGAAGGGTAAGACAACTGAAGACGAGATGGGATAAATCTGTGCATGAGAGAGAGCAGTTTGCTTTGGAAGAATTCCCAGGAAGAATTGATGTCAGAGGCATTAGAGATGGGAGACCAGTCCAGTTGATTGATGGCTGCTTGCAGACTGTGCCAGTCGGCCTGAGTGAAATGCCAGACTCGTCGGCGCTGATGAGGCTCTCTGAGAATGGCCAGTGAGATGTCCACTTTAACAAGCACATGATCAGAAGAACCGATTGGAGCAGAAGAAGAGCAGCAGACATTTGCAGGGAAGTTAGTCATAACCAAGTCCAGAAGAGAAGATACTCCATTGACTGAGATCCGGGTCGGGAAATTGACAGATTGTGTCAGTCCCAATGAGTCGCAGAAGTCCTTTGCTGAGGTGCCATGGCTGGTGAGAGATGAACCCACACCCAGCCAGCTGGCATGATGACAGTTGAAGTCGCCACATATGAGGAAGAGAGAGTTTGGATGAGTTGATAGAAGTTGGTCCATGTTGTCCGACAGAGAAATGTAAATGGAGTCATCACTGTTTGGAGGACGGTACAGAACACATATGAACAAAAGGTGTGAGCGGAGAGGAAGCCGTAGCCAGAGGTACTCCTGTGGGTGGGGTGGAGAGAGGGCAGTGCAGGGAGAGTGAGGAAGAGAGTTTTTGATAAAGATAGCCACCCCACCACCAGGACGAGGATCAGGTCTATCGTACCGGAGGAGGGAGTAACCAGGAAGAGATATTAAGGAATCAGAGGCATCTTGAAGGAGGAAAGTTTATGTTAAGCAGATCATGTCTGGATTTTCAGAAGCAACCTGACTGGAGAGATCAATCAGGTTTGAGCGAAGGCCCCGGATGTTTGAGGTCCATACCGTTAGTGAGCCGAGAGGGAGAGCATCGGGTGCAGGACAGGGGAGGGGAGGGGTAGGGTCAGATGAAGGGTGAGATGGGGATGTCGGAAGAGCAGTTGATAGTGTGTCAGAGATTACAGAAGAGTTACAAGAAAGGGAAGGATGAGGAGGACGAAAGGTTTGATGGTGATGGAATGAGGCACAGTGCCGTATGTTTGAGGGGGGGGCAGAGGAAAGTAGAAGGTTGGGGGAGGTGGAGGTATGACATAGGAGGGAGAGGAAGTGGGGAGGAGGTAGCTTTGAGAAGGCGGTGGGAGGAGGGAGAATTTGGGAGGGATGGTTGGGGGGGAGATTTGAAGGGGAGGGGCAAGGGGGGAGTTTAGAAAGTGGATGATTAATGAAAGATGAACATATATAACAAATTGGGTTTGTTGTGATTTTCACGTTAGCGATTCGTTTAAGAACGATGGAGGAGGGATGGAATGAATGAGAATTTAGAGCATGGAGTGATTTGGAATCATAAGAGATTGAATATTTTTTTGAAATGGAATGAGTTGAAGAGGAAATTGAAAGGAGCCTTTTAAATAAGAAGAAAAACAGCGTGTTGTAATAAACCACTGAATGAAACACTGAAGGGGATAGTTGAAACATATTTAAACAGAACTGTGAAGAACAATCTTATATTCACAAAAATACCAATGGGGAGAGGAAGCCTAGAGCGATGGCCACGAGTCACTTGAACAGGGCAAAAGGTGGAAGGCAAGGCAAAAATGGGGGCGGGGCGAGACAGCGCACGTGGGCAGAGGCAAAAGCACATGAGGAGAAAGGGAAATAAAAGTTTTTTTTGTTTGTTTTTTTGTTTGTTTTAGGGGGGGTGTGGGGGTTACAACGTTAGACAAATAGTAGATGTTTGGTGAAGCTTGGTGGAGAAGGGGAAATCAAAAAAGCTAGCAAAACAGCGAAGGAAGGAACAACCTTCGACGGGGGAAGCCTGAGGCTGCAAGGCCTTGCTCGCGACGCGGCAAACAAACGATTAATTTATGAAAGATAAACACCGAGAAACTTCCAAGGGGGACACTATAAGTTCACACACCGAACGATAAATACAGTTTCGACAAAATACAATTGTGAACAGACTTAACTTTGAAAAACGTGGAGACCGTGTGGACCGTCGAAAACCCCTGAAAATTAATTTATTTGCGTGCTTATGGGGAATTGCATTAATTGATTTAGTTGCGCACTTGTGAGGAATTGCATTAATTTATTTATTTGCTCACTTGTGTGGAATTGCATTAATTAATTTAGTTGCGCACTTGTGAGGAATTCCATTAATTTATTTATTTGCTCACTTGTGTGGAATTGCATTAATTAATTTATTCGTGCACTTGTGAGGAATTGCATCAATTAATTACTTTATTTGTGCACTTCTTTTTTTTTTTTTTTTTTTTTTTTGTATACAAGATCGAGGCTCGTGAAAGAGCTAACATTAATCACACAAAAAGACAAACCGACACACAAAACACAAAAAACAAGGGGAGCGGCAGACAAGATGGGGAGAGAGGGGGAAGGACACAAAAGAGAGGGGGAAGAGGGGGAAGGACACAAACACAACATTTGAGAGCAGGGACATCGGGAGGACTTGGGGGGAGGTGGGAGAGGATTAAAACATATGAACACTGCAAGGACTCTGGGGTGAATTACCGGGGGTAGAAAAGATCAAGGTTTTCGATGGGGGAAGATAAGAGATGGTGGTGAACAGCTGTTTTAAAGACCTGGAGGGAGGAGTGGGATTGAAGGGAGTGGGGGAGTTTGTTCCAGAGGCGGGTGAAAAGGGGAATGAAAGAGTGAAGGTGAGCAGAGAGCCTAGACTTTGGCAGTTTAACCATAAGAGGGTTGCAGGCAGATCTTGTACGACCTGAAGGAATATTGGGGGGACAGAGCACAGAGAGAGCTGGGGGAGCAAGGCCGGAGAGGAGTCGGTAGAAGACAGAAAGACCACCAACCTGCCTGCGGTGAGTGAGTGAAAGGCCCTCGGCGTTGACGACATCGCAGGAGATTCCAATGATTCTGAAAGCTTTGGCCTCAACAGCGTGAAGCCGAGCAAGGTGTGAGGCAGGAGCACCAGCCCAGAGGGGGGAACAGTATTCCATTGAGCTGCGGATGAAAGCCTTGTATGTGGTGAGGAGCTCAGGTGTGCCAAGGAAGGACTTCGCACGACGGAGGATGCCCAGTCGGCGACTGGCTTTGGAGGCCAGCTTGGAAATGTGGTTTTCCCAAGAAAGATCATGGCAGATAGTGAGACCCAAAAGCTTGAGCGACAGAACTTCTTGGAGAGGATTGTTGAGAAAGTAGATGGGAGGGTTGTCCAGTCGGTCCTTTCGGAGAGACATTGTAAGAGTGTGAGATTTATCAGGATTGAAAGACATGTTCCACTTGTTTGACCAGTCTGTGATTTTGTCCAGGTCTGCAGAGAGTGAGGAGGCTGCAGACTGCCGATCTGAGGGATGAGGAATGGAGCGACAGAGAGTAGAGTCGTCAGCAAAGAGATAGAGAGGATTTTCAAGAGAGTCAGAGAGATCATTGATGAAGACCAGAAAAAGCACAGGGCCCAGAACACTACCTTGGGGAACTCCAGCCTGAACAGGAAGAGGAGATGAGAGAAACCCATTCAGGGCCACACGTTGACTACGACCAGAGAGGAAGTCCGCCAGCCATGCGTGGAGATTTCCATGGATACCAAAGGAGGAGAGTTTGGAGAGCAGAGCAGGGTGCCAGACCGTATCGAAGGCACGTGAAATGTCAAGGGAGACAGCTCTAATTTCCTGTTTGGCGTTGAGGACCTCCATCCATTGTTGAGAAAGCAGAAGCAGCATATCCAGAGTAGAGTGACCAGGTCTGAAACCAAATTGATGATCAGAGATCAAGCCATTGGAGAAGAGGAAAGATTTAATATCTGAAGCAATGATGGATTCCATGACTTTGCTGATAATTGGGAGAAGGCTGATTGGTCTGTAGTTGCTGGGATCTGTTTTTGCACCTTTTTTGTGCAAAGCGGTGATGTTGGCTGATTTCCAAGCAGATGGCAGATGACCTTGAGCAAAAGAGAGGGTGAAGAGAACAGAAAGAGGGAGTGAAAGAGCAGAAGAACATGATTTTAGGATCCGTGGGCTGATGCCGTCAGGACCAGTTGCAGAATCAGAGTCGAGGGTTGACAGAAACTTTTCCACCTTGTCAGGAGGAAAGGACACAGAGTCCAGGAGCAGCTGGGTACGACTGGGTACGGTGGGTACAGAGAGGGATGGGTTTGGGACACAAGATTTAGAGGCAAACACAGAGTTGAGGCATTCAGCTTTTTCACATGCGGAGTCAGCCGTTAAGCCGTTTGAGGTGAGGGAGGGGATGGAGGGGGAACAAACACCAGAAACAGATTTGACCAGACGCCACCAGGAATTGGAAGAGGGAGACAGATAAGAGAGTTCGGTCTTGAGAATGGTGAGATATTGTTTCCTGGCTCTCCTGAGGGTGGACACACACTTGTTTCGGGCTTTGTGAAAGGAAATGAGATTTCCTTCCGTTGGATTTGCTTTCCAGGAGACGAAAGCAAGTTGTTTCAGGGCAACAGCCTCACCACAAGATTCCGTGTACCATGGACGGGAGGAAGGGTATGACAACTGAAGACGAGATGGTATAAATCTGTGCATGAGAGAGAGCAATTTACTTTGAAAGAATTCCCAGGATGAGTTGATGTCAGAGGCGGTAGAGAAGGGAGACCAGTCCAGATGATTGATGGCTGCTTGAAGACCGTGCCAGTTGGCCTGAGTGAAATGCCAGACTCGTCGACGCTGAGGAGGCTCTCTGAGAATGGTCAGAGAGATGTCCACTTTGACAAGCACATGATCAGATGAGCCGATTGGAGCAGAAGAAGAGCAGCAGACATTTTCAGGGAAGTTTGTCATAACCAAATCCAGAAGAGAAGATGCTCCGTTGACTGAGATCCGGGTCGGGAAATTGACAGATTGTGTCAGTCCCAGTGAGTCGCAGAAGTCCTTTGCTGAAGAGCTATGGCTGGTGAGAGAGGTACCCACACCCAGCCAACTGGCATGGTGACAATTGAAATCACCACATATGAGGAAGAGAGAGTTGGGATGGGTAGATAGAAGTTGGTCCATATTATCAGACAGTGAGATGTAGATGGAGTCATCGCTGATTGGTGGACGGTACAACACACATATGAAGAAAAGGTGGGAGCGAAGGGGAAGCCGTAGCCAAAGGTATTCCTGGGGGTGAGGTGGAGAGAGGGCAGTGGAGGGCGAGTGAGGAAGAGAGTTTTTTATAAAGATACCAACTCCACCTCCAGGACGAGGCTAAGGTCTATCATACCGGAGGAGCGAGTAACCTGGGAGAGATACCAAGGCATCAGAGACATCATGAAGGAGGAAAGTTTCTGTTAAGCAGATCACATCTGGTTTGCCAGAAGCAACCTGTATGGAGAGGTCAGTCAAGTTTGAGCGAAGGCCCCGGATGTTTGAGGTCCATACCGTTAATGAAGAGGAGGGGGAGCATCGGGTCCAGAACAGGGGGGGAGGGGTAGGGTAAGATGTGGAAGAGGAGGAAGAGGTAGGGAGAGCTGTTGAAGGTGTGTCAGAGATTTCAGAATAGCTTGGAGAAAGGGAAGAATGGGGCGGACAAAAGGTTTGATGGAGATTGGGTGAGGCACAGTGAGGTGTTATTTGAGGAGGGGGAAGAGCAAGGCAGAAGGTTTGGGGAGATGAAGGTGAAAGTTGGAAGGAGGAAGAAGCAGGGAGGATGCTTTGAGGAGGAGGGGTGAGAGGGGAGTCTAGGAGGGGAGGAGCGAGGGAGAGTCTCGGAGGGGAGGGGTGTGGGGGGAGTTTAGGCGGGAGGGGAGGGAAGGGGCAAGGGGGGAGATTTGAAAGGGATGGGTGATGGGGAGGATTTGGAGGGGAGGGGTGAGATTGGATTTTGAAAAGTGTACGATTCATGGGAAACGAACATTTTTTGCAAAATGAGTTTGAGACCTTCGAGTCAAAAATACGTTTGAGGACACTGGAGGAGGGGTGGAGTTCTGGATAGTTTATGGAATGTAGAAAGGAGGAACTGTAAGAGATGGTATTATATATATTTTTTGGAATGAATAGATTTGGTGAGCAAGACGAAAGCATCCTTTTGTAGGAAAAGAAGAAAAGGGTGTTATAATATATGAGAGAAAATAGTTGTTCAGGGGAGAGATTATACATTTCTAACCGCGTGGTCGCGAATGAAGAACGAACGAACAAAAAGAACAACAAATAAACGAATAAGACCTGGGAAGGAAATATTTTTTTGGGGTTTTTTTTTTTTGTTTGTTTTGTGAGTACAGATATTAAACAAGGAGGTACGGGGTGAACGACTGGTACGAAACAGGGAACGAAAATAATTTCAGCGCATTCGACGAATCGCTGAGAGAAAAACAAACCACAAGGTCGGAGACGGTACGGTAGTCTAAGCCTACGAGTACTAGGCCGCAGAATACTCGATACCATTAACCGACGATTGTGTATACATGTACGAAAAATTAGCACCGAAAATTTCAAAAAGATACGTTGTAGGTACATACACCGAAAGATAGATACAGTCTCGACAAAAACACAATTGAGAAATATCACTTAGCTTCGAAAGCGTGAGCGCATGGAGCAGATGCAGAGCAGCGCATCTCTCAGTTCAACTGAGAGAGAGCAACTTCAGGGAATTGTGAGGAATTGCACTTGTGAGGAATTTCATTAATTACGTTATTTGTGCACTTGTGAGGAATTGCATTATTTATTTATTTATTTCCACAAATGAGGAATTGCATTAATTAATTTATTCATGCACTGTGAGGAATTGCATTAATTACTTTATTCGTACACGTGTGAGGAATTGCATTAATTACGTTATTTGTGCACTTGTGAGGAATTGCATTAATTAATTACTTTATTTATGCACTTGTGAGGAATTGCATTAATTAATTACTTTATTTATGCACTTGTGAGGAATTGCATTAATTACATCATTTGTGCACTTGTGAGGAATTGCATTAATTAATTTCTTTATTCGTGCACTTGTGAGGAATTGCATTAATTTCTTTATTTGTGCACTTGTGAGGAATTGCATTAATTAATTACTTTATTTATGCACTTGTGAGGAATTGCATTAATTGCATTATTTGTGCACTTGTGAGGAATTGCATTAATTAATTACTTTATTCGTGCACTTGTGAGGAATTGCATTAATTCCTTTATTCATGCACTTGTGAGGAATTGCATTAATTTCTTTATTCGTGCACTTGTGAGGAATTGCATTAATTGCATTATTTGTGCACTTGTGAGGAATTGCATTAATTAATTACTTTATTCGTGCACTTGTGAGGAATTGCATTAATTCCTTTATTCATGCACTTGTGAGGAATTGCATTAATTTCTTTATTCGTGCACTTGTGAGGAATTGCATTAATTACGTTATTTGTGCACTTGTGAGGAATTGCTTTATTTATTTATTTATTTCCACACATGAGGAATTGCATTAATTAATTTATTCATGCACTGTGAGGAATTGCATTAATTTCTTTATTCGTGCACTTGTGAGGAATTGCATTAATTACGTTATTTGTGAGGAATTGCATTAATTACTTTATTCGTGTGCTTGTGAGGAATTGCATTAATTAATTACTTTATTTGCGCACTTATGAGGAATTCCATTAATTATTTTGTGCACTTGTGACGAATTGCATTAATTAATTACTTTATTCATGCACTGTGGAGAATTGCATTAATTAATTAATTCGTGCACTTGTGAGGAATTCCATGAATTCATTGGATTATGGAGGGAATTTCTTTCCAGTTCGATTCCAGATCCCAGCTAAAGGTAATGTATATTCTTGGTAAAAATGCCAGGGCTATAGAAAAGGCCCCTTTATATGGTATGTGCCATGTGGCAAACTATAGAAGATGGACATTGAAAAAATTACGTGTGCATGTTGGACTACCTGTGTGTTCTTAGGAGGAATCAAGTGATGCTCTAGAAAAGTTCATATAAAGATGTATGAACCCTTTGTATGAGCTTTTCTAGAGCATTACTTGGTTCTTCCTAAGAACACAAGGGTAGTCCAGCATGCACACGAGATATTTTGAATGCCGCTTATTTTGTATTGTTTGGTATTTTCTACAAGCTATGGAATGTCCCTTCTTTTATAGAGTTTGCCACATGGCACATACCATGTATAAAGGGGCCTTTTCTATGCCCCAGGCATTTTTCCCAAGATTGTTTTATACTTTCCCCAGATCTATGCAGAGACATTTCAAGGATGATCAAAGGAAACTGGATGCACCTGAGCTCAATTTGGAGTGTCAGCAACGTCTCCACCAAATTTCGTCCGAATCCGTCCATTAACTTTTTGAGATATCCTATTCACACAAAAACAGACCGACAGAGGTGAAAACATAACCTCCATAAGACCTTCGGTAGTGGAGGTAACAAGAGGATGAAGTGTGTTAAGTGGTGCCCAGATGGTACCGGAAGTGTGTCAAGTAGTGCCCAGATGGTACCGGAAGTGTGTCAAGTGGTGCCCAGATGGTACCGGAAGTGTGTCAAGTGGTGCCCAGATGGTACCGGAAGTGTGTCAAGTAGTGCCCAGATGGTACCGGAAGTGTGTCAAGTGGTGCCCAGATGGTACCGGAAGTGTGTCAAGTGGTGCCCAGATGGTACCGGAAGTGTGTCAAGTAGTGCCCAGATGGTACCGGAAGTGTGTCAAGTAGTGCCCAGATGGTACCAGAAGTGTGTTAAGTAGTGCCAAGATGGTACCGGAAGTGTGTCAAGTAGTGCCCAGATGGTATCGGACGTGTGTCAAGTAGTGCCCAGATGGTACCGGAAGTGTGTCAAGTGGTGCCCAGATGGTACCGGAAGTGTGTCAAGTAGTGCCAATATGGTACCGGATGTCTGCCTGGAATGTCGTCAGTATCTCGTACATCCGGACGGTCCATAGCAAGTTCGCCTCTCCGCCAGTTTTTCCTGGGTAGGCCCCACACGTGTGTTAGCATTGATGAAATCTGTCCTGTGGCTGAAGTTAGCACTTTTAGGATTGTAATTCATATGCTGAATGTATACATTAATATGATGCCATATCTAGTCTCAGTCCTTCAAAAGGTGTCAAATTTAAAATGGAACACATCCACCCTGTTTGGCCTATACCCACCTTGCTCAGTCATATTACCACTTATGGCCCAACATATATGATTGTCAGGTCATTTCCGGCATTTTGCATGAAAGGAAGACTTGGAGAAAAGGAAGAGCAAGTATTTCCAGGCAATCCAGGTATGTCCCTCCGTGTGGGACAAAAAGTCAGGTTGGAATCCATGCCTTGGGGTTGTTCACCTTGTAAGGGTCTTGGACCCCCACGTCCGTGTGCTTGTCTTGATGTACGAACACAAGGCTGCTCGGATTGTCCCGCAATGTGAAGACACATGATTTAAGTGAACAGATTTGTTGGATAAACTGTAATTACACACAGACGTGCTATGTTAATAAGTGACAACATGCTTCAAGCTGTTGAGACGTGTTTCATTATCCTATTCATCAGGTGTGTCTCGGTCATTATTTAGATGTGTTTAGCTGATGCTAATAGCATTTACCAACAGGCGTTTAATCTGTATCTGCTCCACAAAGGAATAACTTAAAGCAAAATCCATCTGAGCCGACATGTTGCCACTGTTACAGCTGCACAGCACATGATCGTTATTCCAGTGAAGGTAAGGATACGTGACTCATCAGGGTATTTGAGAATAGCTAGGGAATGCACTGCCTTCCAGGAAGCTAGGCCTCGTTTTACTTGTACGGTACAGATAGGCCTTCAGTGTTTGCACCACTATTTTAAATATAACTGGATCACTGGTTTGCTGAAAAGCTGAAGTAACTGGCCGCCATCTTGGTACTCACAATAACATGAAAAAGACAAGAACAGGTACAGATACGTTCAACTACAGATAAACAAGTACACATACATTCAAAGTACACCGCCCCCATGCCAAATAAATAAATATCCTACAGCGCGGCATTGCCGGGGCACCTCCGGCGCCCGGCAATACCGCAGTGCAGCTCATTGAGGCTCCATTGGGAGGGAGAGGTGTACACGAATTGATTGATTAATTGTATAATTAAAATCAATAAAAGATTATCACAAAATATTTTCTTAATCAATTTGCTAATAGCATAACTAAACCACTAGTACTTCATCCGAAGATGTATCTTTTAGAAATTTAATTAAATAAGTCATTAATAAAAAATTAAATAATTAATTGATTAATAAATAAATAAATAATCCATTAAATGATTAATCAATAAATCAAAAATATCCTTTATAGCCACATCACTTGGTCACTGTCATGTCCAAATATTAGCTTCCCAGCTCAAAAGGTGCCTGAGATATTGGCCAAATGAGAAAGAAAATAAATAAGTACTAAATTAATCATGAATAATTAAATAACTAATCAATTAATTTTGACATATCACGTGCCTTCGATACGGTCTGGCACTTTGCTCTGCTCACCAAGCTCTCCTCCTATAGTATCCATGGAAATCTCCACGCATGGCTGGCGGACTTCCTCTCTGGTCGTAGTCAACGTGTGGCCCTGAATGGATTTCCCCTTACTGCTCCTGATTTCCTCTCATCTCCCCTTCCTGTTCAGGCTGGAATTCCCCAAGGTAGTGTTCTGGGCCCTGTGCTATTACTGGTCTTCATCAATGATCTCTCCGACTCTCTGGAAAATCCTCTCCATCTCTTTGCTGATGACTCCACTATCTGCCGCTCCATTCCTCATCCCTCAGATCGGCGGTCTGCAGCCTCCTCACTCTCTGCAGACCTGGACAAAATCACAGACTGGTCAAACAAGTAGAACATGTCTTTCAATCCTGACAAATCTCACACTCTTACTATGTCTCTCCGAAAAGACCGACTGGACAACCCTCCCATCTACTTTGTCAACAATCCTCTCCAAGAAGTTCTGGTGCTCAAGCTTTTGGGTCTCACTATCTGCCATGATCTTTCCTGGGAAAACCACATTTCCAAGCTGGCCTCCAAAGCCAGTCGCCGACTGGGCATCCTCCGTCGTGTGAGGTCCTTCCTAGGCACACCTGAGCTCCTCACCACTTACAAGGCTTTCAGCCGCAGCTCTATGGAATACTGCTCTCCCCTCTGGGCCGGTGCTCCTGCCTCACACCTAGCTCAGCTTCACGCTGTTGAAACCAAAGGTTTCAGAATCATTGGAATCTCCTGCGATGAAGCTACCTCCGAGGGCCTTTCACTCACTCACCGCAGGCAGGTTGGTGGTCTTTCTGTCTTCTACCGACTCCTCTCTGGCCTTGCCCCCCCAGCTCTCTCTGGGCTCTGTCCCCCAAATATTCCTACAGGTCGCACAAGATCTGCCAGCAACCCTCTTATGGTTAAACTGCCGAAATCAAGACTCTCTGCTCACCTTCACTCCTTCATTCCTCTTTTCTCCCGCCTCTGGAACAAACTCCCTCACTCTCTTCAATCCCACTCCACCCTCCAGGTCTTTAAAACAACTGTTCACCACCATCTCTTATCTTCCCCCATCCAAAACCTTGATATTTTCTACCCCCGCTAATTTCACCCAAAATCCTACACTTTTTTTTTAAATACCAACTTCTGTCCTGGAAGTCCTTGGGCTCCTTGTGTGTTATATCTCTCCCCTCCCCCCTTCCTACGCCTCCTCCCCCCAAGCCCTCTCCCTCCCACACTTCTCCCTGCTCTCAAATGTTGTGTTTGTGTGCTTCCCCTTCTCTCCCCATCTTGTCTTCCGCTCCCTCTTTTTATATATTTTGTTTGTCTGGTTGATTTGTTTGTGAAATAAATGTTAGCTCTTTCACGAGACTCGATTCAGTATACAAAAAACAAACAAACAAAAAAAAACACAAGCAATTATGTTTGAGGTCAACATCGGCCAAAGGTCAACAACATAGGCGATTTCTTTTTTCTTTTTTTTCTTTTTTTTGTATACAAGGTCGAGGCTCGTGAAAGAGCGAACATTAATCACACAGAAAGACAAACAGACACATAAAACAAATAACATCGGGAGCGGTAGACAAGATGGGGAGAGAGGGGGAAGGACACAAACACAACATTTGAGAGCAGGGACCGAGAGACATGGAGACATCGAGAGATCTGTGGGAGGGAGAGGGCTTTGGGGGGGAGGCATGTGAAGGGGGGGGGGAGGGGTGGGAGAGGTATAAACATATGGACACTGCCAGGACTTCCAGGAAAGAAGTTGGAATTTCAAACAAGGTGGATCTGGGGTGAATTAGCGGGGGTAGAAAAGATCAAGGTTTTGGATGGGGGAAGATAAGAGATGGTGGTGAACAGCTGTTTTAAAGACTTGGAGGGAGGAGTGGGATTGAAGGGAGTGTGGGAGTTTGTATAGATATTTCTAAAATCCTCGATTTTCATCGGATTGACTTGAAATTTTAACAGGATTTGCAGATCAGGTCACCAAATTCAACCAGTAATTATTTTTGAGGTCAACATGGGCAACAACATAGGTCAACAACGGTGTCAAGAACTTATTTTCGGGATTCCGCAAGTATCTTGCTGTGCACGACATATTTCTTGTTTGTTTATCTTTCCTCTTATTGGGACTTTCACAGTTGGTAGAACGACGTAGTTTGATGCGCGTTCACGTTTGATTTGTCTCGCCTGGGTTTGAATCCCGTCGCAGGTCCAACTGACCACCTGGTGTCCGCGTGCAGGTCGAGGCATCGTACGCTGTCCCTCGGATGGTCTTTAAGCCCGCTGTCTCGTCCATTGTTACTAGTTGGTGGACGTTAAAGACCCCACGTTACTAATTCCCGCATGGACTGCAGGTACCGATTCTGGTCTTCTCGGATACCTGCCACCACCACGTTACACCGCTTGCTATTTCAGAGTGTGGTTGTTGTCTGGTTTCTACATTTTGCCATCAAAACAGGTGCATCAGTGAACTCAAGTTTCACTTTTCTTTCGAAAGATAATGTCCACGTGGGAAACACACATCGTCCAGCAGGAATTCTGAAAGCATTTTTTATTTCGTGGTTGGGTTCAGGTTTTAGAAACAACCTTTTAAAGGAAACACTTCAAGCTCTTTACCTTGTCACGAATTCCATCTTTGTGTCGAAACAATTCAAGGACCCAGCTTGAGGGGTTAACAAAAGACGAACATTTTTGTCTAACTCACCTGAAGAAGCTTTTAAAAAAGAAAAACAATTTGCTGGTGAGAACTAATATCTTGTGTTGTCGCATCACGTGATTGTCTTTCGATTTAGTTAACGCTTTGTCTACCTGTAGCGATGAGTTCGATAATTTCTACCTGCAGCTGTGAGTTCTAAAGTCTACCTGTAGGCTGTAGTGGTGAGGTGTATAAATGTCTACCTGCAGCGATGAGTTCTAATGTCTAACTGCGGTGGTGAGTTCTAATATCTACCTGTGGCGGTGAGTTCTAATATCTACCTGTGGCGGTGAGTTCTAATATCTACCTGTGGCGGTGAGTTCTAATATCTACCTGTTGCGGTGAGTTCTAATATCTACCTGTGGCAGTGAGTTCTAATATATACCTGCAGCGGGGAGTTCTAATATCTACCTGTAGCAGTGAGTTACAATATCTACCTGTTGCGGTGAGTTCTAATATCTACCTGTAGCGGTGAGTTCTAATATCTACCTGTAGCGATGAGTTCTAATATCTACCTGTGGCGGTGAGTTCTAATGTCTACCTCTGGCGGTGAGCTCTACTATCTACCTGTGGCGGTGAGTTGTAATATCTACCTGTAGCGGTGAGTTCTAATATCTACCTGTAGCGGTGAGTTCTAATATCTACCTGTGGCGGTGAGTTCTAATGTCTACCTCTGGCGGTGAGATCTAATATCTACCTGTAGCGGTGAGTTCTAATATCTACCTGTTGCGGTGAGTTCTAATATCTACCTGTGGCGGTGAGTTATAATATCTACCTGTTGTGGTGAGTTCTAATATCTACCTGTGGCGGTGAGTTCTAATATCTACCTGTGGCGGTGAGTTCTAATATCTGCCTGTGGCAGTGAGTTCTAATATCTGCCTGTGGCGGTGAGTTCTAATATCTACCTGTTGCGGTGAGTT
Organism: Myxine glutinosa; assembly: GCF_964187855.1. NCBI lineage: Eukaryota > Metazoa > Chordata > Myxini > Myxiniformes > Myxinidae > Myxine > Myxine glutinosa. The sequence goes on along the minus strand of NC_136262.1, from coordinate 264,064,225 downwards.
CTAATGTCTACCTGTGGCGGTAATTTCTAATGTCTACCTGTGGCGGTGAGTTCTAATATCTACCTGTGGCGGTGAGTTCTAATACCTACCTGTGGCGGTGAGTTCTAATATCTACCTGTAGTGGTGAGTTCTAATATCTACCTGTGGCGGTGAGTTCTAATATCTACCTGTAGTGGTGAGTTCTAATATCTGCCTGTAGCGGTAGGTTATAATATCTACCTGTTGTGGTGAGTTCTAATATCTACCTGTGGCAGTGAGTTCTAATGTCTACCTCTGGCGGTGAGTTCTAATATCTACCTGTGGTGGTGAGTTCTAATATCTACCTGTGGCGGTGAGTTCTAATATCTACCTGTGGCGGTGAGTTCTAATATCTACCTGTGGCGGTGAGTTCTAATATCTACCTGTGGCAGTGAGTTCTAATATCTACCTGTAGCGGTGAGTTCTAATATCTACCTGTTGCGGTGAGTTCTAATATCTACCTGTGGCGGTGAGTTCTAATATCTACACGTGGTGGGGAGTTCTAATATCTACCTGCAGCGGTGAGTTCTAATATCTACTTGTAGCGGTGAGTTCTAATATCTACCTGTTGTGGTGAGTTCTAATATCTACCTGTGGCGGTGAGTTCTAATATCTGCCTGTGGCGGTGAGTTCTAATATCTACCTGTGGCGGTGAGTTCTAATGTCTACCTCTGGCGGTGAGTTCTAATATCTACCTGTAGCGGTGAGTTCTAATATCTACCTGTTGCGGTGAGTTCTAATATCTACCTGTGGCGGTGAGTTATAATATCTACCTGTTGTGGTGAGTTCTAATATCTGCCTGTGGCGGTGAGTTCTAATATATACCTGTTGCGGTGAGTTCTAATATCTACCTGTGGCGGTGAGTTCTAATATCTACCTGTTGTGGTAAGTTCTAATATCTGCCTGTGGTGGTGAGTTCTAATATCTACCTGTGGCGGTGAGTTCTAATATCTACCTGTGGTGGTGAGTTCTAATATCTACCTGTGACGTTGAGTTCCAATATCTACCTGTGGCGGTGAGATCTAATATCTACCTGTAGCGGTGAGTTCTAATATCTACCTGTGGCGGTGAGTTCTAATATCTACCTCTGGCGGTGAGCTCCAATATCTACCTGTGTCGGTGAGTTGTAATATCTACCTGTGGCAGTGAGTTCTAATATCTACCTGTGGCAGTGAGTTCTAATATCTACCTGTGCCAGTAATTTCTAATGTCTACCTCTGGCGGTGAGTTCTAATATCTACCTGTGGTGGTGAGTTCTAATATCTACCTGTGGTGGTGAGTTCTAATATCTACCTGTAGTGGTGAGTTCTAATATCTACCTGTTGTGGTGAGTTCTAATATCTACCTATGGCGGTGAGTTCTAATATCTACCTGTGGCGGTGAGTTCTAATATCTACCTGTAGTGGTGAGTTCTAATATCTGCCTGTAGCGGTAGGTTATAATATCTACCTGTTGTGGTCAGTTCTAATATCTACCTGTGGCAGTGAGTTCTAATGTCTACCTCTGGGGGTGAGTTCTAATATCTACCTGTGGCGGTGAGTTCTAATATCTACCTGTGGCGGTGAGTTCTAATATCTACCTGTGGCGGTGAGTTCTAATATCTACATGTGGTGGGGAGTTCTAATATCTACCTGTAGCGGTGAGTTCTAATATCTACCTGTAGCGGTGAGTTATAATATCTACCTGTTGTGGTGAGTTCTAATATCTACCTGTGGCGGTGAGTTCTAATATCCGCCTGTGGCGGTGAGTTCTAATATCTGCCTGTGGCGGTGAGTTCTAATATCTACCTGTGGCGGTGAGTTCTAATATCTACCTGTTGTGGTGAGTTCTAATATCTACCTGTGGTGGTGAGTTCTAATATCTACCTGTGGTGGTGAGTTCTAATATCTACCTGTGGCGGTGAGTTCTAATATCTACCTGTGGTGGTGAGTTCTAATATCTACCTGTGGTGGTGAGTTCTAATATCTACCTGTGGCGGTGAGTTCTAATATCTACCTGTGGCGGTGAGTTCTAATATCTACCTGTGGTGGTGAGTTCTAATATCTACCTGTAGCGGTGAGTTCTAATATCTACCTGTAGCGGTGAGTTATAATATCTACTTGTTGCGGTGGGTTCTAATGTCTACCTGTGGCAGTGAGTTCTAATATCTACCTGTGGCGGTGAGTTCTCATATCTACCTGTTGCGGTGAGTTCTAATCTCTACCTGTGGTGGTGAGTTCTAATATCTACCTGTGGCGGTGAGTTCTAATATCTACCTGTAGCTGTGAGTTGTAATATCTACCTGTGGCGGTGAGTTCCAATATCTACCTGTGGCAGTGAGATCTAATATCTACCTGTAGCGGTGAGTTCTAATATCTACCTGTGGCGGTGAGTTCTAATATCTACCTCTGGCGGTGAGCTCCAATATCTACCTGTGTCGGTGAGTTGTAATATCTACCTGTGGCAGTGAGTTCTAATATCTACTTGTGGCAGTAATTTCTAATGTCTACCTCTGGCGGTGAGTTATAATATCTACCTGTGGCGGTGAGTTCTAATATCTACCTGTGGCGGTGAGTTCTAATATCTACCTGTAGTGGTGAGTTCTAATATCTACCTGTTGTGGTGAGTTCTAATATCTACCTATGGCGGTGAGTTCTAATATCTACCTGTGGCGGTGAGTTCTAATATCTACCTGTAGTGGTGAGTTCTAATATCTGCCTGTAGCGGTAGGTTATAATATCTACCTGTTGTGGTGAGTTCTAATATCTACCTGTGGCAATGAGTTCTAATGTCTACCTCTGGTGGTGAGTTCTAATATCTACCTGTGGTGGTGAGTTCTAATATCTACCTGTGGCGGTGAGTTCTAATATCTACCTGTGGCAGTGAGTTCTAATATCTACCTGTGGCGGTGAGTTCTAATATCTACCTGTTGCGGTGAGTTGTAATATCTACCTGTGGCGGTGAGTTCTAATATCTACCTGTTGCAGTGAGTTCTAATATCTACCTGTGGCAGTGAGTTCTAATATATACCTGCAGCAGGGAGTTCTAATATCTACCTGTAGCAGTGAGTTCTAATATCTACCTGTTGCGGTGAGTTCTAATATCTACCTGTGGCGGTGAGTTATAATATCTACCTGTTGTGGTGAGTTCTAATATCTACCTGTGGCGGTGAGTTCTAATATCTACCTGTGGCGGTGAGTTCTAATATCTGCCTGTGGCGGTGAGTTCTAATATCTGCCTGTGGCGGTGAGTTCTAATATCTACCTGCTGCGGTGAGTTCTAATATCTACCTGTGGCGGTGAGTTCTAATATCTACCTGTTGCGGTGAGTTCTAATATCTGCCTGTGGTGGTGAGTTTTAATATCTACCTGTGGCGGTGAGTTCTAATATCTACCTGTGGTGGTGAGTTCTAATATCTACCTGTGGCGGTGAGTTCTAATATCTACCTCTGGCAGTGAGCTCCAATATCTACCTGTGTCGGTGAGTTGTAATATCTACCTGTGGCAGTGAGTTCTAATATCTACCTGTGGCGGTAATTTCTAATGTCTACCTCTGGCGGTGAGTTCTAATATCTACCTGTGGCGGTGATTTCTAATATCTACCTGTGGCGGTGAGTTCTAATATCTACCTGTAGTGGTGAGTTCTAATATCTACCTGTTGTGGTGAGTTCTAATATCTACCTATGGCGGTGAGTTCTAATATCTACCTGTGGCGGTGAGTTCTAATATCTACCTGTAGTGGTGAGTTCTAATATCTGCCTGTAGCGGTAGGTTATAATATCTACCTGTTGTGGTGAGTTCTAATATCTACCTGTGGCAGTGAGTTCTAATGTCTACCTCTGGCGGTGAGTTCTAATATCTACCTGTGGTGGTGAGTTCTAATATCTACCTGTGGCGGTGAGTTCTAATATCTACCTGTGGCGGTGAGTTCTAATATCTACCTGTGGCGGTGAGTTCTAATATCTACCTGTGGCAGTGAGTTCTAATATCTACCTGTAGCGGTGAGTTCTAATATCTACCTGTTGCGGTGAGTTCTAATATCTACCTGTGGCGGTGAGTTCTAATATCTACATGTGGTGGGGAGTTCTAATATCTACCTGTAGCGGTGAGTTCTAATATCTACCTGTAGCGGTGAGTTATAATATCTACCTGTTGTGGTGAGTTCTAATATCTACCTGTGGCGGTGAGTTCTAATATCTGCCTGTGGGGGTGAGTTCTAATATCTACCTGTGGCGGTGAGTTCTAATGTCTACCTCTGGCGGTGAGTTCTAATATCTACCTGTAGCGGTGAGTTCTAATATCTACCTGTTGCGGTGAGTTCTAATATCTACTTGTGGCGGTGAGTTATAATATCTACCTGTTGTGGTGAGTTCTAATATCTACCTGTGGCGGTGAGTTCTAATATCTACCTGTGGCGGTGAGTTCTAATATCTGCCTGTGGCAGTGAGTTCTAATATCTGCCTGTGGCGGTGAGTTCTAATATCTACCTGTTGCAGTGAGTTCTAATATCTACCTGTGGCGGTGAGTTCTAATATCTACCTGTTGTGGTAAGTTCTAATATCTGCCTGTGGTGGTGAGTTCTAATATCTACCTGTGGCGGTGAGTTCTAATATCTACCTGTGGTGGTGAGTTCTAATATCTACCTGTGACGTTGAGTTCCAATATATACCTGTGGCGGTGAGATCTAATATCTACCTGTAGCGGTGAGTTCTAATATCTACCTGTGGCGGTGAGTTCTAATATCTACCTCTGGCGGTGAGCTCCAATAGCTACCTGTGTCGGTGAGTTGTAATATCTACCTGTGGCAGTGAGTTCTAATATCTACCTGTGCCGGTAATTTCTAATGTCTACCTCTGGCGGTGAGTTCTAATATCTACCTGTGGCGGTGAGTTCTAATATCTACCTGTGGCGGTGAGTTCTAATATCTACCTGTAGTGGTGAGTTCTAATATCTACCTGTTGTGGTGAGTTCTAATATCTACCTATGGCGGTGAGTTCTAATATCTACCTATGGCGGTGAGTTCTAATATCTACCTGTGGCGGTGAGTTCTAATATCTACCTGTAGTGGTGAGTTCTAATATCTGCCTGTAGCGGTAGGTTATAATATCTACCTGTTGTGGTGAGTTCTAATATCTACCTGTGGTGGTGAGTTCTAATATCTACCTGTGGCGGTGAGTTCTAATATCTACCTGTGGCGGTGAGTTCTAATATCTACCTGTGGCGGTGAGTTCTAATATCTACCTGTGGCGGTGAGTTCTAATAACTACCTGTAGCGGTGAGTTCTAATATCTACCTGTTGCGGTGAGTTCTAATATCTACCTGTTGTGGTGAGTTCTAATATCTACCTGTTGTGGTGAGTTCTAATATCTACCTGTGGTGGTGAGTTCTAATATCTACCTGTGGTGGTGAGTTCTAATATCTACCTGTGGTGGTGAGTTGTAATATCTACCTGTGGCAGTGAGTTCTAATATCTACCTGTGGCGGTGAGTTCTAATATCTACCTGTGGTGGTGAGTTCTAATATCTACCTGTAGCGGTGAGTTCTAATATCTACCTGTAGCGGTGAGTTATAATATCTACTTGTTGCGGTGGGTTCTAATGTCTACCTGTGGCAGTGAGTTCTAATATCTACCTGTGGCGGTGAGTTCTCATATCTACCTGTTGCGGTGAGTTCTAATCTCTACCTGTGGTGGTGAGTTCTAATATCTACCTGTGGCGGTGAGTTCTAATATCTACCTGTAGCGGTGAGTTGTAATATCTACCTGTGGCGGTGAGTTCCAATATCTACCTGTGGCAGTGAGATCTAATATCTACCTGTAGCGGTGAGTTCTAATATCTACCTGTGGCGGTGAGTTCTAATATCTACCTCTGGCGGTGAGCTCCAATATCTATCTGTGTCGGTGCGTTGTAATATCTACCTGTGGCAGTGAGTTCTAATATCTACCTGTGTCAGTAATTTCTAATGTCTACCTCTGGCGGTGAGTTATAATATCTACCTGTGGCGGTGAGTTCTAATATCTACCTGTGGCGGTGAGTTATAATATCTACCTGTAGTGGTGAGTTCTAATATCTGCCTGTAGCGGTAGGTTATAATATCTACTTGTTGTGGTGAGTTCTAATATCTACCTGTGGCAATGAGTTCTAATGTCTACCTCTGGTGGTGAGTTCTAATATCTACCTGTGGTGGTGAGTTCTAATATCTACCTGTGGCGGTGAGTTCTAATATCTACCTGTGGCGGTGAGTTCTAATATCTACCTGTGGCAGTGAGTTCTAATATCTACCTGTAGCGGTGAGTTCTAATATCTACCTGTTGCGGTGAGTTCTAATATCTACCTGTGGCGGTGAGTTCTAATATCTACTTGTGGTGGGGAGTTCTAATATCTACCTGTAGCGGTGAGTTCTAATATCTACCTGTAGCGGTGAGTTATAATATCTACCTGTTGTGGTGAGTTCTAATATCTACCTGTGGCGGTGAGTTCTAATATCTGCCTGTGGCGGTGAGTTATAATATCTGTCTGTGGCGGTGAGTTCTAATATCTACCTGTGGCGGTGAGTTCTAATCTCTACCTGTGGTGGTGAGTTCTAATATCTACCTGTGGCGGTGAGTTCTAATATCTACCTGTGGCGGTGAGTTGTAATATCTACCTGTGGCGGTGAGTTCTAATATCTACCTGTGGTGGTGAGTTCTAATATCTACCTGTGGCGGTGAGTTCTAATTTCTACCTGTGGCGGTGAGTTCTAATGTCTACCTCTGGTGGTGAGTTCTAATATCTACATGTGGCGGTGAGCTCTAATATCTACTTGTGGCGGTGAGTTCTAATATCTACCTGTGGCAGTGAGTTCTAATATCTACCTGTGGCGGTGAGTTCTAATGTCTACCTCTGGCGGTGAGTTCTAATATCTACCTGTGGCGGTGAGTTCTAATATCTACCTGTGGCGGTGAGTTCTAATATCTGCCTGTAGCAGTGGGTTATAATATCTACCTGTTGTGGTGAGTTTTAATATCTACCAGTGGCAGTGAGTTCTAATATCTACCTGTGGCGGTGAGTTCTAATATCTACCTGTTGTTGTGATTTCTAATATCTACCTGTGGCAGTGAGTTGTAATATCTACCTGTGGTGGTGAGTTCTAATATCTACCTGTAGCGGTGAGTTGTAATATCTACCTGTTGCGGTGAGTTCTAATATCTACCTGTAGTGGTGAGTTCTAATATCTACCTGTAGCAGTGAGTTATAATATCTACCTGTTGTGGTGAGTTCTAATATCTACCTGTGGCAGTGAGTTCTAATATCTACCTGTGGCAGTGAGTTCTAATATCTACCTGTTGCGGTGAGTTCTAATATCTACCTGTGGCGGTGAGTTCTAATATCTACCTGTGGCGGTGAGTTCTAATATCTACCTGGAGTGGTGAGTTCTAATATCTACCTGTTGTGGTGATTTCTAATATCTACCTGTGGTGGTGAGTTCTAATATCTACTTGTGGCGGTGAGTTCTAATACCTACCTGTAACGGTGAGTTCTAATATCTACCTGTAGCGGTGAGTTATAATATCTACCTGTCGCAGTGAGTTCTCACATCTACTTGTGGTGAGTTCTAATATCTACCTGTGGTGGTGAGTTCTAATATCTACCTGTTGCGGTGAGTTCTAATATCTACCTGTAGTGGTGAGTTCTAATATCTACCTGTGGTGGTGAGTTCTAATATCTACCTGTTGCGGTGAGTTCTAATATCTGCCTGTGGCGGTGAGTTCTAATATCTGCCTGTGGCGGTGAGTTCTAATATCTACTGTGACGGTGAGTTCTAATATCTACCTGTGGCGGTGAGTTCTAATATCTACCTGTGGCGGTGAGTTCTAATATATACCTGTGGCGGTGAGTTCTAATATCTACCTGTGGCGGTGAGTTCTAATATCTACATGTGGCGGTGGGTTCTATTTATCTACCTATGGCAGTGAGTTCTAATATCTACCTGTGGTGGTGAGTTCTAATATCTACCTGTGGCGATGAGTTCTAATATCTACCTGTTGCGGTGAGTTCTAATATCTACCTGTGGCGGTGAGTTCTAATACCTACCTGTGGCGGTGAGTTCTAATATCTACTTGGAGTGGTGAGTTCTAATGTCTAGCTGTTGCGGTGAGTTCTAATGTCTACCGCTGGTGGTGAGTTCTTATATGTATTGTGGCGGTGAGTTCTAATATCTACCTGTAGCAGTGAGTTCTAATATCTACCTCTGGCGGTGAGTTCTAATGTCTAGCTGTGACAGTGAGTTCTAAAATCTACCTGTGGCGGTGAGTTCTAAAATCTACCTGTTGCAGTGAGTTCTAATATCTACCTGTGGCAGTGAGTTCTAATATCTACATGTGGCGGGGAGTTCTAATATCTACCTGCAGCGGTGAGTTCTAATATCTAGCTGTAGCGGTGAGTTACAATATCTACCTGTTGCGGTGAGTTCTAATATCTACCTGTAGCGGTGAGTTCTAATATTTCCCTGTAGCGGTGAGTTCTAATATTTCCCTGTAGCGGTGAGTTCTAATATCTACCTGTGGCGGTGAGTTCTAATGTCTACCTCCGGCGGTGAGTTCTAATATCTACCTGTGGTGGTGAGTTGTAATATCTACCTGCGGCAGTGAGTTCTAATATCTACCTGTGGCGGTGATTTCTAATGTCTACCTCTGGCAGTTAGTTCTAATATATACCTGTGGCGGTGACTTCTAATATCTACCTGTGGCGGTGAGTTCTAATATCTACCTGTAGCGGTGAGTTCTAATATCTACCTGTTGCAGTGAGTTCTAATATCTACCTGTAGCAGTGAGTTCTAATATCTACCTGTTGTTGTGAGTTCTAATATCTACCTGTGGCGGTGAGTTCTAATATCTACCTGTGGCGGTGAGTTCTAATATCTGCCTGTGGCAGTGAGTTCTAATATCTGCCTGTGGCGGTGAGTTCTAATATCTACCTGTTGCGGTGAGTTCTAATATCTACCTGTGGCGGTGAGTTCTAATATCTACCTGTTGTGGTAAGTTCTAATGTCTACCTGTGGTGGTGAGTTCTAATATCTACCTGTGGCGGTGAGTTCTAATATCTACCTGTGGTGGTGAGTTCTAATATCTACCTGTAGCGGTGAGTTCTAATATCTACCTGTGGCGGTGAGTTCTAATATCTACCTCTGACGGTGAGCTCCAATATCTACCTGTGGCGGTGAGTTGTAATATCTACCTGTGGCAGTGAGTTCTAATATCTACCTGTGGTGGTGATTTCTAATGTCTACCTCTGGCGGTGAGTTCTCATATCTACCTGTGGCGGTGAGTTCTAATATCTACCTGTGGCGGTGAGTTCTAATATCTACCTGTAGTGGTGAGTTCTAATATCTGCCTGTAGCAGTAGGTTATAATATCTGCCTGTTGTGGTGAGTTCTAATATCTACCTATGGTGGTGAATTCTAATATCTACCTGTGGCAGTGAGTTCTAATATCTACCTGTAGCGGTGAGTTCTAATATCTGCCTGTAGTGGTAGGTTATAATATCTACCTGTTGTGGTGAGTTCTAATATCTACCTGTGGCAGTGAGTTCTAATGTCTACCTCAGGTGGTGAGTTATAATATCTACCTGTGGTGGTGAGTTCTAATATCTACCTGTGGCGGTGAGTTCTAATATCTACCTGTGGCGGTGAGTTCTAATATCTACCTGTGGCGGTGAGTTCTAATATCTACCTCTGGCAGTGAGTTCTAATATCTACCTGTAGCGGTGAGTTCTAATATCTACCTGTTGCGGTGAGTTCTAATATCTACCTGTGGCGGTGAGTTCTAATATCTACATGTGGTGGGGAGTTCTAATATCTACCTGTAGCAGTGAGTTCTAATATCTACCTGTAGCGGTGAGTTATAATATCTACCTGTTGTGGTGATTTCTAATATCTACCTGTGGCAGTGAGTACTAATATCTGCCTGTGGCGGTGAGTTCTAATATCTGCCTGTGGTGGTGAGTTCTAATATCTACCTGTTGCAGTGAGTTCTAATATCTACCTGTGGCAGTGAGTTCTAATATCTACCTGTTGTGGTGAGTTCTAATATCTACCTGTGGTGGTGAGATCTAATATCTACCTGTGGCGGTGAGTTCTAATATCTACCTGTTCCGGTGAGTTCTAATATCTACCTGTGGCGGTGAGTTCTAATATCTACCTGTGGCGGTGAGTTCTAATATCTACCTGTGGCGGTGAGTTCTAATATCTACCTGTAGCGGTGAGTTCTAATGTCTACCTGTAACAGTGAGTTATATTATCTACCTGTTGCGGTGGGTTCTAATGTCTGCCTGTGTCGGTGAGTTCTAATATCTACCTGTGGCGGTGAGTTCTCATATCTACCTGTTGTGGTGTGTTCTAATATCTACCTGTGGCGGTGCGTTCTAATATCTACCTGTAGCGGTGATTTCTAAAATCTACCTGTAGCGGTGAGTTCTAATATCTACCTGTAGCGGTGATTTCTAAAATCTACCTGTAGAGGTGAGTTCTAATATATACCTGTAGCGGTGAGTTCTAATATCTACCTGTAGCGGTGAGTTCTAATATCTACCTGTAGCGGTGAGTTCTAATATTTCCCTGTGGAGAATCTCTCAGTTTATATCACCGATGACTCTGTGTTGGTTCTGTAACTGATACTTCTAAGTTGAGACGTTGCACCGATTAATCTGAGGCTTAGGTTGTGTCGGCTGGGGCATCGGGTCACTGTTGCCATGGAGATGGACCACCATCTCGTGATGTGAAGAGTTTGCACCTGTCATTGATAACAGATCAGGCTGCGATGATACGATGGGGAAATTGAGAAAACTGAATAAAATCACAGGACCTGGAAATACCTCTTTTGATTCATCTTAAAAGATCATTTTTCCTTTGTCTTCCTAATACGTCACTTTGTACCTGAGTGCTTTGTTTATAATTATTCCTAACTTGTATGTGTGGAACTTCCTGCTGCTTAATGTCCCCTTGCAGGAAATAATTTCTATAAACTATTGTTTCTGCCATTCCCATGACAATTAGAGACATGGTGGTCGACACCTGTAGATTCTGGTTCATCGAATATCGAAGTCTAATCCAGTGATGGCTGCTCTTCATGTCCACTTATCATCTAATTCCGATTTCATTTGATTACCTGATTGACGAACAATGCATTCGACTTGTCAGGCTGAGCAAACCCGGTTCCTGCTCCCATCTGACCCCCTGGCTGCTCCCATCTGAACCCCCTGGCTGCTCCCATCTGACCCCCCTGGCTGCTCCCATCTGACCCCCTGGCTGCTCCCATCTGACCCCCTGGCTGCTCCCATCTGACCGCCCTGGCTGCTCCCATCTGACCCCCTGGCTGCTTCCATCTGCCCCTTGGCTGTTCCCATCTGACCCCCTGGCTGCTCCGATCTGAAGCCCTGGCTGTGCACATTTGACCCCATGGCTATTCCCATCTGACCCCCTGGCTGCTCCCATCTGACCCCGTGGCTGCTCCCATCTGACCCCCTGGCTGCTCCCATCTGACCCCCTGGCTGCTCCCATCTGACACCCTGGCTGCTCCCATCTGACCCCCCTGGCTGCTCCCATCTGACACCCCTGGCTGCTCCCATCTGACCCATTGGCTGTTCCCATCGGACCCCCTGGCTGCTCCCATCTGAAGCCCTGGCTGCTCCATTTTGACCCCCTGGCTGCTCCCATCTGACCCCCCTGGCTGCTCCATCTGACCCCCTGGCTGCTCCCATCTGACCCCCTGGCTGCTCCCATCTGACCCCCTGGCTGCTCCCATCTGACCCCCTGACTGCTCCCATCTGAAGCCCTGGCTGCTCCATTTTAACCCCCTGGCTGCTCCCATCTGACCCCCCTTGCTGTTCCCATCTGACCCGCTGGCTGCTCCCATCTGAAGCCCTGGCTGCTCCCTTCTGACCCCCTGGCTGCTCCCATCTGACCCCCCTGGCTGCTCTCATCTGACTCCCCTGGCTGCTCCCATCTGACCCCCCTGGCTGCTCCCATCTGACCCCCTGGCTGCTCCCGACTGACCCCCTGGCTGCTCCCGTCTGACCCCCCTGGCTGCTCCCATCTGACCACCCTGGCTGCTCCCATCTGACCCCCTGGCTGCTTCCATCTGACCCCTTGGCTGTTCCCATCTGACCCCCTGGCTGCTCCCATCTGAAGCCCTGGCTGTGCACATTTGACCCCATGGCTATTCCCATCTGACCCCCTGGCTGCTCCCATCTGACCCCGTGGCTGCTCCCATCTGACGCCCTGGCTGCTCCCATCTGACCCCCTGTCTGCTCCCATCTGACCCCCTGTCTGCTCCCATCTGACCCCCCTGGCTGCTCCCATCTGACCCCTGGCTGCCCCCATCTGACCCCCTGGCTGCCCCCATCTGACCCGCTGGCTGTTCCCATTTGACCCCCTGGCTGTTCCCATCTGACCCCCTGGCTGCTCCCATCTGACCCCCTGACTGTTCACATTTGACCCCCTGACTGTTCACATTTGACCCCCTGGCTCTTCCCATCTGGCTGCTCCCATCTGACCCCACTGGCTGCTCCCATCTGACCCCCTGGCTGCTCCCATCTGACCCCCTGGCTGCTCCCATCTGACCCGCTGGCTGCTCCCATCTGACCGCCCTGGCTGCTCCCATCTGACCGCCCTGGCTGCTCCCATCTGACCCCCCTTGCTGTTCCCATCTGACCCGCTGGCTGCTCCCATCTGAAGCCCTGGCTGCTCCCATCTGACCCCCTGGCTGCTCCCATCTGACCCCCCTGGCTGCTCTCATCTGACTCCCCTGGCTGCTCCCATCTGACCCCCCTGGCTGCTCCCATCTGACCCCCTGGCTGCTCCCATCTGACCCCCTGGCTGCTCCCGTCTGACCCCCCTGGCTGCTCCCATCTGACCACCCGGGCTGCTCCCATCTGACCCCCTGGCTGCTTCCATCTGACCCCTTGGCTGTTCCCATCTGACCCCCTGGCTGCTCCCATCTGAAGCCCTGGCTGTGCACATTTGACCCCATGGCTATTCCCATCTGACCCCCTGGCTGCTCCCATCTGACCCCGTGGCTGCTCCCATCTGACGCCCTGGCTGCTCCCATCTGACCCCCTGTCTGCTCCCATCTGACCCCCTGTCTGCTCCCATCTGACCCCCCTGGCTGCTCCCATCTGACCCCTGGCTGCCCCCATCTGACCCCCTGGCTGCCCCCATCTGACCCGCTGGCTGTTCCCATTTGACCCCCTGGCTGTTCCCATCTGACCCCCTGGCTGCTCCCATCTGACCCCCTGACTGTTCACATTTGACCCCCTGACTGTTCACATTTGACCCCCTGGCTCTTCCCATCTGGCTGCTCCCATCTGACCCCCCTGGCTGCTCCCATCTGACCCCCTGGCTGCTCCCATCTGACCCCCTGGCTGCTCCCATCTGACCCGCTGGCTGCTCCCATCTGACCGCCCTGGCTGCTCCCATCTGACCGCCCTGGCTGCTCCCATCTGACCCCCTGGCTGCTTCCATCTGCCCCTTGGCTGTTCCCATCTGACCCCCTGGTTGCTCCCATCTGAAGCCCTGGCTGTGCACATTTGACCCCATGGCTATTTCCATCTGACCCCCTGGCTGCTCCCATCTGACCCTGTGGCTGCTCCCATCTGACCCCCCTGGCTGCTCTCATCTGACTCCCCTGGCTGCTCCCATCTGACCCCCCTGGCTGCTCCCATCTGACCCACTGGCTGCTCCCATCTGACCCCCTGGCTGCTCCCATCTGACCCCCTGGCTGCTCCCATCTGACCCCCTGGCTGCTCCCATCTGACCCCCTGACTGCTCCCATCTGAAGCCCTGGCTGCTCCCATCTGACCCCCTGGCTGCTCCCATCTGACCCCCCTGGCTGCTCTCATCTGACTCCCCTGGCTGCTCCCATCTGACCCCCCTGGCTGCTCCCATCTGACCCACTGGCTGCTCCCATCTGACCCCCTGGCTGCTCCCATCTGACCCCCTGGCTGCTCCCATCTGACCCCCTGACTGCTCCCATCTGAAGCCCTGGCTGCTCCATTTTAACCCCCTGGCTGCTCCCATCTGACCCCCTGGCTGCTCCCATCTGACCCCCCTTGCTGTTCCCATCTGACCCGCTGGCTGCTCCCATCTGAAGCCCTGGCTGCTCCCATCTGACCCCCTGGCTGCTCCCATCTGACCCCCCTGGCTGCTCTCATCTGACTCCCCTGGCTGCTCCCATCTGACCCCCCTGGCTGCTCCCATCTGACCCCCCTGGCTGCTCCCATCTGACCCCCTGGCTGCTCCCATCTGACCCCCCTGGCTGCTCCCATCTGACCCCCTGACTGTTCCCATCTGACCCCCTGGCTGCTCCCATCTGACCCCCCTGGCTGCTCTAATCTGACTCCCCTGGCTGCTCCCATCTGACCCCCCTGGCTGCTCCCATCTGACCCCCCTGGCTGCTCCCATCTGACCCCCTGGCTGCTCCCATCTGACCCCCTGACTGTTCCCATCTGACCCCCTGGCTGCTCCCATCTGACTCCCCTGGCTGCTCCCATCTGACCCCCCTGGCTGCTCCCATCTGACCCCCCTGGCTGTTCCCATCTGAAGCCCTGGCTGCTCCATTTTAACCCCCTGGCTGCTCCCATCTGACCCCCCTTGCTGTTCCCATCTGACCCGCTGGCTGCTCCCATCTGAAGCCCTGGCTGCTCCCATCTGACCCCCTGGCTGCTCCCATCTGACCCCCCTGGCTGCTCTCATCTGACTCCCCTGGCTGCTCCCATCTGACCCCCCTGGCTGCTCCCATCTGACCCACTGGCTGCTCCCATCTGACCCCCTGGCTGCTCCCATCTGACCCCCTGGCTGCTCCCATCTGACCCCCTGACTGCTCCCATCTGAAGCCCTGGCTGCTCCATTTTAACCCCCTGGCTGCTCCCATCTGACCCCCTGGCTGCTCCCATCTGACCCCCCTTGCTGTTCCCATCTGACCCGCTGGCTGCTCCCATCTGAAGCCCTGGCTGCTCCCATCTGACCCCCTGGCTGCTCCCATCTGACCCCCCTGGCTGCTCTCATCTGACTCCCCTGGCTGCTCCCATCTGACCCCCCTGGCTGCTCCCATCTGACCCCCCTGGCTGCTCCCATCTGACCCCCTGGCTGCTCCCATCTGACCCCCCTGGCTGCTCCCATCTGACCCCCTGACTGTTCCCATCTGACCCCCTGGCTGCTCCCATCTGACCCCCCTGGCTGCTCTCATCTGACTCCCCTGGCTGCTCCCATCTGACCCCCCTGGCTGCTCCCATCTGACCCCCCTGGCTGCTCCCATCTGACCCCCTGGCTGCTCCCATCTGACCCCCTGACTGTTCCCATCTGACCCCCTGGCTGCTCCCATCTGACTCCCCTGGCTGCTCCCATCTGACCCCCCTGGCTGCTCCCATCTGACCCCCCTGGCTGTTCCCATCTGAAGCCCTGGCTGCTCCCATCTGAAGCCCTGGCTGCTCCCATCTGACCCCCTGGCTGCTCCCATCTGACCCCCCTGGCTGCTCTCATCTGACTCCCCTGGCTGCTCCCATCTGACCCCCCTGGCTGCTCCCATCTGACCCCCCTGGCTGCTCCCATCTGACCCCCTGGCTGCTCCCATCTGACCCCCTGACTGTTCCCATCTGACCCCCTGGCTGCTCCCATCTGACTCCCCTGGCTGCTTCCATCTGACCCCCCTGGCTGCTCCCATCTGACCCCCCTGGCTGTTCCCATCTGAAGCCCTGGCTGCTCCCATCTGAAGCCCTGGCTGCTCCCATCTGACCCCCTGGCTGCTCCCATCTGACCCCCCTGGCTGCTCCCATCTGACCCCCCTGGCTGCTCCCATCTGACCCCCTGACTGTTCCCATTTGACCCCCTCGCTGCTCCCATCTGAAGCCCTGGCTCATGATGTAGGGATTCCAGGTTTAAATCCCACATACTTTGTTTATCCATTCCCTGCTAATGTCCTTGTATTTCGTATAAAAGTAAATTGAGGTGTGTATGCTAATGTCACGTGTATGCTAAGGTCACGTGTATGCTAAGGTCACGTTGAAGGAGCTCGGGCTCCCACGTCGATCGGAAGAATGGACGCGACAAAAAGCTGGAATTCGTCCGAGTTGCTTTATTCAAACAAAACACTCAGGTATTCTCAAAAGCCCGTTTATCGGGCAGCAATATATATATACACACATTATCCCAGAGCGTTTGCCCAGGAAAGACGAGAGGGGGCGTGAGTAGTGTAATAATGTTGCTTCTGGGACACCTCCGTTTAACATGGGAAATCCCTATCTAATGTCATTTACCCCCTTGTCTTTTTCAAAAATCATAAACACCTCTATTTCTCCCACCCTCATCTTTATGAACCTTTTGTCTGTAGTACCTATCCTTAATGTTGTTCATTAGACCACTCAAACACTACAAATATTTGTTTTCTCTTATAGACCTATCATCCTTCTTCTACATATCATCTGGCAGATTAATCTTTGACCCATTCACTTCCATATTGACCCTAAAGACCTCTATTTCTCTCACCCTGTTCTTTACGAACCTTCTAACCTTTTGACATGTTATCCTTATTCATTAGACCACTTAAACACCTGTGATCCTTCTGACCTCATGGACCTTTTAACCTTTTACTCTTAATATCATCTGGTGAATATAACCCACTCAAACATCGATCCGACAAATATTTGTTTATGCGTGGGAAATAATTTAATTCTCTTGCCACTCTCTTCACCATCTAATATATTAACAAAAAATATGTTTGAGTTTGGTTCTTTATTAAGATATTTTAACTGAGCTAAGATAAAATGGTAAACCTCCCTCAATGTTCTTGTTTGAGCACCTCCAGTGCCACATACCATTTTAAAATTAAAGTATATATTTTCCTGACAACCATCAAAGTTTTCCGTCCACTCAAAAATATTTCCATCTTTTTTACCCAATTCACCGGTATTTAAATTAATTCTCTTATTTGTTTTGTGAATTTTTTTACCAGTTGCCTTTTCAATTATACCTATTTGATATTTTTCACATTCATTATGTTTTCCATTTATATACCAAGGTTGATTACACCTCCACTCTTTAGTCTGGTTGATACTTGGTTCTATCATTTATATAATAGTAAAAAAGGCGGCGGTAGCCCGTTAAAATCCCCAACCCCCCCCCCCCCTTTTTAACTTATCACTTATATATATCTTATCACTTATGTATATCTTATCACTTATATATATATCTTATCACTTATATACTTATATAACCATAAGGGAGACTATCAATTCCATTTTCTAAAATAAACCTCTTATCATCAAAAGCCCCCAATGCTTTCTTATTTATCTCTTCTGAATATAATTGATGTTTATAACTTCTTATTCCATTAATCTTTCTAAACTCTTCTTTCTTTGTTGTTAAACAGTTATAATAATCCTTAAAGTTTATTGTTTCTTTAATAACATTTTTCTTTACACCTTTTAACTTCTTATCAGTCTTTTCAACGTTATTCACAATGTATTTATAAGCATAAGCCTTTGACCTCAATCCCACAAATTCACTCATAACATTTCCTCCTAATTCATCCTTGAACTTTCCAATCACCTTTTTATTTTTAGAAGAGAACAACTCACTCTCTGGACTGTAATTACTCGTGTCATAGATATTAATGTCTCTTTTCATGTCTGAATAAACATCGTTGGTATTAATTTTCAAAATAAAACTATCTGTATCCATATAAAGTAGATTAACATCATTTTGATATTTCTTCCTCAAGTTATTATAAAAGTAATCATACATTAATGACTTTGATAAATCAAGAATTGTTGTTCCAATATAAATAGGTTTGTTCATTTCAATACTCTCTTTAATCAAATGGATCGCACAAAAGTTCTCAGTAAAGACCTCAGCTCGAGTAAAACTCGGTCTATTAATTAATTTTGATGCTTGTTCCCAAGATGTTGATAGTCTGATATTTTGTCTTTTCCTCACATTCTCCATAGTCTTACCAAAGACCGCATTATTCATCAATTTATAAAAGTCTTTCTCAAAATCTGTTTTTGACTCTGTTCTTCTTTGTGTATTAAAATCAATGTACCCCTTTAACCAATGACTTTGATTGAACTTTAGAACCCTATGGATCTTCTCTACTCTTAGACCTTTTGATAAATATTGTCGCAAATTTCTTTGGTGTAGAACATAATTTTTCTTGTTATATAATGTAGTAAGTAATTTTTCTGTTGATTCACCTATATCAAACGATCGTTGATAATCACTCAACCATTCTTTCTTTGGACTTTCTTTCTCACAAGCAAATGGGAGATCTTTGTGTAGGTTATGGAGTTCCTCTGGATATTTTAAATCAATTTCAAAATAATAACCAACTTTTTCTTCATCCAATTCTTTTTGTGTAGAGATACATACATCTTGTAAAACGTTTTTGTAGTCTTTTTCCTTTACCCATCTAAGTTTTCCATAAGGAAGAGCCTGAGACATTGCCCAGCCATACAGGTTGTTCGCGTCATAGTACATCAAGTAAGAACTCTCTTTCGTTGGATCATAATTTGGAAGATATTTGTTATTTGCTTTTGCGTATCTACTCGAGCAGACTTGTGAAATTCCACCTCTTTTTGCCTTTTCAATCATCAAAAGCATATCAACATCGGTTATCAAATCCAAATCTTGTTTTGTCATTTTCAACATCGCACTCCAGGCCAATCCAGGTGCTGTGTAGTAGTGAGCAGGATCCAATCCATATCCAGTGCGACAAACAGATCTAAAGGCTTCAAATACATCGGCCAATAAAAGCACATCAGTTTTGAGATACAAATCGTGATACTCGCCAAGATTCTTGATGTTATATTTTTCCCAAACATTTTGTGCGTGTACATAATCTTTATCAGATATATGACTATTATTTAATTTGTTATAGAAATTTTCTTTTGAAGGAAGTTGTGTTTCATTGAATCTCTCAAATGAGTCCATATAGTCATAGGGGTAAATTCCCTTTTGTGTTAGAAAATCTTTATCTAAAAAATACTCTGAAAGACATGGAAACTCTTTTAGATTTTGAACCAAGTTAACCAATGGACTTGCCATGAATTTAAATGTATCAAGAAATCTGATATGAGTAATAGGAGATGTGTGAATTGTTTTTGTGAATGAAATGTATTTCTGATCCGTGTTTGGAATTGCTGAGATACTTCCAGAAGTCTTTGAGAGTTCCTTGATAAATAGATGTGTATCATAATGAGCGTTGTTATGAAGAAAGACAGGAATGAAAGAGGGGAGTTGATAATTAATATTACAACTTTGATGAGCCGGACCTCTATATTTACCAGTGAGATGACAATGGTCTCTAACCTTTAGACCTTTACCAATTTTCTCCTCACAAATATGACAGACATTGTTTTTTATAAATTCCCTTTTTTCTTTACTTGTTAAGGACATTGGTTTATTGGTTTCTCTCATTATCTTGGTTAATCGAACACAGTCTTTTTCTAGTCGTTTCACAAACTCCTCTGGGGTATTTGAGCCTCTATACATCTCTAACTTGTTATATTTATCACCAACGGATGATTTGATATAATAACAAAAACCACAAGGAGTATGTTTTTGATATTTATTTGTGTATGATTCTTTTGGATCTTGAGAAGCAGTATCAATTTTTTCTAAAATACTTTCAAAATCAGCATATATAACAAATGGATGTTTGATCTTTTTATTTTCATCTTTGAATGTGATCTTTGAGCCTTCTTTAGGCATATTGATTACCGTTGATTTATGTTCGCCACAATAATTTGAATGTTTATCTAATCTTTCTTGTGAATTGAAGAAGTTAAGACAACGCAAACAAATATATATTTTATTTGTTCTCTTACAGACTTGTGGTTTTATTAATTTAGCAATATCTTTGATGTATGTATAATGTGAATTTTCGCCTGAATTAAAATATAGAAGATTAATATGAGTTTGTTTACAATTGTCAGAAAGCTTTAAAACCTGGATGTTGTTTGTTTCTGTTAGACCATAAACATTAACTGATAAATTATTCATCTTTTCAAATTTAGGAATATCATTTAAAGTCATCGGAAACTTTAGATCTTTCGTATTTAATGTATTCTCATATTTTTTATAATGAGATACTCTTTCATCATGAAAATGTGGAGGATGTAAGTGTGCTAAAATAGACCAGAGAAAACATTTATTGTCTTTATTTTTGATATTGATAACTGCTTTTCTATTTTTGATAACACTGGGTAAATCAATGTAAGAAGAAGCTTTAAGAGGATCTGATTTAAGAATATGAATGTCTATGTAAATAATTTTTCCTATATTGAATCCACTTCCTACGATTGAATTATCCACATCTTGCTCTTGTTTAATAAGTTCATCATAGACTCCTGATGTTTTAAAATCTTGATATGAAGATATAAAGTGTGGCTCAGTTCTCATGTATGGTGCATCTATAACTCCTTCATCCTTTGTCATTTCTAATTTTACTCCCATATAAAATTTAAGTGGTTTCATTTCCTTTAGTGTTTTTTCAATCAACGTTTGAACAGCAGGTTTAACTATTTCTACAGCATCAACTATAGACTCTGGTTCAGGAGGTTTGAAGTTAAAGACTCTTATTTTAATATGTCCTTTGAATGCTCCATCAGAGTTTTTAGTTGTGATAAAATTTGATAAATGTAGATTTGTTTTAAGATGTATTTTGAAGCCTTTCTTGAGGATATTTTTATTACATGTAGAATAGTGTTTTGTTTCAGGTGGAAGAGGGGAAAGTTTGTTAAAAATGTTGTATGTATGTTTTGCGGTGAGAATATGTTGTTTATAATATTTTACTTCCTTCTCGCAAGTATCACAATAAACCATATTTATAGCGTGAGAAAACGTGGTGTTTTATATATATCACTGTGCTTAAAATAAAACACTTTTGAGCTTTACAGCTCCGTTTTATATATATCGCTGTGCTTAAACTAAAACACTTTTTCACTCAGAATCATCTAAGTCATAACTATCACATGAATACTCAGAATCATACTCAGAGTCATCAATAAAGCTACTCTCATAACTATCATTTGAGCACAAACTATTAGTATCATAACTATCATCTGTGTTCAATGAAATACTATCATCACCATCGTCCGAGTTCAATGAAATACTATCATCACTATCGTCCGAGTTCAATGAAATAGTAAAATCTTCACTGCTGTATTGACTCATATTTAATTAGCAGAAAAAACCTTTCCATCTATACCAATATACTTTCTTTCATTAACGGATTCAATCTCTACATTTTTAATATCAAAAGTTATCTTTAAATAATCTCTAACTATCATAGAACGAAATGACATTTCACCAGAAATATTAACATCATTCATTTTACTTAGATCTACACCCTTTGGATTATTAAAGAAAATACAAATGTCTCCTCTAGAATTATTAATGGTCTTATCATTCTTTTTCAAAGTATCGTGGTCAATCACTTTTTCAAGCTTTGAATAAATTGCCAGGAGTAGAGGAGAAACTTTTGTTAGATTTACTTTAATGGATGTCTTTCCAGGTATAGTTAGAGCTCTTCCTTTAAATGAAATAGAGGGGCTCATGTTATTTTCCATAACTGGTTTTACCCAAAAATTTCCATATTTATCTTTGTTCAATTTAACATCTTTGACATATTTTTCTATATCTTCCACCGAAGTAGAGATTGATTGAAATTTGTCTTTTGTGCTTTGAAACATTGTATTTATTAATGAATAAACTTGCGTTTAGTTTAAGTAAAAATTTACCACATAAATATGATAAGTTCTGAAGGATATTTAGAATTTCCAGACTCTCCATATGATAAATTAGAGAATTGTCCGGCTTGTGATAGAGTGGGGCTTAATGATGAGGATTCATATAAACAATGTATTTTCTGTGATTTAATTTTAATTAATGATAATAAGAAATATAAAAAAATATATAACTCTTTTAAATTAGAACCAAAAATGAATTACTTTACAAGATTAATAAGAGAGATGAATGTTAAGTATTGTGATGATAATACACCATTTCTTTCAAGGGAAGAGACTAATTGTATTGAGGAAATGTATAAGGGTTTAATGATATTTATTATTCAAAATAATTTTAATGGAAATGTTAATACAAGATACTATATAAATAAAATAATGGATTATTTTGAAATTAAACCCGAACTCAGGATAAAATATAGAGTTTCTCAAATAGCTCAAAAAAAGTTGGATAACTTGTTTTCCAAATATATAAATGAATGATTTTTTACCCGTTTGGGAAAATAAGATAAAATTTAATAACCATAAAAACATTCCAAATTCATTGAGATGTCTAATAGTTGGTTCAAGCGGATGTGGAAAAACCTGTTTACTTTTAAAGATGCTCCTTGGTTCTAATTTTTTAGATTATGATAATTTAATAATTTTTACAAAGTCAAGTTTTCAACCCGAGTATCAACTACTCTCACAGGGTTTTAATGCAGGTCTTAAAAAGGAAGACATTATTGGTTTATTTAAACTTCAAAACAAACTAAATGATTATAACATTGAAGATATAATACAACTATTTTGTGATACACAGAAATCAAAATCGAAACCCATAACTTGTATTCTCAGTGATAATACGGATGATATACCTTCACCTCAAGATTTAGATAAATCAAAAAAGAACCTCGTCATCTTTGATGATTGTGTTAATGAGAGAAACCAAACAGTAATGGATAGCTACTATACAAGAGGGAGACATTCTTCTTGTAATTGTATATATCTTAGTCAATCATATTTTCAACTCCCTCGACGCTCAATAAGAAACAATGCCAATACTTTTATTTTATTTAAGTTAAATTCAATAGATGTAAATAATTTTTGGAGAGATAATTGCTCTACGTTATGTAGTAAAAAAGAATTTGAAAATTATATGAAACACACGATTGGAAAATATAAATATATTGTTGTGAAACAAGATGAGATACTAAATGATATTTTTCAATAAATAAATACAGAAAATGAATACTGAAGAAAGAGAAAGAAAGTTTAAGGAACATCAACAATTAGTTTCAAAAGTTGTTAAACAACAGGAAGAGATAAAGAAGAAACGGAGACAGAAACTAACTGGTGAAGAAGCCTTTGAAAGAAAACAAGAGAAATTCTTTAAACCACTTTTGAAAACTCAACACCCTACAGTTCCCACGGTAGAATTTACTCCGAAAAAACTTCAAATGCTCAAAGATTTTAGTCAGATAACAAAACAAGAACTTGGTGAATTAGAATATGATGACGAGGGATTATTTCGGAAACTTGAGGAGGTAAATCAACCCCCTAATTATGTTGTGGAAGCTCTTCAAAACAATGAATATTCGGCGGGTTCAAAAACCAGAGCAGGTCTCATTCCAACAGAAGAACCAGCAGTGTTTCATCTTGTGGAAGAAAAGGTATTGATATTTAATGATGAATTGATGTTCTTGAGTTCTACTCAACCAAATGTTAAATTAACTCCAAGATTAATGTTTCTTCTAACAAACCCCGGATTCAGCGGTTCAAAATATTTTGAGGAACCACTTGATATGGAAAGAGAGGAAGATAGGGTATATATTGAGTTGTTAAATGCACTTGATTATGGAGTTTCTGTTGCTGGTAAAAGTAAGAAGAATGAGAAGGAGAAACATATTATTGATGCTTTAAGTAAACTTGGTTCAGGTGTTAGTTTTCTTCCAAATGACCCATCACAATTAGTTAATAGGCTATTATTGTTGTTAGGTAGTAAGAAGGCTGGAAACAACAATTGTTTTAATGAATCCTCAGCCATTTTAGATCAGTTGATGAATATGAAAATAATTAATAAATGTCAATACAAAGATATTTTATTAGATATTAAATAAGATGAGAAGCACAATTCTTAGTTTTAATTTCACAACGAGCGATTACACAGCTTCATTCCCTTACCCACTACAACTTGACCCCCTTACCTCATATGAGGCATCTTTATTGTCGATGGAAACTTATAATACCTTGTTTAATATCACAGAGAAAAACAGCAAGTTTAGTTATAATCCAGGAAGTGGATATAAAACTATAACTGTTTCACCTGGAGCTTACGAGATTTCTCAAATATCTTCAGAAGTCTCTCGCCTTATGAAAGAAAAAGGTGATGAACCAAAAAATATTGTAATAGATATTCAAAAACACACTTCAAAATCAACTATTAAACTTAAAAATAATTATAAAGTTGATTTCACGATTGAAAATTCGTTTAGAGAGCTATTGGGTTTCTCTTCAAAAAAGATTGAAAATAACGGGACGTTTTACAGTGATAATGTTATCCAAATATCCTCCGGTATAAATTCAGTATTAATTCATTGTGATTTGATTGATGGTGCTTATAACGATGGAATAAGAACAAATACAATATTTTCATTCAGTGCATACTCAACCCCGATTGGTTATAAATTTAATATGGAACCAAAAAATCTTGTCTATTTACCTGTGTCAGGAAAAACCATATACAGAGTAAATTTTAGGATAACCGACCAAGATAATCGTATGATATCCTTTAATGATGAAATTATATCCATCAGAATTCACCTACGTGAAGTTTTTCAATAAATAAATAATGGTTATTGTGAGAAAACACGAGTTGGGAAAATATAAAATAATTACAGGGGAGGGCATGTTCCTTTCACCAGACTATACAAGGTATGTGGGTAGAGGATACTATAAACCTAAGAGACAACGAGGTGTAGGTCATCAATTTCGAAATAAAGGAGATGGGATAATTGATACTCTAATGGGTATTGGTTCAACCATCCTTAAACATAAAGACCTAATTGGTTCAACTGCTTCTGCCGTGGGCTCCGTTGCGGGTGCTATAAAGAGTATAAAAGATGCTCAAAAGGAGTCTCATAAATTACAAGCAATCAAAGAAATAAAAAAAGGTAAAACTCAACTATCTTCACAAGAACGACAAAAAATCATTAAAATACTTGGGTCAGGGTTTCAACAATTTTAATGCTATATAAATACAAGTATGGAAGCGATTGATAGTATCTATGATTTGGATGATACGATTATCATTTCAAACTCCACTAAAAAGGAAGACTATTTTAAGGTAAATGCTATAACAGGAACAGACTGGAATTCAAACGGAACAAAAAGTTTTGAAATAAATAATCAACAAACTTACTTGAATATAGCTGATAGTTTCTTGCTGTGTAAATTTAAATTCACTAAGGCTGCGAATAATACTAATGCTACACTCGTAAATGATTTCTTCTGGAAAATGTTTGACAGTGTCCGCCTGTATATTGGAACACAAGAGGTTGAAGCGGTTGATTATGTCTCTGCTACATCTGAAATGATGAAATTTACACTATATTCGTTTAGTGATAGAATGGGTAAGGGAGCTGTTGAGGGTTTTATTCCTGATATGTCAACGGGTACAAACGCAGACCCTGGTTATAGTCAAAGGAAGTCAATGTATAATGATGACGCAAAAGCTGAGAATAGTTTTACCGTAGCAGTACCTCTGAAAGGTATATTTGGATTTTGTGATTATGATAAAGTTTTGTATGGGCTTAAAATTAGATTTCAACTACAAAGGAATGATAATGTAAATAGATTGCTTTTTGGGGATGAAAATGCTTTTGGAGAAAATAATAAATTTGTTATTAATGATTTGTGTTGGTATATCAGTGAATATACTCCTAATCTTAAAACGGAAGAGATGTTAAATAGAAGACTTAACTCAAAGAAACCGCTAAATGTATCATACCTTAAAAGAAGATGTCAACACGTTAAACTGGAACACACTACCTACACTTGGAATTTAGGTGTTCTTCAAGGAAAGCCACGATACCTCTGGCTCATTTTTAAAAAACCAGATGGAGAGGACGGTACTAATAAGAATAATGCCCTGAGTGATAATGCAAAGGTGAAACAACTTCGGGTTTCTCTTGATGGCACATTTTATCCGCGAGATAGATTGGAAATTGATTGGGAAAAAAATGATTATGCGGAAGCCTACAAGTCCTACCAAAAGGTGTGTGAAAGTAATGGTAATAATGATCCTATTTTGGATATGGTTGCGTTTCAAAAACTTTATACAATCTACGCAATTGACCTGAGTTCTCAAAAGGAAACTATAAAGTCTAATCGAGTGGATACTTCTCTATACATTGAAAGAGGGGAGAGTGAAGAGGTTAATGCATATTGTTTGCTTTTGGAGGAAACAGAATTACAGATTAATACAGATAATGGTGTTATGATTAATATCACATAGGTTTTTTCTCATAAATAAATGGTTGGGGTATATGTTAATCAAATCAATCTTAATAAATTAACATCTTGTATTCAAAATCAAAAGCCTTGTATTATTAATGTTAATACAATTCAAAGAAAAGGAGCTGTAAGAATTGATGTTTTACTCACACACACACAAGTAAAAACACTAAATGATGTTGGATCACTTAAAATTAAAATGACGAAACCTATGTTAAAGAAATATTCAATAGACGAGTCAAGAGGAGGATTTCTCCCGTTTCTAATTCCTTTATTTGCTGGTTTAAGTGCGGCGGGAGCATTGACTGGTGGTATTTCAGCAGCGGTAAAAACTGCTAACGAAAGGAAGGCACAACTAAAAGCTCAAAAAGAATTGGAAAGACATAACAAGGAGTTGGAGAAACAAATTAGTGGAAGTGGTGTAATTGTAGATTTTGCTCAAAAACTTGAAAGTCTACCTGATAAAGCTAGATTGTTGGTTGGAGATATGCTTTCCTCTATCGCTCAAGCGGGTGTTAAACTAACTAAACGGGGTAATGGATTGTATCTTTCTCATAAATAAATGGATAAATGGTTTAAACAATTTGGAAAGAATACAACGTCAAATATAGAACTAGCTAAGTATTGTAAAACACTAAAAATTGATAATGTGGTTATTTGTATGAGAGATGAATTAACACATATAAATAAGAATACAAAGAATATTATTATGAATTTAGACACACAGAATGGTTCTCATTGGGTTTGTATTCATAATAGTCAGGATAAATATTATTTTGATAGTTATGGTATGCCACCACCTGTTGAAGTAATACAATTCTTACAGAATGGTGTTTATCAAACATTCCAAGTTCAAGAAATTAATTCTAAATGTTGTGGCCAATTATGTTTATATGTATTATTTCAACTCAACAATAATGAAAATTTTTATGATATCATTTTTTATCTAATATAAATGACCTATGTTGGAAAAGATGGTTCTATCTTTGGAAAATCCTCTCAGGATATTGATTTATCAAATTATTATACAAAGGCACAGGCTGAACGACAAAAATATAGTGTAAGTAAAAATATTAATATGAAGAATACTTATAAATTAATCAATTATCCAAACCCTACAGATGCGAATGACTTGATTAGATTCAGTGATTTATCACAATATATATCTTTAAAGAAAACAGCACGTTTTGTGAAACAAGTAAAATTTACAACCACAACACCTGGTTATACTGACCATACACCTTTCCTCGTTGAATTTAACTACCTGCTTACAATTAAATTTTATAAAGAAGGACATTTAGTTAATATGCGAATTAATAAATGGGGGTATGATATGCCTGATTTAGGGTATAATTGGTCTTTTTCAATAAACATAGAAGACCTACATGATTTAAATCAGTCTCGTAAAGAAGAATATTATCCACTTGGTGAAGATAAGGATTTATGTGGAAGTACAATTAGTAAACAACAAATACGTGATTTTAAGAAAATAAAAATATATGATAGTATAGCGATGGTTCGCATGACAAAGAAGGAAGGTAATGAGATAAGGATAGAAAGCCGAGGAATACAAACCGATTTGGTAGTGGGAAGATGGGGTGGTATTACCTGTCATAATATTAATCTCACATATATTTCTGATACATAAATGGCAGGAAGAAGACTACAAGAGAATTATAATTTTTGTATTCAAGGATACCTACAAGAAAAAGGTGCTCGGTATTACATACCTTATGATTTGGAGCATATACATGGGAATTTTGTCATAAAAAACTGGCCTTATACTGATATTGTTAAACCCACAAATAGAGACTTGTTTAAAATATTAAATAAAAATGAACTTCTCAAAGTTATGAAATATAAAACTCTTTTAGAAATCGTCAACAAATCTTATTGGTATCCTATTATGAGAAAAATAATTATAGATACAAGAATATCTCAAAATCCAGATGAGTATATGTATAATATTCTTTGGGGTTCAAACTCAAGGGTAGCAAGGGATGAGGAAGGAGTTGAAGAAGAGAAGGAGGAAAGAGAGAAAAAGGAGAAGGAGGAAAGGGAGAGGAAGGAGAAGGAGGAGAGGGAGAAAAAGGAGGAGAAGGAGGAGAGGGAGAAAAAGGAGAAGGAGGAAAGGGAGAAAAGGGAGAAGGAGGAAAGGGAGAAAAGGGACAAAAAGGAGAAGGAGGAGAGGGAGAAAATGGAGGAGGAGGAGAGGGAGCAAAGAGAGAGGGAGGAAAAATATAAAAAGATGGAAATCACTGAGATTCATAAAAGATTGAGTGTATTAAAGCAAATAAATCAATCTCAACGCACCGAAGAGGAAATTAAAGAATTAACAACTCTTATGAAGATAATGGTTTCAAAAATAAGAACGTCAATGTCTTCAATTTCAGAGATTTAAACGAGAAAGTGGTGAAGAAGAAGAAGAAGAAGAAGGAAAAGATTATGTGATTGATGATGTTGGTGTCATTGACTTTAGTTAGTTTTTATTTGTAAATAAATGGAGGAGAGAGTGAAGGCATTCCTTAGGATTCTTTATGTTTTAAAAATAAAGATTGAAATGTATATGTTGAAAACCAAAAAGGTTTTGATACTCTGTCGGAATTTTTCTGATAAATAAATATGAGTTATTGTCTCAAATGTAAAAAGAAAACTAAATCTAAAAATATCTCTTATGTTAAAGCTAAAAATAATAGAGTTTATCAAAAAGGAATATGTCAAGTATGTGGCTCTAAAAAGTGCCAATTCATCTCTCCTAAAAGAGGAGGAGACATACAAAAGTTTCTGTCAGGAAGTAAATTTACAACAACTGGAATTCCAGGGGAATTACACCTTCCAGGGTATTCTTTCTGTGGTCCAGGAACAAACTTGGATAAAAGATTAGATGAGGCTGACAATCCTAAACCTTGGTCTAAACCTACAAATAGGGTTGACGAAGTGTGTATGAAGCATGATATTGCTTATGGGAAAACCACTACGTTGACTGAAAAACATAAAGCCGACAGCGAAATGTTGTATAATTTGTCTTTGATACAAAATCCAACGTTGAGAGAGAAAGTTGATAGGTTTATTGTGAGAAATTTGATAAATGCTAAATTGAAACTTGGTCTTGGTTATTCCTCAAAAAACTATTAGGCTCTAATGATGCCATCAAGACTGAGGAGCTTTTGGCTGAAGAATTACACAAACCTATAATCACAAAGTTTAAAAGAAGGAAGGTTTATTCTAAATACACTGACCACATATGGTCCGCTGATTTAATTGAATTGAATAATGACAGGGGATACAGGTATGCTTTAACCGTTATTGATTTGAGGAGTAGATTTGCCTGGGTTGTCCCTTTAAAAAATAAAAGGGGTGATACTTTAATGTTAGCCTTTAAGCTAATATTTGATCGGGATAAAAGGAAACCAAAGAAGTTATGGACTGATGAGGGAACAGAGTTCTATAACAAAATATTCATGAAATTTCTTAAGGGGAAGGGTATTAAATTATACAGCACCTTTAATGAAGGAAAGGCAGTTGTTATTGAGCGTTTTAATCGTACTTTGAAAGAGAAATTATATAAAAAATTCACACAACTCGGTTCTCAAAAATGGGTGTATTTAATTCAGGATATTGTAGATGATTACAACAATACAGTTCATTCATCAACAAAATCAAAACCATCAGAAACATTTACAAAATTAGAATATGAAAAGGAGATTAATTTGAGAAAGCCCAAGTTTAAAGTTGGTGATATTGTAAGGATATACAAATGGAAAAGTCATTTTGAGAAAGGTTATACACAAAAATGGACTAATGAATTATTTATAATCGTTGATGTAATGGATACAGTCCCTTGGACCTACAAATTAAATGATATAAATCGAGAAGAAATCTTGGGTTCATTTTACTCGCAAGAATTACAAAAAACAAAGCTAATAATTCATTAAACAACATTTCTATTCACCCCACCCAGATTAGCTAATTTAATTAGTGGTAATAAAAAAAAATTTAAATAAATTAAAATCATAAGCCACACCCACACAGACCACGCCCACACAGACCCCGCCCACACAGACCCCGCCCACACAGACCCCGCCCACACAGACCACACCCATCATCCCCCACCCTCCGTGCACCCCCACCCTTGACCCCTCACCCCCCTCATCCCACCCCCACCTTCCCCACACACACAAGGGGAGGGGAGGGGTGGGATGAGGGGGGTGAAGGGTCTTTGGCAGGGGTGCACCTCCCCGTTCCCTCCTTTATTCTCTTTTTGTAATTAATAATTAAATAATTGTAAACAAAACAAATATATATAAATATTGAAAACATTAAAATCTTTATATTATTAAAACATTTTTCTTGAGGTATACATTCAACTTCTCCCCAGCATAAGTCATCAATTTCTTCCCAGCACAAGTCAAAGGTTGGTTCAGCAGATGTCTTCAGGTTTTGAATCTCTTTCTATTAAAGACAAGAGGGGAGAGATATTTATTTCATATTTATGTTCCATGTCAAAGCGTCTTGAAAAGCGCTATACAAAATAAATGTATTATTATTATTATTATTAATATAGGGTCGGATGCCCTTCCTGACACCAACCCTGAATCACCTCTTACGATGCGCAGGGATATGGTGTACCTATTATAAACGGTGAACCACACACACGTACACACATGCTTACCTCGAAAAAATCCAGCTTAGCGTCAAGATCGTTGAGTTGAAAATGTAGAGGTTCACAGGTTGGTAGGAAATAACCACTCCTTGGGGAATCAAAATCATCCCACTCAAAATTTTGGTCTTCGAGGTTAATACTGCAAACAAAATAAGGAGAAATTACTATTATATGCTGAAGTAAGCCTGACAAAACATCACACACACGCACACACACACACACACACATTCACAGATACATACACACACACACACACACACACATACACACACACATACACACACACATACACACACACACACATACACACACACACACACACACACACAATCTCATTTTTTCATTTCTGTTCCTCACAATTCGATCTCTCTATTTTAATCACAGACACACATGCACACACATACACATACACACACACACATGCACACACACATGCACACACCTCTCGTTTTTTATTTTCTATCATACCTTTCACGTGAATTTTCTAAGAACGGTGAAACATTGAATTCATTCTGAGCCCACCATCTCGGAGGTAGGTTATTCAAACCCGTATTCAGTTCGTTGTGGAACTCTTGAGAAACAACTTGAAATTCTGCCAGGATATTTACAATATTTGAATTGCTGCAATGAATAGGAAAAATAAATTATTAGTTGTATAATTAATCACATACAAAGCTCTCATTAACAGTGTTTAATACCAAATGAACTTACCAATGTCCTGGCGAGTATTCTTCATCAGAGGAAAGACTGGAATAAGACAAGCTCATCTTCGTTCACAATGTTTAAATGTCCCATTCGGAGACCTCTCTTTTTATAATGAACAAAATGTATTTCGGGGAACTGAAGTGCTTGTCAGCTTTTGGAAACTGAGGGCGTGTGTTTGTGAAAAACAGGAAACAAGACAAAGAGAATTCCTTGGAAGTTATCCAAGTGAAACAACGTCATTTCTCAAGGTATGTGGTTCGAGTGAGCATGAGCCTAACAGTGAGCTATTAATTAGAAAAGGTTCGAGTGGTATATAAATGGAAAACAAAATGAATGTAAAAAATATCAAATAAGTATAATTGAAAAGGCAACTGGTAAAAAAGTTCACAAAACAAATAAGAGAATTAATTTAAATACCGGTGAGTTGGATGAGACGGTGAGGAGAGTTGTAGGAGAATTAAATTATTTCCCACGCATAAACAAATATTTGTAGGGTCGTTGTTTGAGTGGGTTATATTCACCAGATGATATTAAGAGTAAAAGGTTAAAAGGTCCATGAGGTCAGAAGGATCACAGGTGTTTAAGTGGTCTAATGAATAAGGATAACATGTCAAAAGGTTAGAAGGTTCGTAAAGAACAGGGTGAGAGAAATAGAGGTCTTTAGGGTCAATATGGAAGTGAATGGGTCAAAGATTAATCTGCCAGATGATATGTAGAAGAAGGATGATAGGTCTATAAGAGAAAACAAATATTTGTAGTGTTTGAGTGGTCTAATGAACAACATTAAGGATAGGTACTACAGACAAAAGGTTCATAAAGATGAGGGTGGGAGAAATAGAGGTGTTTATGATTTTTGAAAAAGACAAGGGGGTAAATGACATTAGATAGGGATTTCCCATGTTAAACGGAGGTGTCCCAGAAGCAACATTATTACACTACTGGCGTGGCCGAGCGGCCTGGAAAGTTCAGGGCGAGCCTGCCATGGTGATCGCTCCGCGTCCTTGATAGGTGCAAGGCGATTGTGAAAACCCAGCGGTAGCCGCTACAACGTGTATGATGTCACGTGTATACTAATGTCACGTGTATGATGTCACGTGTATACTAATGTCACGTGTATGATGTCACGTGTATACTAATGTCACGTGTATGATGTCACGTGTATACTAATGTCACGTTCCCTGGATGATGATCATCTGCTCTCCTCTCTTGATTCGCTCAACGTGAGGTCATTGACTGAACACATGACGTCACGGTTGGGTAGCTCTTGGGCTGACGCAGGTGACCCTCTAAGGGAGTGTGTGGGTCACAGCCACAGGTAACCCTCTAAGTGAGAGTGGTTCACAGGTTACCCTCTAAGAGAGAGTGTGGGTCGCAGGTAACCCTCGAAAAGAGAGTGTGGGTCGCAGGTTACCCTCTAAGTGAGAGTGGTTCACAGGTTACCCTCTAAGAGAGAGTGTGGGTCGCAGGTAACCCTCGAAAAGAGAGTGTGGGTCGCAGGTTACCCTCTAAGAGAGAGTGTGGGTCGCAGGTGACCCTCTAAGAGAGAGTGCGTGGGTTCCTTGTGTAAGTTTAGTCAAGATCGATGCAGCGGAAACAGTGTATTGGAAAACAGCGAATGACAGGAATTGAATAAATTGAAGCAATTCATTCACGGACACATAAACAACGTTTTGACATTCCCGAATGAAACCGAACACGCTTGCCTCATTCATTCTTCATGCTCCTGCTTCATTCATTCCATGCAACATTTTGACGACAACAAGAAAAAAGATGGTCTCGCGAGATCTCGGAGACGGTGGGAGGGATTTTCGAAGCTCCACACGGTCTCCACGTTTTTCGAAGTTAAGTATGTTCACAATTGTATTTTGTCGAAACTGTATTTATCTTTCGGTGTGTGAAGTTATTGTGTGCAACTTTGGTTGTTTCTCGGTGTTTATCTTTCATAAATTGATCGTCTGTTTGCCGTGTCGCGAGCAAGGCCTTTGCCGCGTCGCGAACGATTTGAAATCGAAGTTAAGTGATTGTTCCCATTTGTATTTTCGTTAAAACTGTATTTATTTATGGTGTTGTACGTATATTGTGTCCCGACGAAGATTTTTCGGTGCAAATCTTTCATACCTGTATTGAAAATCGTGTTAATTCGTGTCGTGTCTTGAGGCCTTGTACAGTGTGCACTGTACAACCTTGAGGCTTTGTTTTTCTCTCAGTGGTCCGTCATTTGTGATCCAATAACTTTCGTTCTCTGTATTCCCAGTCTTTTCACCCATAGCCTACTTCCTTGTGTAAATCTCAACTAAAAAAAAAACAAAAAAAAAAAACATTTCCTTCTCTGTTCTCATTCGTTTATTCATTCTTATTCGTTCGTTCGTTCTTCAACCACGTGTTTCTCCCCCATTTCCCCAGATAGTTTTCACTCATTAACCTTCAATGTTTACACTTTCCCCTCAAGTTATGTATTCCATCATATTTTATAACACCTTTTTCTTCTTCTTCTTTAAAAGGCTGCTTTCGACTTGCTCACCAAATCAATTCATCCCAAAAAAAATATCCATCTCCTATAGTGCCTTTTTTCTACATTCCCTAAACTCTCCTGCACTCCATCCTCCATCCAGCGTCCTTAAACGTATTTTTAACTCGAAGGTCACAAGAAACTCATTTTGCAATAAATGTTCGTTTCCCATAAATCGTACACTTTCAAAAATCCAATCTCACCCCTCCCCTCCAAATCTTCCCCATAACCCCTCCCCTCCAAATCTTCCCCATCACCCCTCCCCTCCAAATCTTCCCCATCACCCATCCCTTTCAAATCTCCCCCCTTGCCCCCTCCCTCCTAAACTACCCCCTCACCCCTCCCCGCCAAGACGCGCCCTCGCCCCTCCCCTCCTAGACTCCTGCCTCACCCCTCCCCTCCAAATCTCCCCCATATCCCATCCCTTTCAAATCCCTCCCCTTGTCCCTTCCCTCCCAAACTCCCCCCTCACCCCTCCCCTTCAAATCTCCCCACCCTCATTGCTTCTCAATTTCCCCCCTCTCACTCCCCCTCCTCAAAGCGTCCTCCCCGCTTCTTCCCCCTTCAAACTCTCACCTCCATCTCCCCCAACCTTCTGCCTCGCTCTTCCCCCTCCTCAAATAACACCTCATTGTGGCTCACCCAATCACCATCAAACCTTTTGTCCGCCCCATCCTTCCCTTTCTCCGAGCTATTCTGAAATCTCTGACACACCTTCAACAGCTCTCCCTACCTCTCCCACCTCTTCCACATCTTACCCTACCCCTCCTCCCCCCTGTTCTGGATCTGATGCTCCCCCTTCCTCTTCATTAAGGGTATGGACCTCAAACATCCGTGGCCTTCGTTCAAACTTAACTGATCTCTCCATACAGGTTGCTTCTGTCAAACCAGACGTGATCTGCTGAACAGAAACTTTCCTCCTTTATGATGTCTCTGATTCCATAGTATCTCTCCCGGGCTACTCCCTCCTCCGGTATGATAGACCTGAGCCTCGTCCTGGAGGCGGGGTTGCTATCTTTATCAAAAACTCTCTTCCTCACTCGCCCTGCACTGCACTCTCTCCACCTCACCCCCAGGAATACCTCTGGCTACGGCTTCCCCTTCGCTCCCACCTCTTGTTCATATGTGTGTTGTACCGTCCACCAAACAGTGATGACTCCATCTACATCTCGCTGTCTGATGATATGGACCAACTTCTATCTACTCATCCCAACTCTCTCTTCCTCATATGTGGTGATTTCAACTGTCATCATGCCAGTTGGCTGGGTGTGGGTACCTCTCTCACCAGCCATGGCTCCTCAGCAAAGGACTTCTGCGACTCACTGGGACTGACACAATCTGTCAATTTCCCGACCCGGATCTCAGTCAACGGAACATCTTCTCTTCTGGACTTGGTTATGACTAACTTCCCTGAAAATGTCTGCTGCTCTTCTTCTGCTCCGATCGGATCATCTGATCATGTCCTTGTTAAAGTGGACATCTCTCTGACCATCCTCAGGGAGCC
This sequence comes from Myxine glutinosa, assembly GCF_964187855.1. NCBI lineage: Eukaryota > Metazoa > Chordata > Myxini > Myxiniformes > Myxinidae > Myxine > Myxine glutinosa. The sequence goes on along the minus strand of NC_136262.1, from coordinate 264,028,584 downwards.
TGCTCAGCGTCGACGAGTCTGGCATTTCACTCAGGCCAACTGGCACGGTCTTCAAGCAGCCATCAATCATCTGGACTGGTCTCCCATCTCTACCACCTCTGACATCAACTCATCCTGGGAATTCTTCCAAAGTAAATTGCTCTCTCTCATGCACAGATTTATTCCATCTCGTCTTCAGTTGTCATACCCTTCCTCCCATCCATGGTACACGGAATCTTGTGGTGAGGCTGTTGCCCAGAAACAACTTGCCTTCGTCTCCTGGAAAGCAAATCCAACGGAAGGAAATCTCATTTCCTTTCACAAAGCCTGAAACAAGTGTGTGTCCACCCTCAGGAGAGCCAGGAAACAATATCTCTCCGTTCTCAAGACCGAACTCTCTTATCTGTCTCCCTCTTCCAAATCCTGGTGGCATCTGATCAAATCCGTTTCTGGTGTTTGTTCCCCCTCCATCCCCTCCCTTACCTCAAACGGCTACACAGCTGACTCCGCACGTGAAAAAGCTGAATGCCTCAACTCTGTGTTTGCCTCTAAATCTTGTGTCCCAAACCCATCCCTCTCTGTACCCACCATACCCAGTCGTACCCTGCTGCTCCTGGACTCCGTGTCCTTTCCTCCTGACAAGGTGGAAAAGTTTCTGTCAACCCTCGACTCTGATTCTGCAACTGGACCCGACGGCATCAGCCCACGGGTCCTAAAATCCTGCTCTGCTGCTCTATCTCACCCTCTCTCTGTTCTCTTCACCCTCTCTTTTGCTCAAGGTCAACTGCCATCTGCTTGGAAATCAGCCAACATCACCGCTTTGCACAAAAAAGGTGCAAAAACAGATCCTAGCAACTACAGACCAATCAGCCTTCTCCCAATTATCAGCAAAGTCATGGAATCCATCATTGCTTCGGATATGAAATCTTTCCTCTTCTCCAATGGCTTGATCTCTGATCATCAATTTGGTTTCAGACCAGGTCATTCTACTCTGGACATGCTGCTTCTGCTGTCTCAACAATGGATGGAGGTCCTCAATGCCAAACAGGAAATTAGAGCTGTCTCCCTCGACATATCACGTGCCTTCGACACGGTCTGGCACCCCGCTCTGCTCACCAAACTCTCCTCCTTTGGTATCCATGGAAATCTCCACGCATGGCTGGCGGACTTCCTCTCTAGTCGTCGTCAACGTGTGGCCCTGAATGGGTTTCTCTCATCTCCTCTTCCTGTTCAGGCTGGAGTTCCCCAAGGCAGTGTTCTGGGCCCCGTGCTTTTTCTGGTCTTCATCAATGATCTCTCTGACTCTCTCGAAAATCCTCTCTATCTCTTTGCTGATGACTCCACTCTCTGCCGCTCCTTTCCTCTTCCCTCAGATCGGCAGTCTGCTGCCTCCTCACTCTCTGAAGACCTGGACAAAATCACAGACTGGTCAAACAAGTGGAACATGTCTTTCAATCCTGACAAATCTCACACTCTTACTATGTCTCTCCGAAAAGATCGACTGGACAACCCTCCCATCTACTTTCTCAACAATCCTCTCCAAGAAGTTCTGTCGCTCAAGATTTTGGGTCTCACTATCTGCCATGATCTTTCTTGGGAAAACCACATTTCCAAGCTGGCCTCCAAAGCCAGTCGCCGACTGGGCATCCTCCGTCGTGCGAAGTCCTTCCTCGGCACACCTGAGCTCCTCACCACATACAAGGCTTTCATCCGCAGCTCAATGGAATACTGTTCTCCCCTATGGGCCGGTGCTCCTGCCTCACACCTAGCTCGGCTTCACGCTGTTGAAACCAAAGCTTTCAGAATTATTCGAATCTCCCGCGATGAAGCTATCTCTGAGGGCCTTTCACTCACTCACCGCAGGCAGGTAGGTGGTCTTTCTGTCTTCTACCGACTCCTCTCCGGCCTTGCACCCCCAGCTCTCTCTGTGCTCTGTCCCCCAAATATTCCTACAGGTCGCACAAGATCTGCCAGCAACCCTCTGATGGTTAAACTGCCGAAATCTCGGCTCTCTGCTCACCTTCACTCTTTCATTCCTCTTTTCTCCCGCCTCTGGAACAAACTCCCTCACTCCCTTCAATCCCACTCCTCCCTCCAGGTCTTTAAAACAGCTGTTCACCACCATCTCTTATCTTCCCCCATCCAAAACCTTGATCTTTTCTACCCCCGCTAATTCACCCCAGATCCACCTTGTTTGAAATTCCAACTTCTTTCCTGGAAGTCCTGGCAGTGTCCTTTTTTTTTTATACCTCTCCCACCGCCCCCTTCCCATGCCCCCCCCCCCCCCAAAGCCCTCGCCCTCTCTCAGATCTCTCGATGTCTCCATGTCTCTCGGTGCCTGCTCTCAAATGTTGTGTTTGTGTCCTTCCCCCTCTCTCCCCATCTTGTCTACCGCTCCCGATGTTATATGTTTTATGTGTCGGTTTGTCTTTGTGTGTGATTAATGTTCGCTCTTTCACGAGCCTCGATCTTGTATACCAAAAAAAAAAAAAAAAAAAAAAAAAAAAAAATTTGAATTTCGCCAAATTGATTTCACTCCGGACAGAAGTGTGCGCGTCGTCGTTCCCTACGATGTGTTCCTTGAACCCTTGTTTTTGTTCATGACGAGGTTTGTAGACCAAGGCGATGGATGTAACACCAGTGCAGCTGCACCACTGTGCAGCCACGACGTGAGATCCCCCAGGTCCCATGAACACCCGAGGGAGGCCCATTGACACCTGTCATGTTCCGTTCACCGGGCTTTGTGTAAAAACTGCATTCATTCCGCTCTACCCTGGTGAAGGACCATTGTGGAGCCGGAGTATTAATGGGAAGATGGAATAGGAGACCATTGTGGAGCCGGAGTATTAATGGGAAGATGGAATAGGAGACCATTGTGGAGCCGGAGTATTAATGGGAAGATGGAATAGGAGACCATTGTGGAGCCGGAGTATGAATGGGAAGATGGAATAGGAGACCATTGTGGAGCCGGAGTATTAATGGGAAGATGGAATAGGAGACCATTGTGGAGCCGGAGTATTAATGGGAAGATGGAATAGGAGACCATTGTGGAGCCGGAGTATTAATGGGAAGATGGAATAGGAGACCATTGTGGAGCCGGAGTATTAATGGGAAGATGGAATAGGAGACCATTGTGGAGCCGGAGTATTAATGGGAAGATGGAATAGGAGACCATTGTGGAGCCGGAGTATTAATGGGAAGATGGAATAGGAGACCATTGTGGAGTCGGAGTATTAATGGGAAGATGGAATAGGAGACCATTGTGGAGCCAGAGTATTAATGGGAAGATGGAATAGGAGACCATTGTGGAGCCAGAGTATTAATGGGAAGATGGAATAGGAGACCATTGTGGAGCCGGAGTATTAATGGGAAGATGGAATAGGAGACCATTGTGGAGCCGGAGTATTAATGGGAAGATGGAATAGGAGACCATTGTGGAGCCGGAGTATTAATGGGAAGATGGAATAGGAGACCATTGTGGAGCCGGGGAATTAATGGGAAGATGGAATAGGAGACCATTGTGGAGCCAGATAATTAAAAAAAAAAATTTTTTTTTTTTTTTTTTTTTTTTTGTATACAAGATCGAGGCTCGTGAAAGAGCTAACATTAATCACACAAAAAGACAAACCGACACACAAAAAACAAGGGGAGCGGCAGACAAGATGGGGAGAGAGGGGGGAGGACACAAAAGAGAGGGGGAAGAAGGGGAAGGACACAAACACAGCATTTGAGAGCAGGGACATCGGGAGGACTTGGGGGGAGGTGGGAGAGGATTAAAACATATGAACACTGCAAGGACTCTGGGGTGAATTACCGGGGGTAGAAGAGATCAAGGTTTTCGATGGGGGAAGATAAGAGATGGTGGTGAACAGCTGTTTTAAAGACCTGGAGGGAGGAGTGGGATTGAAGGGAGTGGGGGAGTTTGTTCCAGAGGCGGGAGAAAAGGGGCATGAAAGAGTGAAGGTGAGCAGAGAGCCGAGACTTTGGCAGTTTAACCATAAGAGGGTTGCAGGCAGATCTTGTGCGACCTGTAGGAATATTGGGGGGACAGAGCACAGAGAGAGCTGGGGGAGCAAGGCCGGAGAGGAGTCGGTAGAAGACAGAAAGACCACCAACCTGCCTGCGGTGAGTGAGTGAAAGGCCCTCGGCGTTGACTACATCGCAGGAGATTCCAATGATTCTGAAAGCTTTGGCCTCAACAGCGGAGCCAGAGTTTGAATGGGAAGATGGAATAGGAGACCATTGTGGAGGGACCATTGTGGAGGGACCATTGTGGAGCCGGAGTATTAATGGGAAGATGGAATAGGAGACCATTGTGGAGGGACCATTGTGGAGCCGGAGTATTAATGGGAAGATGGAATAGGAGACCCTTGTGGAGCCGGAGTATTAATGGGAAGATGGAATAGGAGACCATTGTGGAGCCGCAGTATTAATGGGAAGATGGAATAGGAGACCATTGTGGAGCTGGAGTATTAATGGGAAGATGGAATAGCGCGGCTTAGTGTTGCCAAGGTAACGGTTTTCCTCAGGCCCTCTGGAGAGGTAAACTTGGTAATTGGGTCGCCATGTTGTTTGCTGCAAACAGGTTGTGTTCGCTGCCTCATCACGGCTGGAGTGGACATTGACGACATTCATCAAGGACGAAAGAACAAACTGTGTGTGACGTCAAGGTTGTCTAACGTCACATAATCGAGCTCCGAACCCCCGGGCTTTCACAGCAATTTCGCGGTCTTTTGGTGCTGTACCTGGAATCGTAAATGCAAACACGGAATTATAACCAATGTGTACACTATAAAATTGCGAACACAAACTACTCTGCTTTTTGAAAGATCTCGACCAAACCTGGTATATCTTCCCGGGGCCGGGGGTATCGTAAGGCAGTCGATGTCATGATCGCCCGTACTCAGGTGACCATGAGGAGGTCCGAAGAGTGTCGATGTCACCATCTCCCATATGCAGACAACTCCCATTCATGGGAGAGCAGTGAAGGAAGATGTGTTCATGAATACGTTTCAAACTGTCATTGGAAGTCACGAAGGTGTAATGCGCAGCTGTGACAAAACAAACTTTGCGAGCAAGGATAGGTGTCATTGCAGTGTGGATAGGTGAGAGCTTCATCCCAGGAAGGGATGAAAAATGGAGGTGCCACAAACAATACGACACTTTCGAAAGACGTAATCCGCCCGAGGATGCTCTTCACGCATGCGCAGAACCAGAACCCCTATAGGACTAATAGGAGGCATCGGTTTTCCTCGCATCATAAAGTTCGTTTACTGTATGTCGGAGATAAGGATTGTTACATACAATGTCTCACAAAGCTTTTGAAACAAGAAGAAAAAGACAAAATGTCACAGTGTGGGAGCTATGCTCGCACGATAAAACCGGACAAAATGAACGACGCCAGGAATGAAGTTTCACTGAGCTATTTATTTCCAGCTCACTCGAAAGAACTCAAAAGCACTGAATCAGCCCATCGAACGGGCGGCAATTTACAAGTAAAGCTCAACACACAAAAGCCACGCCTCAGGCGGGGCGTGGTATGCAAATAGGTAAGCCAAGTGTTCGCCCGGGAAAGGCAAGTCTGGACACGCCCGGACGAGTCCGGACAAGTGACCGCTCGCCGGTTGCATCATCGGCCGGTGCAAGGTAATTGTGTCATGCTTCCGGTAACCGCCACATGCGCCCCCCCAGAATTAACATGCACCGGAAGAGTCAGTTTGAGGGGGGTCTTGATGACCCGGCCGAAACGACCCCATGCGATTCATGTGGGGGTGGTAGGTGGCGTGGCGGTGGATGGGCGGGCGGGGGGATTGGTTGACGGGGGACAGCCCCGTCGTGGAGGAAGGGCCAACCGTGGAGGTTGGTCGAGGTCCAAATGGGCCGGCTTGAGGCGGTCCACGGAGATGCGGTCCGGCTTGCCGCCGATGTCGATGATGAACGACTTGTCGTCCCTCTTCAGGACCCGGAAAGGTCCCCGGTGTGCGTCGTGCCGGAGAAAAACGTACTCCGCGGTACGAAGTGCTGGGGGGACGTGGGGGTGCGGGCAGCCGTGGTGGGACGTGGGCACTGGGGCAAATCTCCTGGCGGCCCCCTGGAGGACCGAGCGTTGGCGAGCCGCGGACCAGGGGCCGGTGGCGTCAGGGATGAATTCGCCCGGCATGCGCAGTGGCTGGCCGTAGACCAGCTCGGCGGTGGAAGCCTGGAGGTCCTCTTTAGGGGCCGTTCGGAGGCCCAATAGGACCCACGGGAGCCTGTCGGCCCAACCGTTGTCCTGGAGGCTGGCCCTGAGAGTGGCCTTCATCGAGCGGTTGAACCGCTCGCACAAGCCGTTGGCTTGGGGGTGGTAGGCCGTGGTGCGGTGTAGCTTGACCCCCAAGGCCTGGGCGACCGCGCCCCAAAGCTCAGAGGCGAATTGCGGACCTCTGTCGGAGGAGATGTCCGAGGGTGCGCCGAAACGGGCAATCCAGGTGCCAATGAAGGCCTGCGCCATGTCGGCGGATGTTGTTGATGCCACCGGGATGGCCTCCGGCCACCTGGTGGTCCTGTCCACCATCGTGAGGAGGTGGGTGAAGCCCCGCGAGGAGGGAAGGGGTCCCACCAGGTCCACATTGACGTGGTCGAAGCGCCGCGCGGGCACGTCGAATGGTGCCAACAGGGCCTGGGTGTGCCGGTGGACCTTCGCGCGCTGGCAGGCGACACAGGCGTTGGCCCAGTCGCGGACGTCCTTACGGAGCCCGTGCCAGATGAACTTTGCTGCCACGAGCTTCTGTGATGCTTTCCGGCCCGGGTGGGAAAGGCCGTGGATGGCGTCAAAAATGTGCCGCTGCCATCCGGTGGGCACGATGGGGCGAGGTTGGCCCAGGGAAACGTCGCACAGGAGAACCGTGCCTGTGTCCTCGAAGGGGACTTCGGCCAACCGCAGGCCTGTGTCGGCTGTCCGGAGGGCTTGCACCGTGGGGTCGGCGGTCTGGTTGGCCGCCATGCGGGCGAAGTCCACACCCAGGTGGACGGCGTTTGCACCGGACCAGGAGAGGCAATCGGCCACAGCGTTGTCCTTGCCCGTGACGTGCCGGATGTCCGTCGTAAATTCGGACACGGCAGAGAGGTGGCGCTGCTGGCGGGCCGACCACGGCTCCGTAACCTTGGCCAAGGTGAAGACCAGGGGTTTGTGGTCCACAAACGCTGTGAACGGGCGGCGCTCTAAAAGATGGCAGAAGTGGCGAACGGCCAGGTAAAGGCCGAGGAGCTCGCGGTCGAAAGCGCTATACTTGCGCTCGTTAGGGCAAAGCTGCCGGCTCAAGAAGGCCAGTGGTTGCCAAGCCCCGTTCACCCACTGTTCATGCACGGCGCCCACCGCGTAGTTGGAAGCGTCCGTGGTGAGGGCGATGGGTGCGTCGAGCGCCAGGTGCGCCAGCATGGTCGCGTTGGCGAGGGCCAGCTTAGCGCCCGTGAACGCCGCGTCCATCTCTGTGGTCCAGGCGACGTCGTGCTTGGCCGGCTTGCCCCGGAGGGCTTCGTACAGGGGGCGCATGAGTTGGGCGGCGCGAGGCACGAACCGGTGGTAGAAATTTACCATCCCCAAAAATTCCTGTAGGGCCTTGATGGAGCGGGGGTGCGGGAAACATGTGACTGCCTCCACCTTGGTAGGCAGCGGAACGGCCCCACGCTTCGTGATGCGGTGCCCCAGGAAGTCGACGGCCGTAACGCCAAACTGGCATTTCGCCGGGTTGATGATGAGGCCGTGCTGGCCGAGGCGCTCAAAAAGCGTGCGCAGGTGGATGAGGTGCTCCGCCCGGGAAGTGCTGGCGATGAGAATGTCGTCCAAGTAGACGAAAAGGAAGGTGAGGTCGCGCAGCACGCTGTGCATCAGCCGCTGGAAGGCCTGGGCCGCGTTCATAAGGCCGAACGGCATGCGAAGGAACTCGAAGAGGCCAAAAGGTGTAATTACCGCCGTCTTCGGCACGTCGGCCGGCCGGACAGGTACCTGGTGGTAGCCCCGAATGAGGTCGACCTTGGAAAAGATCACCTGCCCGGCCAAACGGGCGGAAAAGTCCTGTATGTGTGGTATCGGGTACCGGTCGGGGGTGGTGGCGTCGTTGAGGCGGCGGTAATCACCGCATGGTCGCCACCCGCCACCCGGTTTGGGCACGATGTGCAGGGGCGAGGCCCACGCGCTATTCGAGCGCCGCACAATGCCCAATTGCTCCAGCGCGTCGAATTCCACCTTCGCCATGGCGAGTTTGGCCGGGTCGAGGCGGCGAGCCCTGGCGTAGACCGGTGGACCTGTGGTCGGGATGTGGTGTTCGACGCCGTGCTTGACGGCGACGGCCGAAAACGTCGGCTGCATGAGGGCGGGAAACTCGGCGAGTAGGCGGGTGAAATCGTCCACGGCCGGGAGCGTGCAGGCTAGCTTGGTCGGAGCAGAGCCGCTCAATGAGCAAGCGAGCGAGCTGAAGGTCTCCGTGTTGAGGAGCCAACGCCATTTGACGTCGACCAAAAGCCCATGCGCGCAAAGAAAATCTGCACCCAGCAAGGCCATGGGCACGTTCGCCATGATGAAGTCCCACCTGAAGCGCTGGCCCCCGAAGCAGAATGCGACGCTGCGCGACCCGAAGGTGCGGATGGAGGAGCCGTTTGCGGCGACCAAGGCGGGGCCGCAAAGCGCGGCCTGTTTGTCCTGCACAGAGGCGGGTATCACGCTCAGCTGAGCGCCGGTGTCGCACAAAAAACGCTACCCGGACGCTGTGTCTGTGATAAACAGAAGGCTGCCTGAATGGCCGACGCTCATGGCAGGCAGCGAGCGCCGGCCTGGTTGTTTACCGACCTGCCGAAAGTGCACGGTGGGCGGCACGTTCTGGCCTTCTGCCCGAACCTGGCATGGTAATAGCACATGGTCCGCTCTGGTGGAGGCTCCGGCGGTCGCGTCGGGTTCGGTCGACGGGGTGTCGCGGCGGCCGCTGCCACCAGTGGCGCTGACTCGGCCGGTGGTGGTGCCGGTCGTGGCACGGGCGTTGCCTCGGTCGGCCCAAGGTTCCAGGCGGCCACTCCGACGTGTCGCCTGGCCGAGAAAAATTTATCGGCCTCCTTGGCCAGGGCGCGAGGGTCCGTGATGGGCGAGTTAGCCAAAGCTAACCGTACCTGCCCGGGTATCTGCCGGAGGAACAGCTCGCGGAAGAGGAAATCCGGGCTGTGGTCGCCGAGTAGAGCCAGCATGTGGTCCATGCGCTCGGATGGACGGGCCTCACCCAGCTCCGGGAGGTCGAGTAGTTGTCGCGCGCGTTCGGTCTCCGAGAATCCAAACGCATCGAGGAGTAGGCCTTTGAGCACGCCGTATTTGTCGGCGTTCGGCGGGTTCTGTAGGAAGCTCAGGACCCGGGCCGCAGTGGAGGCGTTGAGCGCGGAGACCACATGGTGTCCTCCATAATGTTCCGCAGGGCGAATTGAGAATCCGCTTGGGCGAACCAGACGGCCGCATGCGATTCCCAAAAGCCCGGGAGCGTCAAAGCTACAGATGACTCCATTGCCGTGTTCTTGAAAAGGGGTCACCAATTGTGGGAGCTATGCTCGCACGATAAAACCGGACAAAATGAACGACGCCAGGAATGAAGTTTCACTGAGCTATTTATTTCCAGCTCACTCGAAAGAACTCAAAAGCACTGAATCAGCCCATCGAACGGGCGGCAATTTATAAGTAAAGCTCGACACACAAAAGCCACGCCTCTCAGGCGGGGCATGATATGCAAATAGGTAAGCCAAGTGTTCACCCGGGAAAGGCAAGTCTGGACACGCCCGGGCGAGTCCGGACAAGTGACCGCTCGCCAGTTGCGTCATCGGCCTGTGCAAGGTAATTGTGTCATGCTTCCGGTAACCGCTACAACAGCGGTTTTAGTAATTTTGCTGTACAGATTTTAAGGCCCTCAGTCGGCCATTTTTTTTTGGATTACAAAATAAAATCTGCATATGTATACTCTCATGTATTGTCTTTGTGCCAAGTTTAAACAAAATTGGTCCCTGCATATCTGGGAAATGGATGTGGACACGTTTAAGTAACAAAATGGCCCCCAGTCGGCCATCTTGGATCTGATCTCGAACAGAATGACATGCATATGTATCCTGTTATTCATTATCTGTGTGCCAAGTTTGACCAACATGGGTAAATTGCGAAAGAAATTGATGTGCATATGTATACCGTCATGTATGTCTTTGTGCCAGGTATGAACAAAATCTCTCCATACATCTCTGACATATGGTTGCAGACGCACGAACACACAGACGAACTGACGAACAAGCCCAAATCCATAAGCACCCATTTTGGGGGCTAATAAAGGGAGCGGGAGAAAAGAGGGAGCAGGAGCTAGGGACGTAAACAACAATAGGGAACAGGGACATCTGTGGAAGAGACGGGGTTTGGGCGGGGGTAACGGGATAAACAAGATGGACACTGCAAGGGCTTTCAGGAAAGAAAACAGGGAATTTTAAGGAGGTGGGTTTGGGGTGGGTTAACGGGGGTAGAAAAGATCATGGTTTTGGATGGGGGAAGATAGGAGATGGTGGTGAACAGCTGGTTTAAAGACATGGAGGGAGGAGTGGGATTAAAGAGAGTGAGGGAGTTTGTTCCAGAGGCGGGAGAAAAGAGGAATGAAGGAGTGAAGGTGAGTAGAGAGTCTTGATTTTGGCAGTTTAACCAGGAGAGGGTTGCTGGCAGATCTTGTGTGACCTGCACGAATATTTGGGGGACAGAGCACAGAGAGAGCTGGGGGGGGGGCAAGGCCAGAGAGGAGTCGGTAGAAGACAGAAAGACCACCCACCTGCCTGCGGTGAGTAAGTGAAAGGCCCTCGGAGTTAGTTTCATCGCGGGAGATTCCAATGATTCTGAAAGCTTTGGTTTCAACAGCGTGAAGACGAGCTAGGTGTGAGGCAGGAGCACCAGCCCAGAGGGGAGAGCAGTATTCCATTGAGCTGCGGATGAAAGCCTTGTATGTGGTGAGGAGCTCAGGTGTGCCAAGGAAGGACCTCACACGACGGAGGATGCCCAGTCGGCGACTGGCTTTGGAGGCCAGCTTGGAAATGTGGTTTTCCCAAGAAAGATCATGGCAGATAGTGAGACCCAAAAGCTTGAGTGACAGAACTTCTTCGAGGGGATTGTTGAGAAAGTAGATGGAAGGGTTGTCCAGTCGGTCTTTTCGGAGAAACAGGGTGAGAGTTTGAGAGAGTTATACTGAAGTGCGGCTTGTACACGAGTGCGGCTTGTACACGAGTGCGGCTTTCCAGATGCCCAGTTTAGCGTCCATCCGACGAGAGTACACGCATTGATGTCTCGTCCTGCATGTGAAGCACCAGGATGGCAGTTTATAATTGGGTCAAGGTTTGAACTTAGTCTAAAGAGTTCAGAGGTCCTTTTTGGATACATATCAGGTCACGTGACATGGCGACCATTTTGGATTTTATGAAAACCTTTAAAATGCATCTCGCTTTTATTTTTCGATAAATTGAGTTGAAACTTTGACCACTTACAGCAGCATGTCACTTGCTTGGATGCATCTCCTAAATATGACGTCATAGGTCACGTGACATGGCGGCCATGTTGGATTTCATGAATACCTTTAAAATGCATCTCTGCTTTCATTGTTCGATCGATTGAGATGAAAGTTTGACCAATTAAAGTATGCCACTTGTGTTGATGTATATCCTAAATATGACGTCATATGTCACATGACCTGGTGTCCATATTGGGTTTCATGAAAACTTTAGAAACACATATCTCCTTCATTTTTTGATCGATCGAGTTGAAACTTGGACCACTTCAGAATGCCACTTTATTGGATGCATATCCTAAACATGACGTCATAGGTCACGTGACCTGGTGGCCATATTGGATTTCATGAAAACCTTTAAAATGCATATCCGCCTTCGTTTTTCGATTGATTGAGTTGAAACTTTAAACAATCGAATCCGGGCTGCCGTTGTCAATGACTCTCATGCGCACTTGTCCAATCATGGTGGGGCGTTTTGGTCCCCGGATCATCACTGCTCGCAGTTTTAATTATTATTATTATTATTATTATTATTAATTATTATTATTATTATTATTATTATTATTATTGCAGATAATCATACCTTGAATCGCATCATTTTCTCTTACTTGGTTTTTTATTCTTCACGGGAGTGAGGCTCATGGAAGAGCAATGTAGAACTGACAGTGGGACAAACATCATGTGAATGAAGGAACAGGAACAGGGGAAAGTGAGGAGGTGAGGAAACACAAACTAGCAAGTAAGATGGTTGGGTTAGGAAAGGTCAATGGGGGTCATGAAGATCATGGGTCAGAATTGTGGATGACAACAGATGGTGGTGCACTGGTTGCTTGAATTCCTGGACGGAAGAGTGAGACAGAACAGCTTCTGGAATGTGGTTCCATAGATGGGAAAAGCAAAGAATAAATGAGCTGAGGTGTTCAATCTGCCTGGATTTTGAAAGTTTAATCCGGAGGGGGGGGGGGGGGGTTACTGGAAGAATGTGTGCATTCTGGAGTATATAGGGGGAGTCGGAGGATTGAAAGAGTGGAAGGAAGAATAACAGAGAATAGAGGGTGGAAAGCAGAGACCAATGATTTGCCTACAACAGACCTCGTGCTTCGGCCTCATCATGAGAGATTCCAATAATGTTGAGAGCTTTCGGCTACACGGAATCCAGAAAAACAGATTGAGCTGCTGTCTGCCGAGCAGAGGAATGGGATACTGTATGACACAATACGGAGTTGTATGCAAAAAGGAAGAGAGGATTTTTCAGAAGATTGGAGAGGTCATTACTACATTAGTGAACTTCAGCCTCCACTGGGAGAGGAGAGGAGAAGGTTCCATTAATGTCAACATGTGGACTGCGTGAGTGGAGGAAGTCGGAAATCCAGGATTGAAGGTTTATCACTCAAAAAGAGTTGAGAAATTGGTTTAATTTTAACAATATATAGAATATCAAGTATCAAATCAGCTGCAGTTTCAAAATGGAAGAGATTATATCACCTCCGAGAAAGCCAACATGAACGGTCGGGTCTGGGTGGAACACAGGCTCGAGTCGAGGGCTCCGCAGAATCAAGGCAAGAAGGCCAGGTGCACAAACCTTATTTGAATTTGATACTGCAGCCTGCAGCGTGTGGCCCCACAGGAAGGCAGTGAGTGGAAAATATCTTCTGCAGACTGACCTTGAATGGGCTCTGGGAGTTGTTATTGAAGAGACTGGGGTTGAGCCTCGAGGGATGGCAAATACTGTGAGCAGCAGTTGCCTCGGCCTAACTCGAGATACCTTTGTATGCACCTTCTATGGGCCGCGTGCGACGCGTGGCTCAATCTGCAGTCTGCATAATACGTTTTGGACTAGGTTGGGCTGGTACATTCTAGAAAGTGTGAAACATTTGCAATGACATATGTTAATACTCGCGATGTGTACCAACGTGCAAGACGTGCCAGTAGGTCTTGAATATACCCAAGTGAATTACAAACGCAAATTCATTTCTGTGAATCATACAGAGCGTCTTGTGTGTTCCTATAAGTACATTTTTATTCCGTGCTAGAGACATTTTGCACCTGTCTGAAACAGCTGCTTCCTTATTATTAACTACTGCCACCATTTCTCCGTCACTGCTGTGTTCCACCACGACTGCTCACTAGTTGTGTTGACAGCATACCAGTTATCAACACGTTCTCTGGATTCACATCGAAAGCAGTTTTCAATGTGCGACCACTACCGGCACGATACTGCAACATTCACTGCTACTGCCATGGCACAGTTATGTGAAGATTGGTGGCTGGTGGGTGCTAAAGATCCCACGGAGTCCATTGAAAAGAGTAGACGATTGCGTTCTGTCACCCTGAATATATCACTGGTTCCTGCCCAGCAGCAGGTACTGGATCAGCTGCCCACAACCACACTCCCAGAAATGATGTGCGACCAGCAGCGAAGCCCTGCGCACAAACACACAAACAACCATGAACGTTTTCAACAACTTTTTAATTTTATTAATATTGTTACGGTTGAGCAATAAAAGAGACCCCCTCTAGTTAATTACATGACAACATGTATCATGCATTAGTCAGTTATTTATTATTAAATGTAAAGATTAGCTCCCTTTCCATTGTGTTTTAATTAAAGCATATATGCGTTGAGTTAGGCAGGATTGCAACCCTTCATGTTGTTGAAAGAAGATGTTGGTTCATGGGTGGGCGAGAACGGTCCACATGGAATCTTCCAGGGGGAGGCGGAGCTGAATGAACGACCGCACGTGACCAACAGCGGCCAATGGTAGGCCATGGAACCTTCCAGAGAGAGGCGGGGCTGAATGAACGACCGCACGTGACCAACAGCAGCCAATGGTAGGCCGTGGAACCTTCCAGAAGGAGGCGGGGCTGAATGACCACACATGACCAACAGCGACCAGTGGTAGGCCGTGCAACCTTCCAGAAGGGTATTCCCCCCCCCCCCCCCCTCCCGATAAAAGTCCGTGCTGACCCTCCTCCGAGCTGCTTCGTTTTCCGTGCTGATCCTCCTTCATGCTGTCTACCGGATCGATCTATACGCCATGCGCAGGAACTGCCCTCCCCCGAATCGGCGTCAGCACATTCTTCCGGTACAAGTCTAACCGGAGTGTGATTCACCCTGTTTGTGAGTGTGCCAGGCGTCTGTGTTGGGAATAGTTCGGTAAGGATTTATGTTAAGTCTGCTTTTCGTCCTTTTTCTGTGCTCTTTTGTGAATAAAGACATGTACCGGTACATTGGATTTCCTCTCGACCTGCCCGTGTGCGTCTTTTTCCCCCATTGACCCGGGTTGTATTTCCTCTCGACCTGCCTGTGTGCGTCTTTTTCCCCCATTGACCCAGGCATTGGTCAAACCGAATTCGGCTGCTCAATTAGGTCCATAGATCACGCAGTGTAAAACCGTGACCCACACCATGTGATTCACTCAGCGCGCCTGATTGAATTAGGTGTGGGACTGCGAGGGGTTCAATACCTGGTCTTCCCGGTCACGTGGTCTCAAAGGTATTCGGATCACGGTCGATAACCCTTCGGCCCGTAGTTGGGGGATTGGCGATTGGAGTTGCACTGCAACCCACCAGGCGCGAGCTTCATCGCGGTCGACGGCTTGTGGATCTGATGTCTGTGGGGAAACGGGGTCTTAACCCCTCCCCTTAGTAGGTCGACAGACACGGGATCCGCAACAATATTATTTTTCTCATGCAATTTTTTTTTAGAATTTTTTTACAAAACAATTAATAATAAAATACAGAAATATCTAATTTAGATAGGTATTCAACCCCCTGAGTCAATACTTCGTAGAAGCGCCTTTGGCAGCGATTACAGCTTCTAGGGTATGTCTGTATCATCTTTGCACATCTGGATTTGGGGTTTTTCTCCCATTCTTCCTTACAGATTTGCCCAAACTCTGCCAAGTTCGATGGGGAGCGTCGGTGAACAGCAATCTTCAGGTATTTCCACAGATTCTGAATGGGATTCAAGTCTGGGCTTTGGCTGGTCCACTCGAGGACTTTCACATTCTTGTTCTGATGCCATTCCAATGTTGCTTTGGCTGTTTGTTTGGGGTCATTGTCCTGTTGGAATGTAAATCTTCACTGCTGTCTAAGGTCTTTTGCATTTTGAAGCAGGTTCTCCTCTCAAGGATTTGCCTGTATTTGCCTCGATTCATTGTTCCATCTATCCTTACAAGCATCACAGTACTTCTCACTGAAAAGCATCCCCACAGCATGATGCTGCCACCACCATGCGTCCCGGTAAGGATGGTGTTAGATGTGTGATGAGCTGTGCTCGGTTTCTGCCAGAAGTCGCGTTTTGCATTCAGGCCAAAGAGTTCAATTTTCGTCTCATCAAACCACAGAATATTTTACCTCATGTTCTCTGAGCCTTTCACGTGTATTTTTGGAAACTCCAGGTGTGCTGTCATGGGCCTTTTTCTCAGGAGTGGCTTCCATCTGGCCACTCTCCCGTAAAGCCTAGACTTGTGAAGTGCTGCCGAGACTGTTGTCCTTCCGGCAGGTTCTCCCATCTCAGCCAAGCAACGCTCTAGTTCTATCAAAGTGCTCATTGGGTTCTTGGTCACTTCCTTAACCAAGATCCTTCTTGCCCGGTTGCTCCATTTGGGCGGACGGCCAGCTCTGGACGAGTCTGGACAGTTCCATACTCTTTCCATTTCCTAATGATGGAGCTCCCTGTCCTCTTGGCAACATTCAACACTCTAGAAATTGTTTTATACCCTTTCCCAGATCTACGCCTCCTCACAATTTTATCTCGGAGTTCTACGGACAATTCCTTGGATTTCATGGTAGAGTTTCTGCTCTTACATGCACTGTCTACGGTGGGACCTTATATTGAAAGGTGTGTATCTTCATAAATCATGTCCATTCAATTGAATCTGTCACAGGTGGACTCCAATCAAGTTGTAGAGCTCAATTGTGAGCGTCATAACAAAGGGGTTGAATACTTATTGACTCAACACATTTCAGTTTTTCATTTTGAATTGTTTTGTGAAAATTTCTACAACAAAAATTCCACTTTGACATTACGGGGTGTTATGTGTAGATCAGTGACAAAAAAATCTCAATTTAATCCATTTTAAATTCAGCCTGTGAAAAATAACAACAAAATGTGAAGAAACGTCAAGGGGTGTGAATACCTTCTGAAGGCAGTGTACCTAAATGTGGCCATCCCCTCCATGTCCAGGTGTGTCTAACCACGTCATTCGTTTCTCTCATTTGCGCCACTGCTCACCACACGGTTGCTCACCATGTAAACATTTTCATCGATGGCAACTCCTGCAATGTTTGTGATGTGATCCACCAAAAGGGCCACAAATCCTCATGAAACTTTAATTATTTCGCTTCCTAATAATGTTTGCCAACATACTTAACATAGTCAATCTTAATCAATTATTTATGCTACTGTAAGGGTAGAATTCCCATTGGCAAACGGGTATCAATGCGGATAATCTCCTATAATGTGTAATATTGACGGCACTCGCAAAATCCCATCAATCAGGGTGCAGCGAACTCGCTCGGCCTGTAATCCATCAGGATCTTCCCGCTGATGGATGGATGCCTCGGTCCGACGTACCTTGGTGAACGCGACAGGATCAGGAGTTTTTACACGTGACACATTGTCCCTGCTTATTGTGAAAGTCGGAAGAAATCTTGATCGATATACCAGTGGATTCTCCATGCTGCGCAGTTCATCTTCCACCAAGCCACTGCCACGTGACTCTCACGTGGTCACCGTGATTCTGCTGGATGACGAATGGTCATGTGACTAGGGGTATCAAACAAACGCAGCGTCTGGTGCAATTGACCGAACAGGTAGCAAATCTGATAATTGGTGCGTGCAGGTAGTGCTGCCAGAATGCTGACGGCTTGGATCTTCATGCACACTCAGAACCCAATAAATGATCAACACCAGCACGAGGAGACTCGAGGACATGATATCAATAACTCAGATCAATCATGGGAGTAATATTGAGGACTCGGGATAGAAACAGTCAGAAGTGGCTCGAGGTGAGCGCAGTGGCATGTGCGTGGCACAAACATCCTGAAACAACAGACGTGGACAACACACAAACATCCTGAAACAACAGACGTGGACAACACACAAACATCCTGAATCACAAGAAGCAGACAAAACACAAACATCCTGAAACAACAGATGTGGAAAACACCCAAACACCCTGAAACACCAGAAGCGGACAACACACAAACATCCTGAAACACCAGAAGCGGACAACACACAAACATCCTGAAACACCAGAAGCAGACAACACACCAACATCCTGAAACAACAGATGTGGACAACACACAAACATCCTGAAACAACAGATGTGGAAAACACACAAACATCCTGAAACAACAGATGTGGAAAACACCCAAACATCCTGAAACAACAGATGTGGAAAACACCCAAACATCCTGAAACATCAGATGCAGACAACACACAAACATCCTGAAACAACAGATGTGGAAAACACCCAAACATCCTGAAACATCAGATGCAGACAACACACAAACATCCTGAAACATCAGAAGCGGACAAAACACAAACATCCTGAAACAACAGATGTGGAAAACACCCAAACATCCTGAAACATCAGATGCAGACAACACACAAACATCCTGAAACATCAGAAGCGGACAAAACACAAACATCCTGAAACAACAGATGTGGAAAACACCCAAACATCCTGAAACATCAGATGCAGACAACACACAAACATCCTGAAACATCAGAAGCGGACAAAACACAAACATCCTGAAACAACAGATGTGGAAAACACCCAAACATCCTGAAACATCAGATGCAGACAACACACAGGCATCCTGAAACACCAGATGTGGACAACACACAAACATCCTGAAACACCAGATGTGGAAAACACCCAAACATCCTGAAACATCAGATGCAGACAACACACAAACATCCTGAAACAACAGACGTGGACAACACACAAATATCCTGAAACACCAGATGTGGACAACACACAAACATCCTGAAACACCAGAAGCGGACAACACACAAACATCCTGAAACACCAGATGTGGACAACACACAAACATCCTGAAACACCAGAAGCGGACAACACACAAACATCCTGAAACACCAGAAGCGGACAACACACAAACATCCTGAAACACCAGATGTGGCCAACACACAAACATCGTGAAACACCAGATGTGGACAACACACAAATATCCTGAAACACCAGATGTGGAAAACACACAAATATCCTGAAACAACATATGTGGAAAACACACAAACATCCTGAAACAACAGATGTGGACAACACACAAACATCCTGAAACACCAGATGGGGACAACACACAAACATCCTGAAACAACAGATGTGGAAAACACACAAATATCCTGAAACAACAGATGTGGACAACACACAAACATCCTGAAACAACAGATGTGGAAAACACACAAACATCCTGAAACACCAGATGTGGACAACACACAAACATCCGGAAACGCCAGAAGCGGACAACACACAAACATCCTGAATCAACAGATGTGGACAACACACAAATATCCTGAAACAACAGATGTGGAAAACACACAAACATCCTGAAACAACAGATGTGGACAACACACAAACATCCAGAAACACCAGATGCGGCCAACACACAAACATCCTGAAACACCAGAAGCGGACAACACACAAACAGCCTGAAACACCAGATGTGGACAACACACAAACATCCTGAAACACGAGAAGCGGACAACACACAAACATCCTGAAACACCAGAAGCGAAAAACACACAAACATCCTGAAACCCGAGAAGCGGCCAACACACAAACATCCTGAAACACCAGATGTGGAAAACACACAAATATACTGACACAACAGATGTGGAAAACACACAAACATCCTGAAACAACGGATGTGGAAAACACACAAACAACCTGAAAAACCAGATGTGGTCCACACACAAACATAATGAAACGCCAGAAGCGGACAACACACAAACAACCGGAAACAACAGATGTGGACAACACAGAAACATCCTGAAACAACAGATGTGGAAAACACACAAACATCCTGAAACACCAGATGCGGACAACACACAACATGCTGAAACGCCAGAAGCGGACAACACACAAACATCCTGAAACACCAGATGTGGACAACACACAAACACCCTGAAACACCAGAAGCGGACAACACACAAACATCCTGAAACACCAGAAGCAGACAACACACAAACATTCTGAAACATCAGATGCAGACAACACACAAACACCCTGAAACACCAGAAGCAGACAACACACAAACATTCTGAAACATCAGATGCAGACAACACACAAACATCCTGAAACACCAGATGCGGACAACACACAACATCCTGAAACGCCAGAAGCGGACAACACACAAACATCCTGAAACACCAGATGTGGACAACACACAAACATCCTGAAACATCAGAAGCAGACAACACACAAACATCCTGAAACACCAGATGTGGACAACACACAAACATCCTGAAACACCAGAAGCAGACAACACACAAACATCCTGAAACATCAGATGCAGACAACACACAAACATCCTGAAACACCAGATGCAGACAACACACAAAATACACCTCATTGGTGTAAGTTCTTTTCACCTGAATATACCTCGATGCATGACAACTGAGGCAGCACCTTTACCATTTCTATCTGATGTCACTGACAATTATCGGGGATGCCTCTTAGTGGTGGTCGGGGTGCCTCTCCACCCCACTGCAAGTCGGGGGCCAAGTCTTGACCATTCTTCCCTGCTGCCTGGATTCGTCAGGACAGCAGGGTCACGGTCAGAGTTCCCATTGGTCCCCATTCACCAGCCCTTTCCCTCTTGTCTATTCTTTCTCTCTCTCTCCCACTCTCTCTCTCCCACTCTCTCTCTCCCACTCTCTCTCTCCCACTCTCTCTCTCCCACTCTCTCTCTCCCACTCTCTCTCTCCCCCACTCTCTCTCTCCCTTTCTCTCCCCCCACTATCTCTCTCCCCACTATCTCTCTCTCCCCACTCTCTCTCTCCCCCCACTCTCTCTCTCTTCCCCCACTCTCTCTCTCCCCCCACTCTCTCCCTTCCCCGCTCTCTCTCCCCCCCCCACTCTCTCCCCCCCCCCCCACTCTCTCTCTCCCACCCTCCCCCACTCTCTCTCCCCCACTCTCTCTCCCCCACTCTCTCTCCCCCACTCTCTCTACCCCACTCTCTCTCTCTCCCCCACACTCTCTCTCTCCCCACTATCTCTCTCCCCTCTACTCTCTCTCTCCCCCACTCTCTCCCCCCCCCCCCCACTCTCTCTCTCCCACCCTCCCCCACTCTCTCTCCCCCACTCTCTCTCCCCCACTCTCTCTCTCCCCCACACTCTCTCTCTCCCCACTATCTCTCTCCCCTCTACTCTCTCTCTCCTCCCACTCTCTCTCTCCCCCACTGTCTCTCTCTCCCCCACTGTCTCTCTCTCTCACCCGACTCTCTCTCTCCCCCACTCTCTCTCTCTCTCTCTCACTCTCTCTCCCCCCACTCTCTCTCTCCCCCACTCTCTCTCTCTCCCCCACTCTCTCTCTCTCTCCCCTGACTCTCTCTCTCCCCCACTCTCTCTCTCTCTCACTCTCTCTCTCTCCCCACTATCTCTCTCCCCTCTACTCTCTCTCTCCCCCCACTCTCTCTCTCTCCCCCGACTCTCTCTCTCTCTCTCCCCCGACTCTCTCTCTCCCCCACTCTCTCTCCCCCACTCTCTCTCTCCCCCACACTCTCTCTCTCCCCCGACTCTCTCTCTCCCCCACTCTCTCTCTCTCTCTCTCTCACTCTCTCTCTCTCTCCCCACTATCTCTCTCCCCTCTACTCTCTCTCTCCCCCCACTCTCTCTCTCCCCCACTCTCTCTCCCCCACTCTCTCTCTCTCCCCCGACTCTCTCTCTCCCTCACTCACTCTCTCCCCCACTCTCTCTCTCTCACTCTCTCTCTCCCCGCCACTCCAGCTCCCGCACTCTCTCGCACTCTCCCCCCCCCCCCCCACTCTCTTTCACCCCCACTTTCTCTCTCTCTAACTCTGTCTTGGCGCTGACTTCGTTAAGGCGGGGGTTACACCATTCTGGGTGTCGGGGGTCTCTGGGCCGCTCCTGCGAGATCGATCGGCTGTCTCCGTGCCGCGGGATTGTTCGGGAAAGCTGTCTGGGCTTATGCTATTATTATATTATACTACTGTAGCGGCTACCGCTGGGTTTTCACAATCGCCTTGCACCTATCAAGGACGCGGAGCGATCACCATGCCGGGCTCGTCCAGGATGCCCGGGCAGGCTCGCCCTCAACTTGCCAGGCCGCAGCCAGGACGCTGGGCCACGCCCCCTCTCGCCTTTCCTGGGCAAACGCTCCGGGATAATATGTATATATATTGCTGCCCGATAAACGGGCTTTTCAGAGTGCCTGAGTGTTTGGTTTGATTAAAGCAACTCGGATGAATTCCAGCTTTTTGTCGCGTCCATTCTTCCGATCGACGTGGGAGCCCCAGCTCCTTCATTGGTGACCTACCGACATGGACACGGCAGTCGCCCTTAAACTGCCTACCTTCTGGGAGGCTCACGCGGCGGTTTGGTTCGCACAGGCGGATTCCCTGTTCGCCCTGCGAGGCATCACGGCCGACGACACCCGCTTCCACCATGTGGTAGCAGCACTCGGTTCGGCCACCGCGGCCCGCACCCTGAGCCTCCTCGAGAGCCCGCCAGCCGCTGACAAATACGGCGCGATTAAGAAGCTTCTCCTCGACGCTTTCGTCCTCCCATCGGCGGAACGCGCACGGCGCCTGCTCGACCTGCCCGAGCTCGGCGACACGCGCCCTTCCGAGCGAATGGACTACATGCTTTCACTGCTCGGCGAGCACTCTCCGGCATTCCTGTTCCGGGAGCTGTTCCTCCGTCAGCTGCCTAACCCGGTACGCCTTGCCCTGGCAAGCACGACGATCACAGATCCCCGGGCCCTTGCCAGAGAAGCCGACAAGATCTCCGCCGCAGGACAGCGCATCACAGCGGCGACATGGGACCCACCGCCGTCCGACGCAACACCCATGGCAGCCGAGCACCCGGCACGGTCGACGACCGAACTGCCGACACAATTGGCGGCCGCTACACCGAGCCGACCACCTCCAGCACGACGACCGGGGCCTCCACCTGACCAAGCGTGGTGTTACTATCATGCCAGGTTCGGACAGAAGGCCCGGACATGCCGACCCCCGTGCACCTTCGGCAGGCCGGGAAACGGCCGGGCCGGCGTTCATTACCAGCCATGAGCACCGGCCACACGGGCAACTTACTGTTCATCATGGATAAAGCGTCCGGACGGCGCTTCCTGTGCGACACCGGCGCCCAACTGAGCGTCATACCCGCCTCTGACCAGGACGGGCAATCCGCGGTTTGCGGCCCCTCCTTGGTTGCGGCCAACGGATCGACCATCCGCACCTTCGGCCCGCGCAACGTCACCCTCTGCTTCGGCGGCCAACGCTTTGCTTGGACGTTTGTAACCGCAAACGTGCCCATGGCTCTGCTAGGCGCCGACTTCCTCTGTGCACACGGACTGCTGGTGGACGTCCAACGGCGTCGTTTAATCAACGCCGAAACCTTCAGCTCCCTCGTATGCACATTGAGCAGCTCCGCACCGACCGAGCTGGCATGCGCCGTCCCGGCGGCGAACGAGTTTGCTCGCCTGCTCACGGAGTTCCCGGCCCTCACGCGGCCGACGTTTTTGGCCGTCGCAGTACGGCATGGGATCGAGCACCACATACCAACCACGGGCCCGCCGCCTCGACCCAGCCAAGCTCGCCGTGGCGAAGGCCGAATTCGACGCGTTGGAGCACCTCGGCATCGTGCGGCGCTCCGATAGCGCGCGGGCCTCGCCACTCCACATCGTGCCAAAGCCGGGGGGTGGATGGCGCCCGTGTGGCGACTACCGCCGTCTCAATGACGCTACCACCCCCGACAGGTACCCGATCCCGCATATCCAAGACTTCTCCGCCCGTCTGGCGGGACGGGTCATTTTTTCGAAAATTGATCTCATATGGGGATATCACCAGGTACCTGTCAGGGCGGCCGACGTCCCTAAAACGGCAGTCATCACGCCGTTCGGCTTATTCGAATTCTTGCGGATGCCGTTTGGTCTCAAGAACGCGGCTCAGGCGTTCCAGCGCTTGATGGACGGCGTGCTGCGTGACCTGCCGTTCCTTTTCGTTTACCTGGACGACATCCTCGTCGCCAGCACGTCCCGGGCCGAGCACCTCCTCCACCTCCGAACACTGTTCGGGCGCCTCAGCGAGCACGGCCTCGTCGTCAACCCGGCCAAATGCCACTTCGGCACGACGGCCGTTGATTTTTTGGGCCACCACATCACCAAGAACGGGGCCGTGTCGCTGCCAACCAAGGTCGAGGCCATCACCACGTTCCCGCGTCCCCGCACCATAAAGGCCCTGCAGGAATTCCTGGGAATGGTGAATTTTTATCACCGCTTCGTGCCCCGCGCTGCTCAACTCATGCGGCCCCTCTACGAAGCCCTCCGGGGCAAGCCGGCCAAGCACGACATCGCCTGGTCCGCAGCAATGGATGCGGCCTTCCAAAGCTCAAAGCGGGCCCTCGCCGACGCAACACTGCTCGCTCACCCGGTGCTCAACGCTCCCATCGCCCTCACCACCGATGCCTCCGACTACGCGGTGGGCGCCGTACATGAGCAATGGGTGAACGGGGTTTGGCAGCCACTCGCTTTTTTCAGCCGGCAGCTCCGGCCGAACGAGCTCAAATACAGTACGTTTGACCGGGAGCTCCTCGGTCTACACCTGGCCGTCCGCCATTTCCGCCACCTCCTGGAGGGCCGACCTTTCACGGCGTTCGTCGACCACAAGCCGTTGGTTTACGCCATGGCCAAGGTCACGGAGCCGTGGTCGACCCGCCAACAGCGCCACCTCTCCGCCGTGTCGGAGTTTACCACGGACATTCGGCATGTCGCCGGCAAAAACAACGCCGTGGCCGACTGTCTTTCCCGGGCCAGCGCGAACGCGGTCCACCTGGGCGTGGACTTCGCGCTTATGGCGGCGGACCAAACCACCGACACCACGGTGCAAGCCCTCCGGGCGGCGGACACGGGCCTCCGCCTGGCCGACATCCCCTTCGCGGACACTGTCCTGCTCTGCGACGTCTCCCAAGGCCAGCCTCGCCCCATCATGCCCGTCACCTGGCAACGCCGCATCTTCGCCTCCCTCCACGGCCTTTCCCACCCGGGCCGGAAAGCTTCCCAGAAGCTGGTGTCGGCGCGATTCGTCTGGCACGGCCTTCGTCGGGACGTCCGCGATTGGACCAGCACCTGCACGGCCTGCCAACGGGCCAAGGTCCACCGACACACCCAGGCCCCGCTGGCACCTTTCACCATGCCCGAACGACGTTTCGACCACGTCAACGTGGATCTGGTGGGCCCCTCCCCCCGTCACGGGGGTTCACACACCTGCTCACCATGGTGGACAGGACCACCAGGTGGCCGGAGGCCGTTCCCCTCGTCTCCACCACCACCGCCGACGTGGCGCAGGCTTTCATCGCCACCTGGGTCGCCCGCTTCGCTGCACCGGCGGACATCTCGTCAGACCGCGGACCACAGTTCACCTCCGAGCTGTGGGGCGTGGTCGCCCGCAACCTGGGGGTCAAGCTCCACCGTACTACGGCCTACCACCCCCAAGCAAACGGGTTGTGCGAGCGATTCCACCGCTCCATGAAGGCCGCGCTCATGGCCGGCCTTCAAGACGGCGGTTGGGCCGACCGGCTGCCGTGGGTCCTTTTGGGCCTCCGCACGGCCCCCAAGGAGGACCTCCAGGCATCCACCGCCGAGCTTGTCTATGGCCAGGCGCTACGCGTCCCGGGCGAATTCGTGCCCGACGCTACCAGTCCCTGGTCCGCAGCTCACCAGCGCTCGGACCTCCAGGAGGCCGCCCGACGGTTTGCCCCCGTGCCAACATCCCACCACGGTGACCCCCAGTCCTACGTCCCCCCAGCACTTCGCACAGCGGAGTATGTTTTTGTGCGTCACGACGCACATCGGGGGCCACTCCGGCCGCCGTACGACGGGCCCTTCTGGGTACTGCGACGGGACGACAAGTCGTTCGTCATCGACATCGGCGGCAGGTCGGAACGGATTGAGTTGGACCGCCTCAAGCCGGCGCACGTGGACGTCGACCACCCACCACGGGTGGCCCTTCCGCCGCGGCGAGGCCGCCCCCCATCCACGGTGCCCCCCACTCGACCGCCCACCACCACACCGGACCCCCTCCCACGACCCGCCAGGGGTCGCTTCGGCCGGGTCATCAGGACCCCCCTCAAATTGACCCTGCCGGTGCAAGTCGATTCTGGGGGGACGTGTGTAGCGGCTACCGCTGGGTTTTCACAATCGCCTTGCACCTATCAAGGACGCGGAGCGATCACCATGCCGGGCTCATCCAGGACGCCCGGGCAGGCTCGCCCTCAACTTGCCAGGCCGCAGCCAGGACGCTGGGCCACGCCCCCTCTCGCCTTTCCTGGGCAAACGCTCCGGGATAATATGTATATATATTGCTGCCCGATAAACGGGCTTTTCAGAGTGCCTGAGTGTTTGGTTTGATTAAAGCAACTCGGATGAATTCCAGCTTTTTGTCGCGTCCATTCTTCCGATCGACGTGGGAGCCCCAGCTCCTTCACTACTACTACTACTACTACTACTACTACTACTACGACGACTATGACTACTACGACTACTACGACTACTACTACTACGACGACTACTACTACTACTACTACTACGACGACGACTACGACTATTACTACTACGACTACTACGACTACTACGACTACTACTACTACTACTACTACTACTACTACTACTACTACTACTAGTACTACGCCACGCCACGCCATTTTGCTGCTCCTCGAGCCGTGCCATTTTCGACATTTCCTTCTCATCCTCTTCCGTTTTCGTTTGTATTTTTGGTTTATTTGGGTTTTTTTAACCGAGTTGGTTCATTTTGTTAGTTTACTTTGACGTCCCGTTTGAGTTATTAGCCCTTTGTGTTCGGGCCTAGCCGCGGCGTGCGGCCGCACCCGTGTGGGACTAGATTTGCCGCGCCCGATTTGTGGCGTATCACAAACTGTTTGACCTCCTTGTTTTTGCTTAATGACCCTTGACTTTCTGTGCTAAATTTGCATAGTTTTGGCGATTAAGCCGATAAGTTATTTGCTCAACGCGTGTTTGTTTATCCTTTTGAGTTAATCATCAGCATACCGGTCCGGTCATGCTAAAATAAGCAGAAGCTCGCGAACGAGCTCATTGATATTTTTTTCCCATTTTCATTTGACGGGAAATATACATTATACCGTTAATAGTAAACATGCCTCTGGGTGGTACATGGGCAAAAATGGCCGCCACTACCTCTGGTGCAGGTGGGAACCGCCCTGCCCACCCGTTTAAGGCGTTAACAAGGAAGCACGGGGTGAAATGCGAGTTGGGACAAATCACCCAAATAGAGGCCTATGTGAACGCACTCGCTAGTGTGGTTGATCCAGCAACGATAGTTGCAGCCTCGAAAATGTATGGACAAGCTGTGTTCTTTCTTAACTCAGAGGCTGCAGCAAACAAAGCCATTGAGAAAGGGATTAGTGTGGGAGGACTCTTTGTACAAGTCGAGCCGCTCTCAAGTCTTGGTACGAGGATAATTATATCTAATGTACCTCCTTACGTGCCTGACAATGTCGTGGTGCCTTTCCTGGAACGACTGGGAGTGTTGAGATCACCCATCAAGCCTGTGTCTTTGGGCTGTCATGAGCCCTCCCTACAACATGTCTGGTCTTTTAAAAGACAAGTATCCATTGAATTGGGAAAGGAGGCTGAATGTGAGGGGTCGTTTGTTATTCCTTTTGACGGAAAGAATTACAGGGTGTTTTATATGACAAACGAACCCCGTTGTTTTGTATGCAAAGCGAAGGATCACAGGAGAGCAGACTGCCCCACTATCATTAAAGAGGTTGCAGCTCCTCAACGTCCAGATCAGCCTCGAGAGGATCCCAGCGTCACTGAAGGTAACCTAAGAGAGGCGGCTGCTCCTTTGTGCTCGAGGGCAGTGGACCCTCAAGAAAGTTCTATACCAGCTTCTCATCCCAACTCTTCTGCTGCCATAAATCAATGGCAGGCAGTGGGAGCAGGGAAGGCAAAGAGAGCACAGAAGAGGAAATCAGAACCCGCAGAGGATGGGACCACGGAACACCCTGGTACAATTGAGGATGACACGGGAAGTAATGTGTCAAAGGGATTTGTAAAGCCTAGTATTCTGAAGGAGAAAAGAGTGGTAACCCAATCTGAAGAAATGGAAGAAGAAGAAGAAGAAGAAGAGGAAACTATTCATCAAACGACAGGATATGGAGAGTCTTCTCTCTCAGATCCACCCAAAGACAGTTTGAAGAATTATCAGGAAGGGAGACCGTCAGGTAGTAAACCCAGCACGGTAAAGACAAACAACCTAGAGGTATCTGACTTGACAGGGCCAAACGATACTGTGATGTTGGTTCCTGAGAAAATGCATCCAATAATAACAACTGCAACGAAGCTTCAAAATAAACCAGGGATTGAAACATCTACAAGAGCAGTTCTGAACCGAAGGATTAACACCGAAGTTTCAAAGGATTCTGAAGTAGCATTCATCGGTGGGACAGACAGAGAGAGGGAACCAGACACACAAGCATCAATAAAGTTTCTGGCACTGACCGACATCTCAGGTGATGTCACTTCACTCACTGTTGGCGCAGAAAGGGGAATAGTTGAGCACATCTCTATTTTACCACCCCAAAAGGTTGGATCTCCTATACCAACTGAGGAGGAGGCATCCATTCCCACAGGTGAAGCAACGTCCGCCGCATCAGAGCCAAAGGAGCGTTCCTCTGCGCCAGAAGATTATGCCAAGTCAGCCTTGAGAGACGACATGGCAGAAGACTTGACACATTGTACAAGTACACCAAAGGAGAAGGATCTTGAACCTCCAGACAGCGATGAGGAGGAAAGTATTGGTGATGGGGAAGACTATCAAGGGTCACTGACTGGTTTAGAGACAGACCTACCTGCAGGACGCCATTCCTGCATTCCCAGCCAGGAGATACTCGAGTTCCTGGAACAAAGCTTGCATAGCAGGAAGAAAGTGGAAAATGCGCTGAAACGGTGGAAAGATTATGACTTGCTAGTGCATTCCTTGTATGCACTCAGGAGAGAGGGACATAAAACAAGGACTTCAGGCTCGGCCGAACAAGCCCGAGTCAGGAAGTTTCTAGCAAAGTTGTTGAGTTATGGGCCTGAATATAAATTCGTTTAGGAGGATGAATTTCACAGAAACAAAACTCTCAATACAATAATGACATCAAACTTACGAATAGGATCATTGAATGTCAATGGCTGTAAGGATGCATTCCGTGTGCACCAGGTATTGTCATTCTGTGTGAAGGAAAAACTTGAAGTAACCTTTTTGCAGGAAACCCACACGACCCCAGAGGCTGCATCCCGATGGGAAATCAATGGGAAGGCTTGGCCTTTTTCAGTCACCTGACGGACACATCTTGTGGAGTGGCTACCCTCTTTTCTCCAAAGAGGAAACCTGAAATACTTGTCGTAAAGGAAGCCAGTGTGGGGCGGTTGCTACATATAAAAGGAAAGTTTGAAGAATTTGTTGTCAATTTCGTCAACATTTATGCACCTTGTGTAGGAGTTGCAAGGGGGATTTTCTTCAACCGGTTGCAGAGATTCATGCTCACCTTGCCTGGTGAAGAGTGTGTAATTCTTGGAGGAGACTTTAATTGCACTCTAAACCCCTCCCTTGATCGAATAGGTCAGGAGCCGCATAATCCCTCTGTAAGAATATTACAACAAACCATAACACTGTTAAACATGAGGGATACTTGGCACATACAACACCCCACAGACAGAACATTCACGTATACGAGTATCAGAGGTGGTCATATATCACAATCCCAGCTCGATAGAATTTACGTGTCTCACCGTTGGTGTAAGATTGTCAGTGACTCCGGCATAAAATTTGCCCATTTCACAGATCACAACTTGGCCTGGATTAAGTTTTCCCTGGCGGAAACAAGGCGAGGCCCTGGCTTGTGGCACCTGAACAATGCTTTAAGTCAGGATGAAGCCTTTTTGTCAATCTTTTTGAATTTTTGGCAAGCCTGGAGGAATAAAAAAGGAGATTTTGCTCACTTGGATTCTGGTGGGATGTAGGCAAGGTACGATTGAAATTGCTGTGTCAGGAATACTCGTATGGATCGAGCAAAACACTTGGGTTAGGGATCAAAAGACTGGAAGAGGAACTGCTGCACCTTGAGAAGCACCTGGCCACACTTACCTCTACTGAACTGCAGGCATACCAAGAAAAAGAGAGCACCCTTAAAGCATGTAGTCGTGTGAAGGCACGAGGGGCGTATGTGCGCTCTCGTTTGCAGTTTATTTCTGAGGATGAATATGTCCTGAATTATCTCAAAGGGGTGGAAAAACGCAAAGGTCAATTCAGGACTATAGCGAGTGTTCTCGCAGAAGATGGTCTCTTGCTCAATGGCTCTGAGGGTGTTCAAAAACGAATTAGAGCCTTTTACGCTCAGCTGTATTCGGGTAAGAGCACAGATGCAGGTGCAGGTGGCACTTTGTGGAGTAGTCTTCCTGAAGCCTCTGTAGAAGACCGGGAGCAGCTGGAGACTCCATTATCTCTGGAAGAATTGAAAACCGCCCTGCACAGCCTATCAAGAGATAAAGCCCCTGGCATGGATGGCTTATCATGTGAATTCTATACAAAAGTATAGGACGTGGTTGTACCTGATTACCTAAGCGTAGCTCAGGAAGCATGTGATACAGGTATAATGGCCCTTTCTTGGCGTCGAGCGATGCTGGTCTTGATTCCCAAGGAGGGTGACTTGAGAGACTTGAAGAATTACCTCCCTGTGTCTCTGCTGTGTGTGGATTATAAGGTCATGGCTAAAATGTTGTCACTCCGTCTCGGACCAGTCCTGACAAAATTAGTCAGCCCGGACCAATCTTATGCCATTCCAGGCAGGACAATACATGACAACATATCCCTTGTCAGAGACCTGATACAGTATGCGGACATGACTCGGACTCAAGTCGGATTTCTTTCCTTGGATCAGGAGAAAGCCTTTGACCAGATGAACCATGAGTATCTGTTTGAA
Source organism: Myxine glutinosa (assembly GCF_964187855.1). Lineage (NCBI taxonomy): Eukaryota > Metazoa > Chordata > Myxini > Myxiniformes > Myxinidae > Myxine > Myxine glutinosa. Next base: position 263,997,848 of record NC_136262.1, on the reverse strand, counting down.
ACCTTGCTAACATTTGGGTTGGGGAGGAGATTTGTAGGCATGATTCAGACGTTGTACATGTCGGCAGAATGCCTAGTCAAAGTCAACGGTTTCTTGCTCGCGCCCTTTCCATTTGAGAGAGGAATAAGACAAGGATGTCCCCTGTACGGCCAATTATATTCCCTATGTATCGAACCCTTCCTTTGTTTGATGAGAAGTTGGCTAACTGGCATTGTGGTGCCACACAACAGGGTCAACCTCAAACTTTCTGCATATATAGATGATGTTCTCGTGTTTGCCAGTAATGCAAGGGATATGCAAATAGTTTATGATTGTCAGCAGGTCTATTCAGCAGCATCGTCTGCTACAATCAATTGGAGGAAAAGCTCGGGGCTTCTAATTGGACAAATGCAGGTAAAGGAGTTACCAACACTTTTTCAGAAATTGACCTGGAGTCGCAATGAGCTCAAATATTTGGGGGTGCACTTATCCACTTCCCATGGGTCCTCACCACTCATTAACTGGAACACTTTAGGGGACAAGATCGAAGCAAAGTTGAGAGACTGGAGTGGACTACTCAAAGTCCTGTCTCTGAGGGGAAAAACACTCCTTATTAAACAGTTTATAATTCCGAAGTGAGTATTCAGGCTCTCTTGCATAAGCACTCCAGAGGAGTTTCTGGTTAAGATGCAGAGGAAGCTACTGGACTACTTTTGGAATGGTAAACACTGGGTTTCCCTGGGCATTCTGAGCTTGACTTTTTCAGAAGGTGGACAGTCTTTTCCCTGCCTTCGAAGCCACTACCACGCATCCAGGCTGAAGACCATACAACGTTACCTACATGTGAACCCTGCACCGCAATGGTGCTCACTGGCATCATACTTCTTCAGCAAAGTGCTCAATCTTGGGTACAAAAGGAATCTTTTCATCATTACATCTCGGAGCCTGTCTAGTGCTACATTGCCTCTTTTTTTATCAAGAAATGCTGAGGGCTTGGAATGTAGTCGACGTACAAAGAACAGTTCCTTATCCAGGCAAGGACCTGTTAGAAGAACCGCTCATTCTCAACCCTCTTCTACAGGGCCCAACTCTGGCTTCCTTTTCAGTAAGAAGGAGCCTCTTAGCTGGTAGCATATCCACAGTGGGAGACCTTCTGAACGATGGTAAGAGAACGCTTTTACCCAAGGAACTCGCAGCGAACTGGCACGGTCTTCAAGCAGCCATCAATCATCTGGACTGGTCTCCCATCTCTACCGCCTCTGACATAAACTCATCCTGGGAATTCTTCCAAAGTAAATTGCTCTCTCTCATGCACAGATTTATCCCATCTCGTCTTCAGTTGTCATACCCTTCCTCCCGTCCATGGTACACGGAATCTTGTGGTGAGGCTGTTGCCCAGAAACAACTTGCCTTCGTCTCCTGGAAAGCAAATCCAACGGAAGGAAATCTCATTTCCTTTCACAAAGCCCGAAACAAGTGTGTGTCCACCCTCAGGAGAGCCAGGAAACAATATCTCTCCGTTCTCAAGACCGAACTCTCTTATCTGTCTCCCTCTTCCAAATCCTGGTGGCGTCTGGTCAAATCCATTTCTGGTGTTTGTTCCCCCTCCATCCCCTCCCTTACCTCAAACGGCTACACAGCTGACTCCGCACGTGAAAAAGCTGAATGCCTCAACTCTGTGTTTGCCTCTAAATCTTGTGTCCCAAACCCATCCCTCTCTGTACCCACCGTACCCAGTCGTACCCAGCTGCTCCTGGACTCTGTGTCCTTTCCTCCTGACAAGGTGGAAAAGTTTCTGTCAACCCTCGACTCTGATTCTGCAACTGGTCCTGACGGCATCAGCCCACGGGTCCTAAAATCATGTTCTTCTGCTCTTTCACTCCCTCTTTCTGTTCTCTTCACCCTCTCTTTTGCTCAAGGTCATCTGCCATCTGCTTGGAAATCAGCCAACATCACCGCTTTGCACAAAAAAGGTGCAAAAACAGATCCTAGCAACTACAGACCAATCAGCCTTCTCCCAATTATCAGCAAAGTCATGGAATCCATCATTGCTTCGGATATGAAATCTTTCCTCTTCTCCAATGGCCTGATCTCTGATCATCAATTTGGTTTCAGACCAGGTCACTCTACTCTGGACATGTTGCTTCTGCTGTCTCAACAATGGATGGAGGTCCTCAATGCCAAACAGGAAATTAGAGCTGTCTCCCTCGACATATCACGTGCCTTCGACACGGTCTGGCACCCCGCTCTGCTCACCAAACTCTCCTCCTTTGGTATCCATGGAAATCTCCACGCATGGCTGGCGGACTTCCTCTCTAGTCGTCGTCAACGTGTGGCCCTGAATGGGTTTCTCTCATCTCCTCTTCCTGTTCAGGCTGGAGTTCCCCAAGGCAGTGTTCTGGGCCCCGTGCTTTTTCTGGTCTTCATCAATGATCTCTCTGACTCTCTTGAAAATCCTCTCTATCTCTTTGCTGATGACTCCACTCTCTGCCGCTCCATTGCTCTTCCCTCAGATCGGCAGTCTGCAGCCTCCTCACTCTCTGAAGACTTGGACAAAATCACAGACTGGTCAAACAAGTGGAACATGTCTTTCAATCCTGACAAATCTCACACTCTTACTATGTCTCTCCGAAAAGATCGACTGGACAACCCTCCCATCTACTTTCTCAACAATCCTTTCCAAGAAGTTCTGTCGCTCAAGCTTTTGGGTCTCACTATCTGCCATGATCTTTCTTGGGAAAACCACATTTCCAAGCTGGCCTCCAAAGCCAGTCGCCGACTGGGCATCCTCCGTCGTGCGAAGTCCTTCCTCGGCACACCTGAGCTCCTCACCACATACAAGGCTTTCATCCGCAGCTCAATGGAATACTGTTCTCCCCTATGGGCCGGTGCTCCCGCCTCACACCTAGCTCGGCTTCACGCTGTTGAAACCAAAGCTTTCAGAATTATTGGAATCTCCCGCGATGAAGCTATCTCTGAGGGCCTTTCACTCACTCACCGCAGGCAGGTAGATGGTCTTTCTGTCTTCTACCGACTCCTCTCCGGCCTTGCACCCCCAGCTCTCTCTGTGCTCTGTCCCCCAAATATTCCTACAGGTCGCACAAGATCTGCCAGCAACCCTCTGATGGTTAAACTGCCGAAATCTCGGCTCTCTGCTCACCTTCACTCTTTAATTCCTCTTTTCTCCCGCCTCTGGAAGAAACTCCCTCACTCCCTTCAATCCCACTCCTCCCTCCAGGTCTTTAAAACAGCTGTTCACCACCAGCTCTTATCTTCCCCCATCCAAAACCTTGATCTTTTCTACCCCCGCTAATTCACCCCAGATCCACCTTGTTTGAAATTCCAACTTCTTTCCTGGAAGTCCTGGCAGTGTCCATATGTTTTATACCTCTCCCACCGCCCCCTTCCCATGCCCCCCCCCCAAAGCCCTCGCCCTCTCTCAGATCTCTCGATGTCTCCATGTCTCTCGGTCCCTGCTCTCAAATGTTGTGTTTGTGTCCTTCCCCCTCTCTCCCCATCTTGTCTACCACTCCCGATGTTATATGTTTTATGTGTCGGTTTGTCTTTCTGTGTGATTAATGTTCGCTCTTTCACGAGCCTCGATCTTGTATACAAAAAAAAACAAAAAAAAAAAAAGCGAAAATGGGCCCTGAGGACAATCAGGTTCCCCTCCAGGATACTTGAAGAGGTCAAAAGCTCCTTGCCTCCCGATTGTCTGGAATATCTAGAGAATCCCAAAGAGGGTGATGGATCTGGACAGATGTCCATCGGTAACTCCATGGATTTTAAAATCCGACCACGATGTTGCGAGCTCTCTCAGCCAATACCTGCAAACAATATGAGTAAGACCCCTGGCACAGTGGAAATATCGTTCTGTGGGCTATCAAGGAAAAATATATACCTGCTAGTGATCCACTCGCTCCATTATATAGCTCTTGCAACCCGACTGGATACTCCCTGGCGTGAGACTCTTCCACTCCCTTCGACTGTTCATCCACGTTGGGATTCACTCTATCTCTACCCAACGCCAAGAATGATGGCAGACTTAAGTTGGAGGTTGCTACATGGTGCACTGAGCTCTGGATCTATGATGCGGCATTTCACTAACTTCTCAGAGGATTGCTGCTTTTGTGGTGAAAGGGAAACTATATTTCACATATACCTTCAATGCCACCGTCTTGAACCAGTGTTCTTACTGATGAAAAATCTTCTCTTGCGCTTCTGGCTTCACTTCTCTCCAACACTTTTTATCATCGGGCACCCGGTAAAGAAACTAAGCAAGTCACGAGATCTCCTTGTTAACTTTATTTTAGCCTGTGCAAAAATGGCAATATATAAAACCAGGAAGGCAAAAATTGAGAAAGATGTGGTGGAACACAGTTCTGTATGTCTGAAGGGCTTAATACGCTCACGCATTATTTCGGAGTACAACGCGGCAGAATATAGTAACACTGTTCAAAAGTTTAAGGAAACCTGGACTATAAATGATGCACTTTGTACGGTCTCCCCACAAGATACTTTGCTCTTATTTGTATAAATGTGTTATTTGGCATTCTTTTTGGTGTTCTTTGGCGTTCTTTTTTTGGTGTTCTTTGGCGTTCTTTTACCTTCCCCTTATCTGTCTTGGTAGTGCTTTCTCTTCAAAATGCTCTACCTTGTCGACTGTAGTTCAAACCATGGACTTGCAGAGATGAGGAATTCAGCGACATTAAACTGGGAACATATTGTTGTGGATATGAGAATGTTTTTTTTGTTGTTGTTGTTATTGTGTAAATTGTTGTTAGAATATCGCCCTCCTTGCTCCAGTGTTGTATAAAGGTCAAAGGGCGTTCCCATAGTTAGTTCCATAAAGCATACATGAAGGACACCATAATATCCCTGTTCAGTAGTTTATTTCCTTATTCTGTGTATTAGGTTAAGGCTTTGTCTTCCACTAATTGAAATACTCCATTGCACCAAGTGAAATAAGATAGATCCCCTTTCATTCCCATTCCCAAAACCTCCAATTGCCAACTACATCCCCTCCAAGCCTCAATTGCCAACTGCACTGGGCAGTTTGTCAGGTTTGCTACAGCTGTGGGTTGTTGATTTCACCCCAAAACCACCATTAGCCATTACGGCGTGCTCAGCTCGGGGAAGAAGGGCGTGCCCGCCCATCGTCATCAAGGGTGGAGTCAGAGGGCCTGTGCCCACCAATCAGGGCCGAAGCGAGCTCACCGGGGGGCGTGTCCTGAAGGCCGGCGGCTTGATCGCCTGAGGCGTTATAAAAGCGCGCGTGCAAGAGCCGAGTGAGAGTGGTTGGACCAAGCGAGAGACGTGCAAAGAGACGTGCAGAGAGACATGCAAAGAGACGTGCAAAGAGAAGTGGTTGGACCAAGCGAGAGACGTGCAAAGAAAGGCGCGTCAGAACGTTGGTTGGTGGTTGGTGGCGGAAAGAGAGTTGGTTACAAAAGAGAGTGGGAGAAGTAAAGAGAAGTGAGGCGGAGTGAGGCAGAGTGAAGCCAAGAAAGACAGCAAGCCTTGTGAGGGTTGAGTTGAGGAGGAGCACAAAAAGGGACACCAAGAGTTGCGTCGACGCCACCAAGGTTTTCCCGCCAAGAACGCGAGGAGTCGGAGCTGTCACCTCCAGCCCTGCCGTTTGCAGGGACCTGACCCTTCCTCCCCCTCCAGCCATCCACCTCCTGCCATTCCTATCATCATCCTCCGTGTAAGTGTGTTCGTAGTCTGTCTTTTGTCTTGTCCCTGGGTATAAGTAAGCTTGTATAAGTTAATATTTGCACTGTGTCACCTGCTTTTTCCATTTTCCCTGTATATAACCTTGACTGCCCCTTTTGCTTAGTGTGTGTAGATAATAAATCCTGTTACTCTTCTGTACGTCTGCTTCTTCCTCTTTACATTCGTTCGCTTTAGTCTTTTCCCCATTGAATATCTGTGGCGCGATTCGGCCAACGTTCAGGAATCGGGTTAGTCGGGGTAACTGTTAGGGCCGCGGTGCCATCCGCTCGGCCAAACAACATCTTGTCCGCGGTCCGTAACAATTGGTGTCGGGAGCGAGATTGGACCCGAAGCGCGCTTAACGCGCCCAAAATTACGAGCTGCTGAAATTTGTTTTGTTTAAAAAAAAAAAAAACCCGAACTTTGAAATCGCGCCATGGCTAGTCAAGGCGATCGGATGCCGGTGGGGGAACTAGAAGAGGGGTTAGGGGTAACCCAGGATCAGAGGGAAGAAATGGAGGAGAGCAATGAGGAGGTGGTTGAGGGAGTATCAGGCGCACAAAATGGCACCTTTGCGCACGTGGTTACAGCGGCACCAAATTTAGCGGCGCCCGTGACCGTAGCAGCACCGGTAGATTTGAACCTTTTTATGATACAAATGGGGGCCTTTATGGAAAAAATGGGTGAGCGATTGGGAAACCAAATTAAAGAAATAACTGAGGAAATGGCGAGGGACAGAGTCGCATATGAAGTAAGGGAAGCGGAGAGGGACAGAGACCGCGGGTTGGGCGAGCAGGTCCCAAGGGTGCACGAGGAGGTAACGCGGGTCGAGAAGCGCTGGTTGAGCGAGGCGGAGGAAAGCGCGGGTACAATGACGGGTGTAGAGATCGTGACCCGGGGTATGGGGCAGCCGGCGACCGCTGAGGTAGAAGAAGGAATTTTAATAAAGCCAGCGGTCGTCGAGGTGAATAAAGGAAAAGTGCTGGGAATTAAAATTGAAGAGACGACGGAGGTAGCCCGGGAATTGCAGGGAGAAATGGATTATGCTCAAAGTCCCTGCTCACATCACGATGCTGTGCTTAACCCAAATGGAAGTTTGCAGGTGCGCGTGGAGAAAAGGATCCCCCAGGTGAGTCGTGCTGTGTATTGTGCGGGGAGATTTTGTAGAAGGATGTTTGACGACAAGAGAATTGTCGCGCGATTGGGATCAAGGAAGCACCCGGGCGTTGGTGAAGGGTCGCGTGTGAAAAAAAAGTGTGCGTCAAGGGGTGAGTGTGTTATAAAGTGTGGGAGTGAAACTGAGTGTGAGCGGGAATGCACGACGGAGTGTACGTGCGAGGGTGAGTGTGACATGGAGAGTAAGGGGGTGGTGGAACGTGTGCGAGGAAGCACACCTGAGTTGGTCGTGGCGTGGGTGTGGGATTGCCCATCTGAGCGTGTTAGTGGGCGGATGCAAGAGAGCACGCCCATGGTGAGTGGTACGGAGTATGTACTGAGGGAGAGTGCGCAAGACGGTGCGCGAGGTGTGTTAAGGGAGTGTGCGAACGGCGAGTGTGAGCGAGAGGTGTGGTGTGTAACAGGGAGTGCGTTGGTGGAATGTATGGACGGCGTTGGAACGCCGGGTTTTGTGAGTGTCAAAAGGGTCGTGTGTGCGTGTGGGCATGCGAGTAAAGCATCGACGTTGAACGGGTTAGCGTAAAGGGCGATGGATAGCCGATGCGAGCACTCGGGGCGCGGTGCGCTTTGTTGGATGCCAGGCCCGGCGCGGATCGATGCTGCGTCGCTTCTCTTCGAAGCGTCGTTGCCGATTCGGGCTTGGCCCCGCCCCGCACGGTCGAGTCCGGGCCTTGTCGGGCGAGGCGACCGGTCCGGTTCAAGGGCGAGTGGGAGGAAGCGGAACGGAGCCCCCTGGCGGGGACGGGGTTCCGACCGGGGGAGATTGAGCCATCGGGCCCGGGACCGCAAGGTACCGCGCCGAGATGGTGCGTGGAATCTCGGCCCGACCAAACCACCTCCCTTGAACCGAAAGCCGGACGGATTCAACCTGCAGGCGACCAAACCACCCGCGTTCATTGCTCGGCTTTGCGAAGCCGAGTTTAATGATGTCATGACGCACCGAGGCTAGGATATAGCGGACTGTGATGATGATGATACTGATAGTGTTTTGGACCCGAAATTAGAAAAACAAAATTTGATGATTGGCAAAGGATTGGCAGTAATGATTGGCAGATGATGGGTAGTGATTGGCAAATTTTTGATTAGCTGGAATTTGGTGTGCAAAATTGGTAGTGGGAGATACCCGATGTGGTGGGATGGCAACTCTGCCATCTCTCACAACGGGGGCAAAGGAGCACTAGTCTTATGGGGTTTGGCAGTGAAAACTAGCCCGGGAGGGTTAGGATATTGTGTGTAGGGACCTAGAAGATGACCTTAGGTAACGTTAAGATTAGGTAGTGACAATGATACCTGTAGTGGGGACGCAGGTAGATTAGTGTGGATGATAATGACGTGGTATGTGCTTAGTTTAAAGGGAAGACGGGGAGCACTAAGTTAGCAGGGTAACAGGTAGATTAGATGATGCCGTGTGTGTGGTTAAAAGGTGTGATTGCACAGGTGTGCAACTGGACAGGTGTATGGAGCAGTGTGTGAGTGAGTGATAGTGATGTGAGTTGTGCTGACCAAATGGTCCAGGAAGGAAGGAGGGTGCAGGTGGCACCAGGTGATTGCACAGGTGTGCAACAACAGGTGAATGGAGAACAGGTGTATGGAATAAATGGTCTGGAGTATATGGAGTATTGGAATGGATGGTCGTGGAGTGAGTATGGTGGAAACTGTGGAGTGGAGTGGATGGTGCGAAGGTGTGGATGGGGGAAAGGAGGATGGACCCCCATCACGAATACCCGGGGAGGGTAGTGTAAGTGTTAGGTAGAGGGTACAGGTAAATTGTGGTTGGATATTGGCATCTGTGGTGCGTGGTGGAAGAATGGTATTTGGATGGGTGCATTAGTGACGTGGAAATGGCTGGGCGTGTAGCCTGTTAGTGTGTGTAGTTGATTGGGCACTCCACCACTGTGAGGATGTCGGCCAGGTGAGGCCGCAGGTGGGCTCTGGGAGCCGGTAGTTGTTGTGGATGGGGCCCGAGGATCCGGAGGACGGACCCGGGTAGCCCAGTGCCAGAGGGCACCAAGGGGTGACAGACCCAGGAGGGGCCTTCCCCAATTAGATAGGTTAGGGTGAGGAGCTAGGTAAGCTCGGGTGGCAACTGCAGTGGTGGAGGTGTGCAGGTGGGTAGGCCTGCTGGGAGAGCTACACACCCCAGTCCTGAAATTGTGCAAGGGCACAGGGAGTTGCATCGGGGGAGTGAGACCCCAAATTAAGGAAGCACCACAGTTTGGGCAATGGGAATTGGTTTTTAGAACCCATAGTGTAAGTTGGCCAATGGATTGGCAGGGAAAGACCCCGGGTAGTGTAAAGTGTGATAATGTCATTTAGAGGAGAGTTAGGATGAAGATCTCCTCGCACCATCTACATCCACTCACCTGGGATGACGTAACTCCACACCATGCCATGTTTTATTATTTTTATTGTGCAAATGTTTGGATTGTGAGACGCATCATGACGTGGGTGTGACATTGTGCTGGTGTTCCATCTCTGCCTCCTTATGAGGATTGATGATGAATTGGGTGATGGCAAATTTTGGATAGAGGGATTGTGGAGACGGATTTGGTATAGGGGAAATATGGGGAAGACGTGACAGTAGTGACGAATTTTGTAAAGGTGTAGATTTTGTACATATGGGGTAAGGGCAAGGGCAGTGTAGGTGACAGGGGGGGTGATGTACGGTAGGGACTAGCTTTTCTCCGCTCCGTCTCCATACGCACCTTACCTTGCATTGCCTTGATTGATGTGTACCCTTGAGACCTTACCCCTCGCTCATCTGTCTTTTCCCCCTTTTGTCTCCCACATGAGGACCTGTGCGCCACTGGGGGCCGAGGGGAGCGTGCGTGAGTCGGCCATTGTGCGCCCGAACCTCTCCCAACCACAGCTGTCTGCATCGATGCACCACATTATGGACCACATGTCCGTGGCTGAGCACCACTTATGGACCCCGTGGGTTGGGGCATGGCCCCTCTGCTGGCACTGGCCATGAAGGCCCGAGATCTTGCTGGCGGACCTTGGCCACAGGGCACCGATGCCCCACAGGTGAACCACACTAGTCGGCCCTGTGGGCCATAAATAAATAAAAATGGACACGTTGGGTGCATGTTTTATTGCAAATAGGCCGCCAGCAAAGAAAATGACAACATCTGGAAGAAAGCAAATAGCCAGCAGAGGGAGCTGAAGAGCAAGAGACCACCAGCAGGGTTAGGGGTTGTTGGTTTATTTTTATTATTGAACAATGGTGACTGTGCACCGATTGGTGCTTGAGGGTGCTTTGGTGTGTTTTGGGTGCTTCATGGTGCGTCGATGCAGAGCAGACTGTCTCCCCCCCCCCCCAGAAAGAACAATCACAGGTCCTTGGTTGCGTTTTGTAAATAAAGTAGCGTCAATTGTAAATAATGCTCCCCACCGTCAATGTATAGTTTGAAGACCATTCCGCAATTCGGTTAGCAGTGGGCGTGAATCTGTTAGGCAGGGTGCAATGGAGCAGCGGGACATATTTATTGATGTTTTAAAATTGTCACACTCAGGGTCAGGTTCAATGAAGAGGGAACTACACCTACGTGCCACACTAAAAATTAAGGTAAGAGGCCCGGGACGTGCCTAAAAGGAGGAGGGTGCAGTGTTGTGGATATGAGAATGGTTTTTTTTTTTTTGTTGTTATTGTGTAAATTGTTGTTAGAATATCGCCCTCCTTGCTCCAGTGTTGTATAAAGGTCAAAGGGCGTTCCCGTAGTTAGTTCCATAAAGCATACATGAAGGACACCATAATATCCCTGTTCAGTAGTTTATTTCCTTATTCTGTGTATTAGGTTAAGGCTTTGTCTTCCACTAATTGAAATACTCCATTGCACCAAGTGAAATAAGATAGATCCCCTTTCATTCCCATTCCCAAAACCTCCAATTGCCAACTACATCCCCTCCAAGCCTCAACTGCCAACTGCACTGGGCAGTTTGTCAGGTTTGCTACAGCTGTGGGTTGTTGATTTCACCCCAAAACCACCATTAGCCATTACGGCGTGCTCAGCTCGGGGAAGAAGGGCGTGCCCGCCCATCATCATCAAGGGTGGAGTCAGAGGGCCTGTGCCCACCAATCAGGGCCGAAGCGAGCTCACCGGGGGGCGTGTCCTGAAGGCCGGCGGCTTGATCGCCTGAGGCGCTATAAAAGCGCGCGCGCAAGAGCCGAGTGAGAGTGGTTGGACCAAGCGAGAGACTTGCAAAGAGACGTGCAAAGAGACGTGCAGAGAGACGTGCAAAGAGACGTGCAAAGAGAAGTGGTTGGACCAAGCGAGAGACGTGCAAAGAAAGGCGCGTCAGAACGTTGGTTGGTGGTTGGTGGCGGAAAGAGAGTTGGTTACAAAAGAGAGTGGGAGAAGTAAAGAGAAGTGAGGCGGAGTGAGGCAGAGTGAAGCCAAGAAAGACAGCAAGCCTTGTGAGGGTTGAGTTGAGGAGGAGCACAAAAAGGGACACCAAGAGTTGCGTCGACGCCACCGAGGTTTTCCCGCCAAGAACGCGAGGAGTCAGAGCTGTCACCTCCAACCCTGCCGTTTGCAGGGACCTGACCCTTCCTCCCCCTCCAGCCATCCACCTCCTGCCATTCCTATCATCATCTCCCGTGTAAGTGTGTTCGTAGTCTGTCTTTTGTCTTGTCCCTGGGTATAAGTAAGCTTGTATAAGTTAATATTTGCACTGTGTCACCTGCTTTTTCCATTTTCCCTGTATATAACCTTGACTGGCCCTTTTGCTTAGTGTGTGTCGATAATAAATCCTGTTACTCTTCTGTACGTCTTCTTCTTCTTCCTCTTGACATTCGTTCGCTTTAGTCTTTTCCCCATTGAATATCTGTGGCGCGATTCGGCCAACGTTCAGGAATCGGGTTCGTCGGGGTAACTGTTAGGGCCGTGGTGCCATCCGCTCGGCCAAACAACATCTTGTCCGCGGTCCGTAACAATATGTTTGCCTGAGCTTGCATGAGCTCTGAACGCAAATCTCTGTAACCTTACCAACAAAAGCACTACTACTACTACTACTACTACTACTACTACTACTACTACTACTACTACTGGTATGTTCACAAACAAACGGGTATTTTCACGTATGGAAACATCGATCGTGGGTCCGTGGCGAATCTGCATATGGCGATCCGTGAAGTTCACGTTTGGAAAGTAGAAACCATCACGGCATGTCGTCATTCACTTGAACTCGATATCTCTTTTTTTCATTCCAAACAACATATCTCCAATCACAAATTAATCACAAAATAAACTTTTAACAACATTGTTAATGTTTCCTTCATTGTAGAAACTACCAAGTCAACAGTTGAAAGGATTTTGAGCCTATAGGTTTTACGGCCTCGGCTTGATCGATGGAGACAGCGATCTGTTGGCTTATACACCGCCCAAATAGCTATGTAGAATTCTCTCATGTAGAGATTAAACCCACGTCGTTTGAACTTTGGCCGAGGTCATTATTTACTTTTAATGATGTTTATATACGAATCAAAAAGAAGATAATTGGTTTTGGGTCGTCCTTTCCGCATATCTCGTGGGATTGTGAGTTGGAGAGACGGCCGTGATGGCGGGGAGGGGGTTGGCATTCTTTCAAGCAGGGATTCAAACCATGTCCTTATAAAAGGTCTTTGTCAGAGGTCACCGAGTCCGATCGGTGCAGCTGTGCAGCGATCGGTGCAGCTGTGCAGCGATCGGTGCAGCCGTTTGTGTGGCACCCGGGAAAATAACGTTATGCGGGAGTCCAAACCTGAAAATGCTGGAGGCCAAAGCTGAAATTGGAAAAACAATACAGCCTATTTTACTCGAGGGGATCCCAATATTACCCACCCAAAATATCGTTGCGATCGGTTCAGCTGTTTTTGCGGTACCTTCGAACGGACCGACAGACGGACGGACATTTGGTGAATTTTAGTAAGATTGGTCTGGTTTATTATTACTTGGCAAAAAACAAAATTCTGACAAGTATGTTGATCACTCTGCTTGTTCACATCTGTTTGTTTGTGTGTTTGTTTGTGTATTTGTTTGTGTGTTTTTTTTGTGTATGTGTGTGTTTGTGTGTTGTTTGTGTTTGTGTTTGTGTTTGCGTGTGTGTGCCTGTTTGCATGTGTGTGTTTGTGTTTGTTTGTGTGTTTGTCTGTATGCTCACTTATACTTGCCTACAGGTCACCGATTTTTTAGATTTAAACCGATCTTCACGAAACTTCACCAAATGGTAGAGTTCGTGGTCCGACAGAATCCTATTTATTTTTTTAGGTCAAAAGGTCAATATAGGCCAGGGGTCAACCACTTTTTGCAAATTTTTGAAATCCTCAATTTTCATCCGATTGACTTGAAATTTGAATATGATTGTCATATCAACTAAATTAATTCAGCTACCAACTATTTTTGAGATCAACATCGGGCAAAAGGTCAATATAGGCCAAAGGTCAATGACTTAAAGTGGAGGTTCTAAAATCCTCAATTTTCATCCGATTGACTTGAAATTTAAATAGGATTTACATATTAGGCCAATTAATTGAACCACAAATTATTTTTGATGTCAACATAGCCCAAAAGGTCAACAAGCCAAAAATCAACAACTTAAGTTGGAATTTTATAAATCCTTAATTTTCATCTGATTGACTTGATAAGAGGATTTGCACATCAGGTAAGTGAATTCAACCACCAATTATTTTTGAGGTCAATTTTTTTTTAGGGATTTCGCAAGCATCGTGCTCTGCACATCTTTTGTGTTTGTTTGTTTATCCACGTAAAACGTGAGTATGTGTATTAATTACATTTGACCCTTTAGAATCCGAAGACACTTTCGAACCCTTACAACCTTGAGACTCATTAAGACCACAAAGATCCTTAGGACCATGAAAACCCACAAAGACCTGAAAACCCATAAAACTCTTAGGACCCCTAAGACCTCGAAGGCCATTTAAGACACCGAAAACACTTTTAAGCCTCCATAACCCAAATACCTTTGGGGAACCCTAAGGCCCCTTAAGACCCTTTGGGACCCGAGAACCATTTAAGACACAAAAGACACAAAAGACACTTAAAGACCACAAAGACCCGAAATACCTCGAGGACCCAAAATGCACAAAAGACCTGAGGACCGAAAGGACAAAACCACACACGTCCTGGCGAGGGTCTGCAATCGGATTGGTCTCTTGTTGTTACCTCCACCACCCAAGATGGACGGAGGTTATGTTTTGACCTCTGTCTGTTTGTGAATAGGATATCTCAAAAAGTTGTGGACGGATTCGCTCGAAATTTGGGAGAGAGGTTAGGTGTGCGACATGGAAGAAATGAAATGATTAGATTTTGGTGAAGATTCGGATCTGAATTTGGATCTGAGAATTTTTCAAGTGATTTTTCACCATCGAGAGATCGGGCAAAAACGATACATAGCACAATATCTCAGAAAAAGTTGTGGACTGATTCGAACGAAATTTTGGAGAGAGGTTGGGTGTGTGACTTTCAATAACTTTCAATCTTTCATCATGTGGACATAATCTAGTAAGGGAAGGCATCTCTACCCAATAATCTTCATCATGTGGACATAAGCCAGTAAGGGAAGGCATCTCTACCCAATAATCTTCATCATGTGGACATAAGCCAGTAAGGGAAGGCATCGCTACCCAATAATCTTCATCATGTGGACATAATCTAGTAAGGGAAGGCATCTCTACCCAATAATCTTCATCATGTGGACATAATCTAGTAAGGGAAGGCATCTCTACCCAATAATCTTCATCATGTGGACATAAGCAAGTAAGGGAAGGCATCTCTACCCAATAATCTTCATCGTGTGGACATAATCTAGTAAGTGAAGGCATCTCTACCCAATAATCTTCATCATGTGGACATAAGCCAGTAAGTGAAGGCATCTCTACCCAATAATCTTCATCATGTGGACATAAGCCAGTAAGGGAAGGCATCTCGACCCAATAATCTTCATCATGTGGACATAATCTAGTAAGTGAAGGCATCTCTACCCAATAATCTTCATCATGTGGACATAATCTAGTAAGGGAAGGCATCTCTACCCAATAATCTTCATCATGTGGACATAAGCTAGTAAGGGAAGGCATCTCTACCCAATAATCTTCATCATGTGGACATAATCTAGTAAGGGAAGGCATCTCTACCCAATAATCTTCATCATGTGGACATAAGCTAGTAAGGGAAGGCATCTCTACCCAATAATCTTCATCATGTGGACAAAATCTAGTAAGTGAAGGCATCTCTACCCAATAATCTTCATCATGTGGACATAAACTAGTAAGGGAAGGCATCCCTACCCAATAATCTTCATCATGTGGACATAAGCTAGTAAGGGAAGGCATCTCTACCCAATAATCTTCATCATGTGGACATAAGCCAGTAAGTGAAGGCATCTCTACCCAATAATCTTCATCATGTGGACATAAGCCAGTAAGGGAAGGCATCTCCACCCAATAATCTTCATCATGTGGACATAAGCCAGTAAGTGAAGGCATCGCTACCCAATAATCTTCATCATGTGGACATAAGCCGGTAAGTGAAGGCATCTCTACCCAATAATCTTCATCATGTGGACATAAGCCAGTAAGGGAAGGCATCGCTACCCAATAATCTTCATCATGTGGACATAAGCCAGGAAGGGAAGGCATCTCAACCCAATAATCTTCATCATGTGGACATAAGCCAGTAAGTGAAGGCATCTCTACCCAATAATCTTCATCATGTGGACATAAGCTAGTAAGTGAAGGCATCTCTACCCAATAATCTCCATCATGTGGACGTAAGCCAGTAAGGGAAGGCATCGCTACCCAATAATCTTCATCATGTGGACATAAGCTAGTAAGGGAAGGCATCTCTACCCAATAATCTTCATCATGTGGACATAAGCCAGTAAGGGATGGCATCGCTACCCAATAATCTTCATCATGTGGACATAAGCCAGTAAGTGAAGGCATCTCTACCCAATAATCTTCATCATGTGGACATAAGCTAGTAAGGGAAGGCATCGCTACCCAATAATCTTCATCATGTGGACATAAGCTAGTAAGTGAAGGCATCGCTACCCAATAATCTTCATCATGTGGACATAAGCCAGTAAGTGAAGGCATCTCTCCCCAATAATCTTCATCATGTGGACATAAGCTAGTAAGGGAAGGCATCGCTACCCAATAATCTTCATCATGTGGACATAAGCTAGTAAGGGAAGGCATCTCTACCCAATAATCTTCATCATGTGGACATAAGCTAGTAAGGGAAGGCATCTCTACCCAATAATCTTCATCATGTGGACATAAGCCAGTAAGGGAAGGCATCTCCACCCAATAATCTTCATCATGTGGACATAAGCCAGTAAGTGAAGGCATCTCTACCCAATAATCTTCATCATGTGGACATAAGCTAGTAAGGGAAGGCATCGCTACCCAATAATCTTCATCATGTGGACATAAGCTAGTAAGTGAAGGCATCGCTACCCAATAATCTTCATCATGTGGACATAAGCCAGTAAGGGAAGGCATCTCCACCCAATAATCTTCATCATGTGGACATAAGCCAGTAAGGGAAGGCATCTCTACCCAATAATCTTCATCATGTGGACATAAGCCAGTAAGGGAAGGCATCTCTACCCAATGATCTTCATCATGTGGACATAATCTAGTAAGTGAAGGTATCTCTACCCAATAATCTTTATCATGTGGACATAAGCCAGTAAGTGAAGGCATCTCTACCCAATAATCTTCATCATGTGGACATAATCTCGTAAGGGAAGGCATCTCTACCCAATAATCTTCATCATGTGGACATAATCTAGTAAGGGAAGGCATCTCTACCTAATAATCTTCATCATGTGGACATAAGCCAGAAAGGGGAGGCATCTCTACCCAATAATCTTCATCATGTGGACATAATCTAGGAAGGGAAGGCATCTCTACCCAATAATCTTCATCATGTGGACATAATCTTGTAAGGGAAGGCATCTCTACCCAATGATCTTCATCATGTGGACATAATCTAGTAAGGGAAGGCATCTCTACCCAATAATCTTCATCATGTGGATGTAAGCCAGTAAGGGAAGGCATCTCTACCCAATAATCTTCATCATGTGGACATAAGCCAGTAAGGGAAGGCATCCCTACCCAATAATCTTCATCATGTGGATGTAAGCCAGTAAGGGAAGGCATCGCTACCCAATAATCTTCATCATGTGGACATAAACCAGTTAGTGAAGGCATCTCTACCCAATAATCTTCATCATGTGGATGTAAGCCAGTAAGGGAAGGCATCCCTACCCAATAATCTTCATCATGTGGATGTAAGCCAGTAAGGGAAGGCATCTCTACCCAATAATCTTCATCATGTGGACATAAGCCAGTAAGGGAAGGCATCCCTACCCAATAATCTTCATCATGTGGATGTAAGCCAGTAAGGGAAGGCATCGCTACCCAATAGTCTTCATCATGTGGACATAAACCAGTAAGTGAAGGCATCTCTACCCAATAATCTTCATCATGTGGACATAAGCCAGGAAGTGAAGGCATCTCTACCCAATAATCTTCATCATGTGGACATAAGCTAGTAAGGGAAGGCATCCCTACCCAATAATCTTCATCATGTGGACATAAGCCAGTAAGGGAAGGCATCTCTACCCAATAATCTTCATCATGTGGACATAATCTAGTAAGGGAAGGCATCTCTACCCAATAATCTTCATCATGTGGACATAAGCCAGTAAGTGAAGGCATCTCTACCCAATAATCTTCATCATGTGGACATAATCTAGTAAGGGAAGGCATCTCTACCCAATAATCATCATGTGGACATAATCTAGTAAGGGAAGGCATCGCTACCCAATAATCTTCATCATGTGGACATAATCTAGTAAGGGAAGGCATCTCTACCCAATAATCTTCATCATGTGGACATAATCTAGTAAGTGAAGGCATCTCTACCCAATAATCTTCATCATGTGGACATAATCTAGTAAGGGAAGGCATCTCTACCCAATAATCTTCATCATGTGGACATAAGCCAGTAAGGGAAGGCATCTCTACCCAATAATCTTCATCATGTGGACATAAGCCAGTAAGGGAAGGCAGCTCTACCCAATAATCTTCATCATGTGGACATAAGCCAGTAAGGGAAGGCATCGCTACCCAATGATCTTCATCATGTGGACATAAGCCAGTAAGGGAAGGCACTCTACCCAATAATCTTCATCATGTGGACATAAGCCAGTAAGGGAAGGCATCTCTACCCAATAATCTTCATCACGTGGACATAAGCCAGTAAGTGCAGGCATCTCTACCCAATAATCTTCATCACGTGGACATAAGCCAGTAAGGGAAGGCATCTCTACCCAATAATCTTCATCATGTGGACATAAGCCAGTAAGTGCAGGCAACTCTACCCAATAATCTTCATCACGTGGACATAGCCAGTAAGGGAAGGCATCGCTACCCAATAATCTTCATCATGTGGACATAAGCCAGTAAGGGAAGGCATCTCTACCCAATAATCTTCATCATGTGGACATAAGCCAGTAAGTGCAGGCATCTCTACCCAATAATCTTCATCATGTGGACATAAGCCAGTAAGGGAAGGCATCTCTACCCAATAATCTTCATCATGTGGACATAAGCCAGTAAGGGAAGGCATCCCTACCCAATAATCTTCATCATGTGGACATAAGCCAGTAAGGGAAGGCATCTCTACCCAATAATCTTCATCATGTGGACATAAGCCAGTAAGTGCAGGCATCTCTACCCAATAATCTTCATCACGTGGACATAAACCAGTAAGGGAAGGCATCTCTACCCAATAATCTTCATCATGTGGACATAAGCCAGTAAGGGAAGGCATCTCTACCCAATAATCTTCATCATGTGGACATAAGCCAGTAAGGGAAGGCATCTCTACCCAATAATCTTCATCATGTGGACATAAGCTAGTCAGGGAAGGCATCTCTACCCAATAATCTTCATCATGTGGACATAAGCTAGTAAGGGAAGGCATCTCTACCCAATAATCTTCATCATGTGGACATAAGCTAGTAAGGGAAGGCATCTCTACCCAATAATCTTCATCATGTTGACATAAGCCAGTAAGGGAAGGCATCTCTACCCAATAATCTTCATCATGTGGACATAAGCCAGTAAGGGAAGGCATCCCTACCCAATAATCTTCATCATGTGGACATAAGCCAGTAAGGGAAGGCATCTCTACCCAATAATCTTCATCATGTGGACATAAGCTAGTAAGTGAAGGCATCTCTACCCAATAATCTTCATCATGTGGACATAAGCTAGTAAGGGAAGGCATCTCTACCCAATAATCTTCATCATGTGGACATAAGCTAGTAAGGGAAGGCATCCCTACCCAATAATCTTCATCATGTGGACATAAGCCAGTAAGGGAAGGCATCGCTACCCAATAATCTTCATCATGTGGACATAAACCAGTAAGTGAAGGCATCTCTCCCCAATAATCTTCATCATGTGGACATAAGCTAGTAAGGGAAGGCATCTCTACCCAATAATCTTCATCATGTGGACATAAGCCAGTAAGGGAAGGCATCTCTACCCAATAATCTTCATCATGTGGATGTAAGCCAGTAAGGGAAGGCATCCCTACCCAATAATCTTCATCATGTGGATGTAAGCCAGTAAGGGAAGGCATCTCTACCCAATAATCTTCATCATGTGGACATAAGCCAGTAAGGGAAGGCATCCCTACCCAATAATCTTCATCATGTGGATGTAAGCCAGTAAGGGAAGGCATCGCTACCCAATAGTCTTCATCATGTGGACATAAACCAGTAAGTGAAGGCATCTCTACCCAATAATCTTCATCATGTGGACATAAGCCAGGAAGTGAAGGCATCTCTACCCAATAATCTTCATCATGTGGACATAAGCTAGTAAGGGAAGGCATCCCTACCCAATAATCTTCATCATGTGGACATAAGCCAGTAAGGGAAGGCATCTCTACCCAATAATCTTCATCATGTGGACATAATCTAGTAAGGGAAGGCATCTCTACCCAATAATCTTCATCATGTGGACATAAGCCAGTAAGTGAAGGCATCTCTACCCAATAATCTTCATCATGTGGACATAATCTAGTAAGGGAAGGCATCTCTACCCAATAATCATCATGTGGACATAATCTAGTAAGGGAAGGCATCGCTACCCAATAATCTTCATCATGTGGACATAATCTAGTAAGGGAAGGCATCTCTACCCAATAATCTTCATCATGTGGACATAATCTAGTAAGTGAAGGCATCTCTACCCAATAATCTTCATCATGTGGACATAATCTAGTAAGGGAAGGCATCTCTACCCAATAATCTTCATCATGTGGACATAAGCCAGTAAGGGAAGGCATCTCTACCCAATAATCTTCATCATGTGGACATAAGCCAGTAAGGGAAGGCAGCTCTACCCAATAATCTTCATCATGTGGACATAAGCCAGTAAGGGAAGGCATCGCTACCCAATGATCTTCATCATGTGGACATAAGCCAGTAAGGGAAGGCACTCTACCCAATAATCTTCATCATGTGGACATAAGCCAGTAAGGGAAGGCATCTCTACCCAATAATCTTCATCACGTGGACATAAGCCAGTAAGTGCAGGCATCTCTACCCAATAATCTTCATCACGTGGACATAAGCCAGTAAGGGAAGGCATCTCTACCCAATAATCTTCATCATGTGGACATAAGCCAGTAAGTGCAGGCAACTCTACCCAATAATCTTCATCACGTGGACATAGCCAGTAAGGGAAGGCATCGCTACCCAATAATCTTCATCATGTGGACATAAGCCAGTAAGGGAAGGCATCTCTACCCAATAATCTTCATCATGTGGACATAAGCCAGTAAGTGCAGGCATCTCTACCCAATAATCTTCATCATGTGGACATAAGCCAGTAAGGGAAGGCATCTCTACCCAATAATCTTCATCATGTGGACATAAGCCAGTAAGGGAAGGCATCCCTACCCAATAATCTTCATCATGTGGACATAAGCCAGTAAGGGAAGGCATCTCTACCCAATAATCTTCATCATGTGGACATAAGCCAGTAAGTGCAGGCATCTCTACCCAATAATCTTCATCACGTGGACATAAGCCAGTAAGGGAAGGCATCTCTACCCAATAATCTTCATCATGTGGACATAAGCCAGTAAGGGAAGGCATCTCTACCCAATAATCTTCATCATGTGGACATAAGCCTGTAAGGGAAGGCATCTCTACCCAATAATCTTCATCATGTGGACATAAGCTAGTCAGGGAAGGCATCTCTACCCAATAATCTTCATCATGTGGACATAAGCTAGTAAGGGAAGGCATCTCTACCCAATAATCTTCATCATGTGGACATAAGCTAGTAAGGGAAGGCATCTCTACCCAATAATCTTCATCATGTTGACATAAGCCAGTAAGGGAAGGCATCTCTACCCAATAATCTTCATCATGTGGACATAAGCCAGTAAGGGAAGGCATCTCTACCCAATAATCTTCATCATGTGGACATAAGCCAGTAAGGGAAGGCATCTCTACCCAATAATCTTCATCATGTGGACATAAGCTAGTAAGTGAAGGCATCTCTACCCAATAATCTTCATCATGTGGACATAAGCTAGTAAGGGAAGGCATCTCTACCCAATAATCTTCATCATGTGGACATAAGCTAGTAAGGGAAGGCATCCCTACCCAATAATCTTCATCATGTGGACATAAGCCAGTAAGGGAAGGCATCGCTACCCAATAATCTTCATCATGTGGACATAAACCAGTAAGTGAAGGCATCTCTACCCAATAATCTTCATCATGTGGACATAAACCAGTAAGTGAAGGCATCTCTACCCAATAATCTTCATCATGTGGACATAAGCTAGTAAGGGAAGGCATCGCTACCCAATAATCTTCATCATGTGGACATAAACCAGTAAGTGAAGGCATCTCTACCCAATAATCTTCATCATGTGGACATAAGCCAGTAAGTGAAGGCATCGCTACCCAATAATCTTCATCATGTGGACATAATCCAGTAAGGGAAGGCATCTCTACCCAATAATCTTCATCATGTGGACATAAGCCAGTAAGGGAAGGCATCTCTACCCAATAATCTTCATCATGTGGACATAAGCCGGTAAGGGAAGGCATCGCTACCCAATAATCTTCATCATGTGGACATAAACCAGTAAGGGAAGGCATCTCTACCCAATAATCTTCATCATGTGGACATAAGCTAGTAAGGGAAGGCATCTCTCCCCAATAATCTTCATCATGTGGACATAAGCCAGTAAGGGAAGGCATCTCTACCCAATAATCTTCATCATGTGGACATAAGCCAGTAAGGGAAGGCATCTCTACCCAATAATCTTCATCATGTGGACATAAGCCAGTAAGGGAAGGCATCACTACCCAATAATCTTCATCATGTGGACATAAGCTAGTAAGGGAAGGCATCGCTACCCAATAATCTTCATCATGTGGACATAAGCCAGTAAGGGAAGGCATCTCTACCCAATAATCTTCATCATGTGGACATAAGCCAGTAAGGGAAGGCATCTATACCCAATAATCTTCATCATGTGGACATAAACCAGTAAGGGAAGGCATCTCTACCCAATAATCTTCATCATGTGGACATAAGCCAGTAAGGGAAGGCATCGCTACCCAATAATCTTCATCATGTGGACATAAGCTAGTAAGGGAAGGCATCTCTACCCAATAATCTTCATCATGTGGACATAAGCTAGTAAGGGAAGGCATCTCTACCCAATAATCTTCATCATGTGGACATAGCCTGGTGTTAGCTTTGCACTTAGGATCCTGGGATCATGAGTCCTACGGTGTTGAGTTCAAGACCCTGTCGTGCCGTTGAATTAACACCAGTCAGGTCGACTCCACCTGTCATCCTTCTGAGGTGAGTACCAGCTACCTGGTAAGAGGGCATTGCATCAGCAGCGCAGCCGTGCCCCCAGAAAAGGATGCAGTCATGAAGCCACAGGCTGCACATGAATAAATAAATAATGTGGATGTAGGCTAAGGCCAGACATAATCAGCTTCACAATCTAAAAATAGTGTTTAAGAAGCCATCTATTTTTAGTCTTGCTCCAATGGGGATGTGAGACTATTGCAATGCCCCTGTCTGTGTGTCTGTCTGTATGTGTGCCTGTGTCTTCGTCCATCTATTTTTAGTCTTGCTCCAATGGGGATGTGAGACTATTGCAATGCCCCTGTCTGTGTGTCTGTCTGTATGTGTGTCTGTGTCTTCGTCCATGTATTTTTTGAATGTTTTTCTCCGCAACCGCTTGCTCGATTGATGCAAAACATTAAACGCAGGAGGGACTCCCCATGGAGAATATTTTATTGCTCATTCTGACATCATAGGTCACATGGTATGGTAGCCATATTGAAAGAAAGGGAAAAAAAAATTGAACACGATTTTCTCCAAAACTGCTGAATGAAAAAATTGAAACTTTGCATTTGTCATCAACTACCCATGGAGTATATAGGATGCTAACAATGACGTCATTGGTGAAGTTTTATTCCAGCCATAATTGTTTGAATTGAAATTATTCTCCTCCCCTGATGTGCACCATGTACAGTCGTGGCCAAAAATATTAGCACCCTTGCACTTTTTTTTTTTTTTTTTTTTTTTTTTTGTATACAAGATCGAGGCTCGTGAAAGAGCGAACATTAATCACACAGAAAGACAAACCGACACATAAAACATATAACATCGGGAGCGGTAGACAAGATGGGGAGAGAGGGGGAAGGACACAAACACAACATTTGAGAGCAGGGACCGAGAGACATGGAGACATGGAGACATCGAGAGATCTGAGAGAGGGCGAGGGCTTTGGGGGGGGGGGGGGGCATGGGAAGGGGGCGGTGGGAGAGGTATAAAACATATGGACACTGCCAGGACTTCCAGGAAAGAAGTTGGAATTTAAAACAAGGTGGATCTGGGGTGAATTAACGGGGGTAGAAAAGATCAAGGTTTTGGATGGGGGAAGATAAGAGATGGTGGTGAACAGCTGTTTTAAAGACCTGGAGGGAGGATTGGGATTGAAGGGAGTGTGGGAGTTTGTTCCAGAGGCGGGAGAAAAGAGGAATGAAGGAGTGAAGGTGAGCAGAGAGTCGAGATTTCGGCAGTTTAACCATCAGAGGGTGGCTGGCAGATCTTGTGCGACCTGTAGGAATATTTCGGGGACAGAGCACAGAGAGAGCTGGGGGAGCAAGGCCGGAGAGGAGTCGGTAGAAGACAGAAAGACCACCTACCTGCCTGCGGTGAGTGAGTGAAAGGCCCTCAGAGATAGCTTAATCGCGGGAGATTCCAATGATTCTGAAAGCTTTGGTTTCAACAGCGTGAAGCCGAGCTAGGTGTGAGGCAGGAGCACCAGCCCATAGGGGAGAACAGTATTCCATTGAGCTGCGGATGAAAGCCTTGTATGTGGTGAGGAGCTCAGGTGTGCCTAGGAAGGACTTCGCACGACGGAGGATGCCCAGTCGGCGACTGGCTTTGCAGGCCAGCTTGGAAATGTGGTTTTCCCAAGAAAGATCATGGCAGATAGTGAGACCCAAAAGCTTGAGCGACAGAACTTCTTGGAGAGGATTGTTGAGAAAGTAGATGGGAGGGTTGTCCAGTCGATCTTTTCGGAGAGACATAGTAAGAGTGTGAGATTTGTCAGGATTGAAAGACATGTTCCACTTGTTTGACCAGTCTGTGATTTTGTCCAGGTCTTCAGAGAGTGAGGAGGCTGCAGACTGCCGATCTGAGGGAAGAGGAATGGAGCGGCAGAGAGTGGAGTCATCAGCAAAGAGATAGAGAGGATTTTCCAGAGAGTCGGAGAGATCATTGATAAAGACCAGAAAAAGCACAGGGCCCAGCACACTGCCTTAGGGAACTCCAGCCTGAACAGGAAGGGGACATGAGAGAAATCCATTCAGGGCCACACGTTGACTACGACCAGAGAGGAAGTCCGCAAGCCATGCATGGAGATTTCCATGGATACCATAGGAGTAGAGTTTGGTGAGCAGAGCTGGGTGCCAGACCGTATCGAAGGCACGTGATATGTCGAGGGAGACAGCTCTAATTTCCTGTTTGGCATTGAGGACCTCCATCCATTGTTGAGACAGGAGAAGCAGCATGTCCAGAGTAGAGTGACCTGGTCTGAATCCAAATTGAAGATCAGAGATCAAGCCATTGGAGAAGAGGAAAGATTTCATATCCGAAGCAATGATGGATTCCATGACTTTGCTGATAATTGGGAGCAGGCTGATTGGTCTGTAGTTAAAAGGATCTGTTTTTGCACCTTTTTTGTGTAAAGCGGTAATGTTTGCTGATTTCCAGGATGCTGGCAGATGACCTTGAGCAAAAGATAGGGTGAAAAGAACAGAGAGAGGGTGAGATAGAGTGGCAGATCAGGATTTTAGGACCCGTGGGCTGATGCCGTCTGGTCCAGTTGCAGAATCAGAGTCGAGGTTAGACAAAAACTCCTCTACCTTGTCAGGAGAGAAGGACACAGAGTCCAGGAGCAGTTGGGTTCGACTGGGAAAGGTGGGAACAGAGAGAGACGAGTAGTGTAATAATGTTGGTTCTGGGACACCCCAAATCCCCATTCACTTACATGTTAATTTTTCCATTCCCTCATTGCCCCTAAACACCTCTATTTCTCTCACCCTGTTCTTTACGAACCTTCTAACCTTTTGACATGTTATCCTTATTCATTAGACCACTTAAACAATGGTCCTTCTGTGTGAACCTGTGATCCTTCTGACCTTATAGACCCTTTTAACCTTTTACTCTTAATATCATCTGGTGAATCATCTTTGACCCACTCAAACAACGACCCTACAAATATTTGTTTATGTGTGGGAAATAATTTAATTCTCCTACAACTCTCCTCACCGTCTAATACATCAACAAAAAATATGTTTGAGTTTGGTTCTTTATTAAGATATTTTAACTGAGCTAAAATAAAATGATAAACCTCCCTCAATGTTCTTGTTTGAGTGCCTCCAGTGCCGCCCACTTTTTGGTAAGCTCCGCCCACTTTTTTACTAGGCTCCGCCCACTTTTGCTAAGCCCCGCCCCTTTCTGCTAAGCCCCACCCACTTTGTTAAGTCCCACCCACTTTATAAACTCTTCAGCATTGTATCATTTCCAGGTAATACATTACATCATTTTCAGGGAATTTCCATCACATCATTTCCAGTTAAGACACGCCCAGGTTTGCCCAGGGAATTTCCACAGGAAATGACACACACCCAGCCCTTCTTATAAAAGGCACCGACCACACAGGCTTTTTCAAACACGCTTTCTGCTTCACTTGAGAATGGACTACTATGCCGAAATGGCATGGGATAACTTTGCTATTCCTTGGAGTCCTACTACCTGTGTAGAACTCAACCTTCAGATTGATGAACTGGACTCGAACCTCTTATCAATGGAGGTAAGTTTGTTTATTTATTTATTTATTTAATTAATTAATTATTTATTTAATTCTTTTTTTTTTTTTTTTTTTTTTTAGATGAGACTCGTGTAAGAGTTAACAAAGTTTATTTTAATATTCATAGAGCTTGATTTATACAAATAAAAATATTGTATTAAATTAATACATTGTTATTTTCTTTCACAGGAAATTGTATCTGAGATACGAAATGAAAATTCTGCTTTCAACACAACTTGGGATGAAGTTATTTTTTTGTTTGAAGACTTTTTGAACAACCAAGACCCCCAGAACGAGTTCTACCTTGATGATCCAGCCAAAGAGTTATACCTTGGAGATCCACAAAATCCTGAAAAAGAGTTTTACCATGATGATACTTGTTGTGAGTTATCAAAACAAAACCCACTGAACAAGTTCTACCTTGATGAGCCAGAATACAAGTCATACATTGGAGACCCACAAATTTCTGAAAATTGGGAAACGGGAATTCTCCCTGATGGTCCGCAGTTATACTATGTGAGACACATCATAGAAACCCTAAAAAATTGGGCAAGGAGAGTTCTCCCTGATGGTCCGCAGTTATACAATGTGAGACACATCATAGAAACCCTAAAAAATTGGGAAAGGGAAGTTTTCCCTGATGGTCCGCAGTTATACTATGTGAGACTTATCACGGAAACCCCCAATATTTCTGAAAATTGTGGTTTTACCTTGGAGACTTGGAAAGATGGTTATATTTTTGGAGACTCGGAATGGGGGTTTTGTTTTGATGACTCGGAATGTGATACCTATCTTGGAGGCTCAACAGGAATGTGGTTATACCTTGGGAACTTGGAAAGTTGGTTTTATTTTGGAGACTCTACCTGTGGGGTCCATCTTGGAGACTCTTTGCATTCTAAAGCAATGAACAATGTTCTTTGTTTAATGACGCTTGATTTAAGCAATATCAAGAAAGTTCGAGGAAGAAAATGCTGGAAAATTCTTTTTTCCCATTTCTACTTCTTCAAACTTGAAAGCCTTGAAAGACAGAATTGGAAGAAGAGGAGGAAAAAAAAATGAAATACGTATTTAAAAAAGAAGAAAAAAAAAAGATTCTGTTAGGGTTAGGGTGGGATTTTGAATGTGAGGGTTAGGGATGGGGTTGGGTTAGGGATGGGGTTGGGTTAGGGTGGGATTTTGAATGTGAGGGTTAGGGTTGGGGTTGGGTTAGGGATGGGATTGGGTTAGGGTTGGGATTTTGAATGTGAGGGTTAGGGATGGGTTGGGTTAGGGATGGGGTTGGGTTAGGGTTGGGTTAGGGATGGGGTTGGGTTAGGGATGGGATTGGGTTAGGGATGGGGTTGGGTTAGGGATGGGGTTGGGTTAGGGATGGGGTTGGGTTAGGGATGGGTTGGGTTAGGGATGGGGTTGGGGTTGGGTTAGGGATGGGTTTGGGTTAGGGATGGGTTTGGGTTAGGGATGGGGTTGGGTTAGGGATGGGGTTGGGTTAGGGTTTGTATATTATTATGACTCACTCACACATACACACACACACAAAAGTTAAGTCCCAACTGGAAAGTTGAGGGATTCTGTGTTTGGGGTTCACAGATTTAAAAACGTATCCCCATTATACACACACAAAAGTTAAGCCCCAACTGAAACGGGTGGGATTCTGTGTTTGGGGTTCACAGATTTAAAAACGTATCCCCATTATACACACACAAAAGTTAAGCCCCAACTGAAACGTTGTGGGATTCTGTGTTTGGGGTTCACAGATTTAAAAACGTATCCCCATTATACACACACAAAAGTTAAGCCCCAACTAAAAAGTTGTGGGATTCTGTGTTTGGGGTTCACAGATTTAAAAACGTATGCCCATTACATTTTATTTATTTATTTATTATTTTCAAGGGTATTATCTGCTTACTTGTGTTTTTTGTAATTCTTGTGAGTAAAATGAACCCAAGATTTCTTCTCCATTTAAATCATATAATTTGTAGGTCCAAGGGACTGTATCCATTACATCAATGATTTTAAATAATTCATTAGTACATCTCTTTGTATAACCTTTCTCAAAATGACTTTTCCATTTGTATATTCTTACAATATCACCAACTTTAAACTTGGGCTTTCTCAAATTAATCTCCTTTTCATATTCTAATTTTGTAAATGTTTCTGATGGTTTTGATTTTGTTGATGAATGAACTGTATTATTGTAATTATCTACAATATCCTGAATTAAATACACCCATTTTTGAGAACCGAGTTGTGTGAATTTTTTATATAATTTCTCTTTTAAAGTACGATTAAAACGCTCAATAAAAACTGCCTTTCCTTCATTAAAGGTGCTGTATAATTTAATACCCTTCCCCTTAAGAAATTTCATGAATATTTTGTTATAGAACTCTGTTCCCTCATCAGTCCATAACTTCTTTGGTTTCCTTTTATCCCGATCAAATATTAGCTTAAAGGCTAACATTAAAGTATTACCTCTCTTGTTTTTCAACGGAACAACCCAGGTAAATCTACTCCTCAAATCAATAACGGTTAAAGCATACCTGTATCCCCTGTCATTATTCAATTCAATTAAATCAGCGGACCATATGTGGTCGGTGTATTTAGAATAAACTTTCCTTCTTTTAAACTTTGTGATTATAGGTTTGTGTAATTCATTAGCCAAAAGCTCCTCAGTCTTGATAACATCATTGGAGTTTAATAGTTTTTTGAGGGTGAATAACCAAGACCAAGTTTCAATTTGACACTTATCATTTTTTTAACAATAAACCGATCAACTTTCTCTCTCAATGTAGGATTTTGTATCAAAGACAAATTATATAACATTTCTCTGTCGGCTTCATGTTTTTCATCCAATGTGGTGGTATCCCCATAAGCAATATCATGCTTCATACACACTTCATCAACCCTATTTATAGGTTTAGACCAAGGTTTAGGATTGTCAGCCTCATCTAATCTTTTATCCAAGTTTGTTCCTGGACCACAGAAAGAATACCCTGGTAGATGTAGTTCCCCTGGAATTCCAGTTGTTGTAAATTTACTTCCTGAGAGAAACCTTTGTATGTCTCCTCCTCTTTTAGGAGAGATGAATTGGCACTTTTTAGAGCCACACACTTGACATATTCCTTTTTGATAAACACTATTATTTTTAGCTTTAACATAAGAGATATTTTTAGATTTAGTTTTCTTTTTACATTTGAGACAATAACTCAGATTTATTTATCAGAAAAATTCCGACAGAGGATCAAAACCTTTTTGGTTTTCAACATATGCATTTCAATCTTTATTTTTAAAACATAAAGAATCCTAAGGAATGCCTTCACTCTCTCCTCCATTTATTTACAAATAAAACTAACTAAAGTCAATAACACCAATAGTGTAGCAGCATAGCAAACCTGTTGTGCATTTTGTGATACAAGCACCAAATTTGGCACAAATGTACATTAATATGTTGCGAACATTTTCAGATATTGGGCCACTTGAAATTCCGTAATTTTTTTTTTCAAATTTTTTCAAATTTCGTAATTTCAAATTTTTCGGGTGACACCGTCACAATTTCGGTCTTCGAGGCCGGCCGATATAGTGGGGCGGCTTAGCCCAAATATTCAAAAGAATTGTGCATTTTGTGATACAAGCACCAAATTTGGCACAAATGTACATTAATATGTTGCGAACATTGTGTGGTCAGCAATGAAGACGAGAGTCTGAATTACATGTATGCAAAAGACCTTGTGAACCAGTGAAGCAAATACACGGGTAAGCATGAATTAAATCTAGGGCATGATATAATTTCCATGATGTTTACCTCTACACTCAATGGTGGAAGGAGGTAATGTTTTGATCCCAGCTTGTCTGTATGTCTGTTTGTCTGTTAGTCCACAAAATTCCAGACAAAGCTTGTAGTAGTGGTAGTTGTAGTGGTAGTGGTGATAACAGAAATTGTTATATAGAACTGAACTTATATTATTATTATATGCAGAAAATAACTTCATTTCTATATGCCCTGCAGTGGACAGGTTAATTGGTTTATGCACTGAAGGGGTCACCCTGGTATGCACTGCTGTGTTCTGCCTCACTGAGTTGTTCAGGTATGATGTACTCAGCACAAGCTTCCGGTCGGCCCGGAGGTGGGGGTGCGGGGCCTGTCACGGAACGTCAAAACAAACGGCCTGCCGGGGCCGCCCAAAAGTCGGGCGTGAGGGGCGCGTCCACTAATGGAACGCCTCTCGCTTCCCAGATCGAGGGCCACGTGGTCAGGAGAACCTCGTCCCTTCCGGTCACACTTTGCCTATCGGCCGGCCTCGAAGACCGAAATTGTGACGGTGTCACCCGAAAAATTTGAAATTACGAAATTTGAAAAAATTTGAAAAAAAAAATTACGGAATTTCAAGTGGCCCAATATCTGAAAATGTTCGCAACATATTAATGTACATTTGTGCCAAATTTGGTGCTTGTATCACAAAATGCACAATTCTTTTGAATATTTGGGCTAAGCCGCCCCACTACAACATCATCAACCACATAATCTTTTCCTTCTTCTTCTTCTTCACCACTTTCTCGTTTAAATCTCCTCCCTGAAAGTGAAGACATTGACGCCGTTATTCTTGAAAATAATATTTCCATTAGACTTTTCATTTCTTTATTTTCCTCCTCAGTGCGTTGAGTTTGATTTATTTGCTGTAATACACTCAATCTTTTACGAATCTCACTGATTTCCATCTTTTTATATTTTTCCTCCCTCTCTCTTTGCTCCCTCTCCTCCTTCTCTCTTTTCTCCCTTTCCTCCCTCTCCTCCTTCTCTCTTTTCTCCCTTTCCTCCCTCTCCTTTTTTTCCCTTTCCTCCTTCTCCTTTTTCTCCCTCTCTTCCTTCTCTCTTTTCTCCCTTTCCTCCCTCTCCTTTTTCTCCCTTTCCTCCTTCTCCTTTTTCTCCCTTTCCTCCTTCTTCTTTTTCTCCCTTTCCTCCTTCTCCTCCTTCTCTCTTTCCTCCTTCTCTTCTTTAACTCCTTCCTCATCCCTTGCTACCCTTGAGCTTGAGCCCCAAAGAATATTATACATATACTCATCTGGATTTTGAGATATTCTTGTATCTATAATTATTTTTCTCATAATAGGATACCAATAAGATTTGTTGACGATTTCTAAAAGAGTTTTATATTTCATAACTTTGAGAAGTTCATTTTTATTTAATATTTTAAACAAGTCTCTATTTGTGGGTTTAACAATATCAGTATAAGGCCAGTTTTTAATGACAAAATTCCCATGTATATGCTCCAAATCATAAGGTATGTAATACCGAGCACCCTTTTCTTGTAGGTATCCTTGAATACAAAAATTATAATTCTCTTGTAGTCTTCTTCCTGCCATTTATGTATCAGAAATATATGTGAGATTAATATTATGACAGGTAATACCACCCCATCTTCCCACTACCAAATCGGTTTGTATTCCTCGGCTTTCTATCCTTATCTCATGACCTTCCTTCTTTGTCATGCTAACCATCGCTATACTATCATATATTTTTCTTTTCTTAAAACCATGTATTTGTTGTTTATTAATTGTACTTCCACATAAATCCATATCCTCACCAGTGGATAATATTCTTCTTTACGAGACTGATTCAAATCATGTAGGTCTTCTATGTTTATTGAAAAAGACCAATTATACCCTAAATCAGGCATATCGTACCCCCATTTATTAATTCGCATATTAACTATATGTCCTTCTTTATAAAATTCAATTGTAAGCAGGTAGTTAAATTCAATGAGGAAAGGTGTATGGTCAGTATAACCAGGTGTTGTGGTTGTAAATTTTACTTGTTTAACAAAACGTGCTGTTTTCTTTAAATATATATATTGTGATAAATCACTAAATCTAATTAAGTCATTTGCATCTGTAGGGTTTGGATAATTGATTAATTTATAAGTATTCTTCATATTAATATTTTTACTTACACTATATTTTTGTCGTTCAGCCTGTGCCTTTGTATAATAATTTGATAAATCAATATCCTGAGAGGATTTTCCAAAGATAGAACCATCTTTTCCAACATAAGTCATTTATATTAGATTTAAAATGATATCATAAAAATTTTCATTATTGTTGAGTTGAAATAATACATATAAACATAATTGACCACAACATTTAGAATTAATTTCTTGAACTTGAAATGTTTGATAAACACCATTCTGTAAGAATTGTATTACTTCAACAGGTGGTGGCATACCATAACTATCAAAATAATATTTATCCTGACTATTGTGAATACAAACCCAATGAG
Source organism: Myxine glutinosa (assembly GCF_964187855.1). Lineage (NCBI taxonomy): Eukaryota > Metazoa > Chordata > Myxini > Myxiniformes > Myxinidae > Myxine > Myxine glutinosa. The sequence goes on along the minus strand of NC_136262.1, from coordinate 263,965,253 downwards.
AACCATTCTGTGTGTCTAAATTCATAATAATATTCTTTGTATTCTTATTTATATGTATTAATTCATCTCTCATACAAATAACCACATTATCAATTTTTAGTGTTTTACAATACTTAGTAAGTTCTATATTTGACGTTGTATTCTTTCCAAATTGTTTAAACCATTTATCCATTTATTTATGAGAAAGATACAATCCATTACCCTGTTTAGTTAGTTTAACACCCGCTTGAGCGATAGAGGAAAGCATATCTCTAACCAACAATCTAGCTTTATCAGGTAGACTTTCAAGTTTTTGAGCAAAATCTACAATTACACCACTTCCACTAATTTGTTTCTCCAACTCCTTGTTATGTCTTTCCAATTCTTTTTGAGCTTTTAGTTGTGCCTTCCTTTCGTTAGCAGTTTTTACCGCTGCTGAAATACCACCAGTCAATGCTCCCGCCGCACTTAAACCAGCAAATAAAGGAATTAGAAACGGGAGAAATCCTCCTCTTGACTCGTCTATTGAATATTTCTTTAACATAGGTTTCGTCATTTTAATTTTAAGAGATCCAACATCATTTAGTGTTTTTACTTGTGTGTGTGTGAGTAAAACATCAATTCTTACAGCTCCTTTTCTTTGAATTGTATTAACATTAATAATACAAGGCTTTTGATTTTGAATACAAGATGTTAATTTATTAAGATTGATTTGATTAACATATACCCCAACCATTTATTTATGAGAAAAAACCTATGTGATATTAATCATAACACCATTATCTGTATTAATCTGTAATTCTGTTTCCTCCAAAAGCAAACAATATGCATTAACCTCTTCACTCTCCCCTCTTTCAATGTATAGAGAAGTATCCACTCGATTAGACTTTATAGTTTCCTTTTGAGAACTCAGGTCAATTGCGTAGATTGTATAAAGTTTTTGAAACGCAACCATATCCAAAATAGGTTCATTATTACCATTACTTTCACACACCTTTTGGTAGGACTTGTAGGCTTCCGCATAATCATTTTTTTCCCAATCAATTTCCAATCTATCTCGCGGATAAAATGTGCCATCAAGAGAAACCCGAAGTTGTTTCACCTTAGCATTATCACTCAGCGCATTATTCTTATTAGTACCGTCCTCTCCATCTGGTTTTTTAAAAATGAGCCAGAGGTATCGTGGCTTTCCTTGAAGAACACCCAAATTCCAAGTGTAGGTAGTGTGTTCCAGTTTAACGTGTTGACATCTTCTTTTAAGGTATGATACATTTAGCGGTTTCTTTGAGTTAAGTCTTCTATTTAACATCTCTTCCGTTTTAAGATTAGGAGTATATTCACTGATATACCAACACAAATCATTAATAACAAATTTATTGTTGTCTCCAAAAGCATTTTCAACCCCAAAAAGCAACCTATTTACATTATCATTCCTTTGTAGTTGAAATCTAATTTTAAGACCATACAAAACTTTGTCATAATCACAAAAATATTCACTGATATACCAACACAAATCATTAATAACAAATTTATTGTTGTCTCCAAAAGCATTTTCAACCCCAAAAAGCAACCTATTTACATTATCATTCCTTTGTAGTTGAAATCTAATTTTAAGACCATACAAAACTTTGTCATAATCACAAAATCCAAATATACCTTTCAGAGGTACTGCTATGGTAAAACTATTCTCTGGTTTTGTGTCATCATTATACATTGCCTTCCTTTGACTATAACCAGGGTCTGTGTTTGTACCCGTTGACATATCAGGAATAAAACCTTCAACAGCTCCCTTACCCATTCTATCACCAAACGAATATAGTGTAAATTTCATCATTTCAGATGTAGCAGAGACATAATCAACCGCTTCAACCTCTTGTGTTCCAATATACAGGCGAACACTATCAAACATTTTCCAGAAGAAATCATTTACGAGTGTAGCATTAGTATTATTCGCAGCCTTAGTGAATTTAAATTTACACAGCAAGAAACTATCAGCTATATTCAAGTAAGTTTGTTGATTATTTATTTCAAAACTTTTTGTTCCGTTTGAATTCCAGTCTGTTCCTGTTATAGCATTTACCTTAAAATAGTCTTCCTTTTTTGTGGAGTTTGAAATGATAATTGTATCATCCAAATCATAGATACTATCAATCGCTTCCATACTTGTATTTATATAGTATTAAAATCGTTGACACCCTGACCCAAGTATTTTAATGATTTTTTGTCGTTCTTGTGAAGATAGTTCCTTTTAGTTAGATAGATAGTTGAGTTTTACCTTTTTTTATTTCTTTGATTGCTTGTAATTTATGAGACTCCTTTTGAGCATCTTTTATACTCTTTATAGCACCCGCAACTGAACCCACGGCAGAAGCAGTTGAACCAATTAGGTCTTTATGTTTAAGGATGGTTGAACCAATACCCATTAGAGTATCAATTATCCCATCTCCTTTATTTCGAAATTGATGACCTACACCTCGTTGTCTCTTAGGTTTATAGTATCCTCTACCCACATACCTTGTATAGTATGGTGAAAGGTACATGCCCTCCCCTGTAATTATTTTATATTTTCCCAACTCGTGTTTTCTCACAATAACCATTATTTATTTATTGAAAAACTTCACGTAGGTGAATTCTGATGGATATAATTTCATCATTAAAGGATATCATACGATTATCTTGGTCGGTTATCCTAAAATTTACTCTGTATATGGTTTTTCCTGACACAGGTAAATAGACAAGATTTTTTGGTTCCATATTAAATTTATAACCAATCGGGGTTGAGTATGCACTGAATGAAAATATTGTATTTGTTCTTATTCCATCGTTATAAGCACCATCAATCAAATCACAATGAATTAATACTGAATTTATACCGGAGGATATTTGAATGACATTATCACTGTAAGACGTCCCGTTGGTTTCAATCTTTTTTGAAGAGAAACCCAATAGCTCTCTGAACGAATTTTCAATCGTGAAATCAACTTTATAATTATTTTTAAGTTTAATCGTTGATTTTGAAGTGTGTTTTTGAATATCTATTACAATATTTTTTGGTTCATCACCTTGTTCTTTCATAAGGCGAGAGACTTCAGAAGATATTTGAGAAATCTCGTAAGCTCCGGGTGAAACGGTTATAGTTTTATATCCACTTCCTGGATTATAACTAAACTTGTTGTTTTTCTCTGTGATATTAAACAAGGTATTATAAGTTTCCATCGACAATAAAGATGCCTCATATGAGGTAAGGGGGTCAAGTTGTAGTGGGTAAGGGAATGAAGCTGTGTAATCGCTCGTTGTGAAATTAAAACTAAGAATTGTGCTTCTCATCTTATTTAATATCTAATAAAATATCTTTGTATTGACATTTATTAATTATTTTCATGTTCATCAACTGATCTAAAAAGGCTGAGGATTCATTAAAATAATTGTTGTTTCCAGCCTTCTTACTACCTAACAACAATAATAGCCTATTAACTAATTGTGATGGGTCATTTGGAAGAAAACTAACACCTGAACCAAGCTTACTTAAAGCATCAATATTATGTTTCTCCTTCTCATTCTTCTTACTTTTACCAGCAACAGAAACTCCATAATCAAGTGGATTTAGCAACTCAATATATACCCTATCTTCCTCTCTTTCCATATCAAGTGGTTCCTCAAAATATTTTTAACCGCTGAATCCGGGGTTTGTTAGAAGAAACATTAATCTTGGAGTTAATTTAACATTTGGTTGAGTAGAACTCAAGAACATCAATTCATCATTAAATATCAATACCTTTTCTTCCACAAGATGAAACACTGCTGGTTCTTCTGTTGGAATGAGACCTGCTCTGGTTTTTGAATCTGCCAAATATTCATTGTTTTGAAGAGCTTCCACTACATAATTAGGGGGTTGATTTACCTCCTCAAGTTTCTGAAATAATTCTTCATCATTATATTCTAATTTTCCAAGTTCTTGTTTTGTTATCTGACTAAAATCTTTGAGCATTTGAAGTTTTTTCGGAGTAAATTCTACCGTGGGAACTGTAGGGTGTTGAGTTTTTAAAAGCGGTTTAAAAAATTTCTCTTGTTTTCTTTCAAAGGCTTCTTCACCAGTTAGTTTCTGTCTCCGTTTCTTCTTTATCTCTTCCTGTTGCTTTACAACTTTTGAAACCAACTCTTGATGTTCCTTAAACTTTCTTGCTCTTTCTTCAGCATTCATTTTCTGTATTTATTTATTGAAAAATATCATTTAATGAATTGTAAAGGTCAATGGGAAAATTTTCCTTTTCTTCATCATTATAGTAAATGTGTTGAAATAAAGCTTTTTCTTTAAATATTTCATCAAATTCTTTATTGGTATTAATACGAGTTGTTATTTCTTCTTCACTAATACTTGTATCTCTGCTTTTCATACGTTTGCGTTGAGTCTCCTCATCGATATCAAAACCGAATGATAAAATCTTAACTCCATCACCACACAATTGTTTAATAATATGTCTCATTCCTTCAGGATTAGTTTCTAAAATCCCAAGACCATTAGATTTTACTTTATTTAACTCACTCTTACAATGTGAATATTTTATAGAACCAAGAGAGACCTCCTCAAATATTTGACCTTCGTTCTTCAATCGCATATGTTCCTCCATTGAAATGTAGTAATAATCTTTCCCTTCTACTTCTCCTGGTCGCTTTGCTCTGGTTGTAGTACTCACAAAACGAATCATAGGGTGTTTTTAAAAAAAACTTACAATCTTTTCATTTTTACTATTCAAGAGTTTAGATTTATGAAAGTTCTTTCCAGAAGCAGATTTACCCACAAGGTTAATAATAATTGTTGTCATTTATATATGTAATTATGTTTAAAATAAAAATACATCCTTTAATATCTCATCTTGTTTCACAACAATATATTTATATTTTTCAATCGTGTGTTTCATATAATTTTCAAATTCTTTTTTACTACATAACGTAGAGCAATTATCTCTCCAAAAATTATTTACATCTATTGAATTTAACTTAAATAAAATAAAAGTATTAGCATTGTTTCTTATTGAGCGTCGAGGGAGTTGAAAATATGACTGACTAAGATATATACAATTACAAGAAGAATGTCTCCCTCTTGTATAGTAGCTATCCATTACTGTTTGGTTTCTCTCATTAACACAATCATCAAAGATGACGAGGTTCTTTTTTGATTTATCTAAATCTTGAGGTGAAGGTATATCATCCGTATTATCACTGAGAATACAAGTTATGGGTTTTGGTTTAGGTTTCTGTGTATCACAAAATAGTTGTATTATATCCTCAATGTTATAATCATTTAGTTTGTTTTGAAGTTTAAATAAACCGATAATGTCTTCCTTTTTAAGACCTGCATTAAAACCCTGTGAGAGTAGTTGATACTCGGGTTGAAAACTTGACTTCGTAAAAATTATTAAATTATCATAATCTAAAAAGTTGGGGGTAAGGAGCATCTTTAAAAGCAAACAGGTTTTTCCACATCCGCTTGAACCAACTATTAGACATCTCAATGAATTTGGAATGTTTTTATGGTTATTAAATTTTATCTTATTTTCCCAAACGGGTAAATAAATCATTCATTTATATATTTGGAAAACAAGTCATCCAACTTTTTTTGAGCTATTTTAGAAACTCTATATTTTATCCTGAGTTCGGGTTTAATTTCAAAATAATTCATTATTTTATTTATGTAGTATCTTGTATTAACATTTCCATTAAAATTATTTTGAATAATAAATATCATTAAACCCTTATACATTTCCTCAATACAAAGAGTCTCTTTCCTTGTAAGAAATGGTGTATTATCACCATAATGCTTAACATTCATCTCTCTTATTAATCTTGTAAAGTAATTCATTTTTGGTTCTAATTTAAAAGAGTGATATTTTTTTAAATATTTTTTATTATCATTAATTAAAATTAAATCACAGAAAATACATTGTTTATATGAACCCTCATTATTAAGCCCTATTCTATCACAAGCCGGACAATTCTCTAATTTATCATATGGAGAGTCTGGAAATTCTAAATATCCTTCAGAACTTATCATATTTATATGGTAAATTTTTACTTAAACTAAACGCAAGTTTATTCATTAATAAATACAATGTTTCAAAGCACAAAAGACAAATTTCAATCAATCTCTACTTCGGTGAAAGATATAGAAAAATATGTCAAAGATGTTAAATTGAACAAAGATAAATATGGAAATTTTTGGGTAAAACCAGTTATGGAAAATAACATGAGCCCCTCTATTTCATTTAAAGGAAGAGCTCTAACTATACCTGGAAAGACATCCATTAAAGTAAATCTAACAAAAGTTTCTCCTCTACTCCTGGCAATTTATTCAAAGCTTGAAAAAGTGATTGACCACGATACTTTGAAAAAGAATGATAAGACCATCAACAATACTCGTGGAGAAATTTGTATTTACTTTAATAATCCAAAGGGTGTAGATCTAAGTAAAATGAATGATGTTAATATTTCTGGTGAAATGTCATTTCGTTCTATGATAGTTAGAGATTATTTAAAGATAACTTTTGATATTAAAAATGTAGAGATTGAATCCGTTAATGAAAGAAAGTATATTGGTATAGATGGAAAGGTTTTTTCTGCTAATTAAATATGAGTCATTACAGCAGTGAATATTTTACTATTTCATTGAACTCGGACGATAGTGATGATAGTATTTCATTGAACTCGGACGATGGTGACGATAGTATTTCATTGAACACAGATGATAGTTATGATACTAATAGTTTGTGCTCAAATGATAGTTATGAGAGTAGCTTTATTGATGACTCTGAGTATGATTCTGAGTATTCATGTGATAGTTATGACTTAGATCAGGGGCGGGCAACCTTTTCAGAGTGAGGGCCAGATGAGACTTTTGGAAGGAGATCGCGGGCCGGAGTGAAAAACGAAATCTCAGAATTACTATATTTTGTTTACATGAATAGATTGTACAAAAATTGCATTGAACACTCTACAAATCAATGAGACTGCTGGTGCTGTTTGCCATGAAGAAGTATTTCCATGTCTGGCTCGATGGTTGAGGTAGACAACAGAAGAATGTCATTGAGGTGGCGGTCCGAGAGTTGGGAGCGAAGGTGAGACTTCGTGTACTTCATTTTCGAGAAGGGCTGTTCACAGCAGTAGGTGCTGCCGAACATGGCCACAATGCGTTGGACATGGGCAATGTATTTTTGAAAATTGTTAGAAGGGAGAACGGTGTCGCGGAAGAAGGACAATGGAGAAGAGGTGCGGAACTTCGCCTTCATTTCATCGTTGCACTGCAGCTCCACCAACTCCATCTGTAAGGAGGCAGGGGCGTCTTCCACGGGGAAGTCAAAGGGAGCAGTGAAAAGCTTGAAGTCCGCAGCCAGCACCCTGACTCCTGCAAAACGGGAAGCAAATTCCTCACGTAGAGAGTTGACGACACTAACGCAAGTGCCCAGGTCCACATCGTCAGGGGCACATGCAGCAAGGCGAGGAAAATGCACAAACTGACCAGAAGCCAATTGAGCCTCCCACAAGCGCAGTTTAACCTCGAAGGCAGTGATGTGCGCGTACATGTCTGTCACGAGAATGTCTTTGCCTTGCAGCTTTATGTTGAGGGTGTTCAGGTGCGCCGTGATGTCCGTGAGCAGGGCCAGGTGAGCTAGCCACCGCGGATCAGAGAATTGATCAGCGTGGGGAAGGTTCTTCTGACGTAGAAAGGTGGCAATCTCCTGCTGTAGGTCGCACACCCGAGACAGCATGGCCCCACGACTCAGCCAGCGTACCTCACAGAAGTAGAGCAGGTCGTTGTAGTGCACGTTCACCTCGTCCATCAGTGCCTGGAACTGACGATGGTTAAGGCTGCGGGAGAGGATGGAGTTGACGACCTTCACCACGACAGACATGACACCAACGAGGTTGGCAGACTTAGCGCACAGGGACTCTTGGTGGATGATGCAGTGCATCTTGTTAATGGGCTGAGTGTATCCGGCGGCTGCACAGTGACGCACTAGCAGCGAAGCGGCGCCCTTCTTCTCACCAACCATCGCCGGGGCACCGTCGGTCGTCACACACACAAGACGGGAGAGGTCCAGGGAGTGCTGATCAACACACAGAAGCACGGCGTCGCAGATGTCTTTCCCAGTGGTGGTGTCACGCAGCGGGACAAGCTGGAGGAATTCCTCACACACTTGAAAGTCAGCGGTGACGCCACGGATGAAAACGGACAGCTGGGCCGTGTCCTTTGTGTCGGTGCTCTCATCCAGAGCGAGGGAAAAGGCGACGAAATTTGAGCTGCGTGTTTTGAGTGAGTCGTGCACGTTTTCCGACATATCCTCGATGCGGCGACGAACGGTGCGGGACGAAAGGCTCACGTTCTCAAAGGCGGAACGCTGCTCTGGACAGACGGAGTCCACTACAGCGAGGAGGCATTCCTTGATGAAGTCCCCATCCGCGAATGGCTTCATTCGGCGAGCAAGGATGCGGGAGACTTCATAACTGGCGCGCGTCACCTTTTCGGCCTCAGTATTCTGCTTGCGGAAGAGTGAAGTTTGTTTCTCCAAGTTGCCTGATAGTCTAACCATGGCATCCTTCCTTTCGGTGGCAGACACCGACGCGAAGTTTGACGAGCGGTGCTCTGTCTCCCAGTGGCGGCGCACGTTGTACTCTTTTAGGACAGCCAAAGTCTTCAAGCATATGAGGCACTGGGCCTGTCCAAAGCGCTCGATGAAGAAGTACTTCTCCCACTCAGGGTTGAAGATCCGACGCTCGAGGTCCACTTTCCTCTTCTTAACACGCTGGGTCGCAGACATGATGAGCTGAAAAGGAAGAAAATTAGGTATATCAGCAATGAATAAATGATGTAACAGCAAGCAATCTGGGGCACAAAAAATCTCGGAAGACGAATTGTACAGATGAATGTATTTATTTTGCGCGCACGTGGCCAACGCTGAATATGACACAGTTTCACCGTAAAACTGAAATACAGGAAATGAATCAGTCTGCATACTTTTTTTTTAAAGAGTTCGTTTTCCTTTTAAACAAAAGTTCGTCAATTTCGTTTTCCTTTTAAACAAAAGTTCGTCAATTTCTTTTTTCTTTTACAAACAGAAAGTTCGTTATATATATTTTTTCTTTACAAATAGAAAGTTCGTTATATTTTTATTTTTACAAATAAAAAGGGAGAATAAAATTATTTAAACGCAGCAAATGAAAGATAATAACATGTTCTAACAAACAAAACAAAGCAAATTGAAAGAAAGTGAAAATTGAAATAGGTTTAGAGAACTCTGCGTCGCTTACCTCTTTGTTGCAAGTTATTTGTCCCAGACACCAACGTTTGTCGCAAGCTGACTGAATCGGAAGGACGTCCGTATCACATGCCGGCTGATTTGAAAAGACCGCCTATCAGCAAGCAGGCGGTGTCTAGGCAAGACAGTTCCCCGTGCGCATGTCTTCCGGAAGAGGACGGTGCTGAAGACAAAATGTCCCTTTCTTGAATTCAGACCGGCTAAATATAAACTCTTACATTTACAAATGATATGAGTTTTACTGGGAGGTCCGCGGGCCGGATTGCAATAATAATGCCTAGCAGGGTGGTGGGCCGGACGCTAAGCCTTCGCGGGCCGGATGTGGCCCGCGGGCCGGGGGTTGCCCGCCCCTGACTTAGATGATTCTGAGTGAAAAAGTGTTTTAGTTTAAGCACAGCGATATATATAAAACAGAGCTGTAAAGCTCAAAAGTGTTTTATTTTAAGCACAGTGATATATATAAAACACCACGTTTTCTCACGCTATAAATATGGTTTATTGTGATACTTGCGAGAAGGAAGTAAAATATTATAAACAACATATTCTCACCGCAAAACATACATACAACATTCTTAACAAACTTTCCCCTCTTCCACCTAAAACAAAACATTGTAAGGTCTGTAAAACAACCATCCTCAAGAAGGGGTTTAAAGCCCATCTTAAAACTAACAAACACTTGTCAAAATTGTTTACTATTAAAAATACTGATGGTGCTTTCAAAAGACATATCAGGATTCGAATCTTTAACTTCAAACCTCCCGAACCAAAGTCTATAGTTGATGCTGTAGAAATAGTCAAACCTGCTGTTCAAACATTGATTGAAAAAACACTAAAAGAAATGAAACCATTTAAATTTTATATGGGGGTAAAATTAGAAATGACAAAGGATAAAGGAGTTATAGATACACCATACATGAGAACTGAGCCACACTTTATATCTTCATATCAAGATTTTAAAACATCAGGAGTCTATGATGAACTTATTAAACAAGAGCAAGATGTGGATAATTCAATCGTAGGAAGTGGCTTCAATATAGGAAAAATTATTTACATAGACATTCATATTCTTAATTCAGATCCTCTAAAAGCTTCTTCTTACATTGATTTACCCAGTGTTATCAAAAATAGAAAAGCAGTTATCAATATCAAAAATAAAGACAATAAATGTTTTCTCTGGTCTATTTTAGCACACTTACATCCTCCACATTTTCATGATGAAAGAGTATCTCATTATAAAAAATATGAGAATACATTAAATACGAAAGATCTAAAGTTTCCGATGACTTTAAATGATATTCCTAAATTTGAAAAGATGAATAATTTATCAGTTAATGTTTATGGTCTAACAGAAACAAACAACATTCAGGTTTTAAAGCTTTCTGACAATTGTAAACAAACTCATATTAATCTTCTATATTTTAATTCAGAGGAAAATTCACATTATACATACATCAAAGATATTACAAAATTAATAAAACCACAAGTATGTAAAAGAACAAATAAAATATATATTTGTATGCGTTGTCTTAACTTCTTCCATACACAAGAAAGATTAGATAAACATTCAAATTATTGTGGTGAACATAAATCAACGGTAATCAACATGCCTAAAAAAGGCTCAAAGATCACATTCAAAGATGAAAAGAAAACAATAAAACATCCATTTGTTATATATGCTGATTTTGAAAGTATTTTAGAAAAAATTGATACTGTTTCTCCAGATCCAAAAGAATCATACCAAAATAAATATCAAAAACATACTCCTTGTGGTTTTTGTTATTATATCAAATCATCCGTTGGTGATAAATATAACAAGTTAGAGATGTATAGCGGCTCAAATACCCCAGAGGAGTTTGTGAAACGACTAGAAAAAGACTGTGTTCGATTAACCAAGATAATGAGAGAAACCAATAAACCAATGTCCTTAACAAGTAAAGAAAAAAGGGAATTTATAAAAAACAATGTCTGTCATATTTGTGAGGAGAAAATTGGTAAAGGTCTAAAGGTTAGAGACCATTGTCATCTCACTGGTAAATATAGAGGTCCGGCTCATCAAAGTTGTAATATTAATTATCAACTCCCCTCTTTCATTCCTGTCTTTCTTCATAACAACGCTCATTATGATACACATCTATTTATCAAGGAACTCTCAAAGACTTCTGGAAGTATCTCAGCAATTCCAAACACGGATCAGAAATACATTTCATTCACAAAAACAATTCACACATCTCCTATTACTCATATCAGATTTCTTGATACATTTAAATTCATGGCAAGTCCATTGGCTAACTTGGTTCAAAATCTAAAAGAGTTTCCATGTCTTTCAGAGTATTTTTTAGATAAAGATTTTCTAACACAAAAGGGAATTTACCCCTATGACTATATGGACTCATTTGAGAGATTCAATGAAACACAACTTCCTTTAAAAGAAAATTTCTATAACAAATTAACTAATAGTCATATATCTGATAAAGATTATGTACAAGCACAAAATGTTTGGAAAAAATATAACATTAAGAATCTTGGTGAGTATCACGATTTGTACCTCAAAACTGATGTGCTTTTGTTGGCTGATGTGTTTGAGGCTTTCAGAACAATCTGTCATTCTGGATATGGATTGGATCCTGCTCACTATTACATTGCTCCTGGATTGGCTTGGAGCGCGATGTTAAAAATGACAAAACAAGAATTGGATTTGATAACCGATGTTGATATGCTTTTGATGATTGAAAAGGCAAAGAGAGGAGGAATTTCACAAGTCTGTTCAAAGAGATATGCTAAAGCAAATAACAAGTACATTCCAAATTATGATCCATCGGTAGAGAGCTCCTACTTGATGTATTATGATGCGAACAACCTGTATGGCTGGGCAATGTCTCAGGCTCTTCCTTATGGAAAACTTAGATGAGTAAAGGAAAAAGTTTACAAAAAGGTTTTACAAGATGTATGTATCTCTACACAAAAAGAATTGGATGATTCAAAGGTTGGTTATTATTTTGAGGTCGATTTGAAATATCCAGAGGAACTTCATAACCTACACAAAGATCTCCCATTTGCTTGTGAAAAGGAAAGTCCAAAGAAGGAGTGGTTAAGTGATTATCAACAATCATTTAATATAGGTGAATCAACAGAAAAATTACTTTCTACATTATATAACAAGAAAAATTATGTTCTACACCAAATAAATTTGCGACAATATTTATCAAAAGGTCTAAGAGTAGAGAAGATCCATAGGGTTCTAAAGTTCAATCAAAGTCATTGGTTGAAGGGGTACATTGATTTTAATACACAAAGAAGAACAGAGTCAAAAACAGATTTTGAGAAAGACTTTTATAAATTGATGAATAATGCGGTCTTTGGTAAGACCATGGAAAATGTGAGAAAAAGACAAAATATCAGACTATCAACATCTTGGAAACAAGCATCAAAATTAATTAATAGACCGAGTTTTACTAGAGCTGAGGTCTTTACTGAGAACTTTTGTGCGATCCATTTGATTAAAGAGAGTATTGAAATGGACAAACCTATTTATATTGGAACATCAGTTCTTGATTTATCAAAGTCATTAATGTATGATTACTTTTATAATAACTTGAGGAAGAAATATCAAAATGATGTTAATCTACTTTATATGGATACAGATAGTTTTATTTTGCAAATTAATACTGATGATGTTTATTCAGACATGAAAAAGGACATTAATATCTATGACACTAGTAATTACAGTCCAGAGAGTGAGTTGTTCTCTTCTAAAAATAAAAAGGTGATTGGAAAGTTTAAGGATGAATTAGGGGGAAATGTCATGAGTGAATTTGTGGGATTGAGGTCTAAGGCTTATGCTTATAAATACATTGTGAATAACGTCGAAAAGGCTGATAAGAAGTTAAAAGGTGTAAAGAAAAATGTTATTAAAGAAACAATAAACTTTAAGGATTATTATAACTGTTTAACAACAAAGAAAGAAGAGTTTAGAAAGATTAATGGAATAAGAAGTTATAAACATAAATTCTATTCAGAAGAGATGAATAAGAAAGCATTGGGGGCTTTTGATGATAAGAGGTTTATTTTAGAAAATGGAATTGATAGTCTCCCTTGTGGTTATATAAGTATATAAGTGATAAGTTAAAAAGGGGGGTTAGGGATTTTAACGGGCTACCGCCGCCTTTTTTACTATTATATAAATGATAGAACCAAGTACCAACCAGACTAAAGAGTGGAGGTGTAATCAACCTTGGTATTTAAATGGTAAACATAACGAATGTGAAAAATATCAAATAGGTATAATTGAAAAGACAACTGGTAAAACAATTTACAAAACAAATAAGAGAATTAATTTAAATACCGGTGAATTGGGTAAAAAAGATGGAAATATTTTTGAGTGGACGGAAAACTTTGATGGTTGTCAGGAAAATATATACTTTAATTTAAAAATGGTATGTGGCACTGGAGGCGCTCAAACAAGAACATTGAGGGAGGTTTACCATTTTATCTTAGCTCAGTTAAAATATCTTAATAAAGAACCAAACTCAAACATCTTTTTTGTTAATATATTAGACTAGCAGAGGTACCCGGCTTTGCACGGGAGTGGGAGGAGGAGGGGAGGGGGAAGAGGAGGGGAGGGGAACGGGGGGGAGGGGGGAGGGGGAAGCGGGGGAGGAGGAGGGGAGGGGGAAGAGGAGGGGAGGGGAATGGGGGGGGAGGGGGAAGGGGGGGGAGGGGGGAGGGGAAGGGGGGAGGGAAGGGTGCGGGGGTGCCCAGGGGAAGAAGGGCCCCTCCCCTCCCCCTCCCCCCCCTTTCCCCTCCCCCCCTCCCCTCCCCCTTCCCCCTCCCCCTCCCCCTTCCCCCTCCCCCTCCCCCTTCCCCCTCCCCCTCCCCCCTCCCATCCCCTTCCCCCTCGTTCCCCTCCCCTTCTCTTCCCCCTCCCCTCCTCCTCCCCCTTCACACCAGGGGGGTTGACTCAGCCTGTCATCCCACCGAGGTCGGAAGTCGGAACTCATTGTCGTCAAATAAATGTAGCCTGTATGTTTCACTCTTTGTCACATGCCGTTGGTCCCATGTCAATCGGATGAAGTTGAAAAATTAACGTTACGAAGGTTCTCTGGGACGTACTGATTCCGAATAATGAAGTTGAAAAATTAACGTTCCGAAATACGCTAATTACGCTAACAGAAGCGCTGGAGGGAGCACTGCGCTCCCTCCCTTAGATTCCCTCCCTCTTCTGCTAGCGCTAATTACGCGTAACACACTAATTTTAAAACCCGAAGTTTTTTTAATTTTAAGGTGTGCTGTAGTCAGAAGCGCTAGAAGCGCTGCGCTCCCTCCCTTCGAATCCCTCTCTCTTCTGCTAGCGCTAATTACGCGTAACACACTAATTTTAAAACCCGAAGTTTTTTTAATTTTAAGGTGTGCTGTAGTCAGAAGCGCTAGAAGCGCTGCGCTCCCTCCCTTCGAATCCCTCTCTCTTCTGCTAGTGCTAATTATGCGTAATACGCTAATTTTAAAACCCGAAATTTTTTAAATTTTTATGTCTCCGTGACATTCCTGGGACCATCCCGAGTCGAACAGTACTTTCCGCTCGCAAATCCGTCCACGGGTTCTCGAGATCTTAGAGATCACACATAGATCAGGATACAGACACAGAGGCCAACTCTACTTTATATATATAGATAGATGGTGAAGGGAGTGGCAAGAGAATTAAATTATTTCCCACGCATAAACAAATATTTGTAGGGTCGTTGTTTGAGTGGGCCAAAGATGATTCACCAGATGATATTAAGAGTAAAAGGTTAAAAGGTCCATAAGGTCAGAAGGATCACAGGTTCACACAGAAGGACCATTGTTTAAGTGGTCTAATGAATAAGGATAACATGTCAAAAGGTTAGAAGGTTCGTAAAGAACAGGGTGAGAGAAATAGAGGTGTTTAGGGGCAATGAGGGAGGGGAAAAATTAACATGTAAGTCAATGGGAAAATGAGAGTGTCCCAGAAGCAACATATATACACTACTCACCCCATCTTCCCACTACCAAATTGGTTTGTATTCCTTGGCTTTCTATCCTTATCTCATGACCTTCCTTCTTTGTCATGCTAACCATCGCTATACTATCATATATTTTTCTTTTCTTAAAACCATGTATTTGTTGTTTATTAATTGTACTTCCACATAAATCCTTATCCTCACCAAGTGGATAATATTCTTCTTTACGAGACTGATTAAAATCATGTAGGTCTTCTATGTTTATTGAAAAAGACCAATTATACCCTAAATCAGGCATATCATACCCCCATTTATTAATTCGCATATTAACTATATGTCCTTCTTTATAAAATTCAATTGTAAGCAGGTAGTTAAATTCAATGAGGAAAGGTGTATGGTCAGTATAACCAGGTGTTGTGGTTGTAAATTTTACTTGTTTAACAAAACGTGCTGTTTTCTTTAAAAATATATATTGTGATAAATCACTTAATCTAATTAAGTCATTCGCATCTGTAGGGTTTGGATAATTGATTAATTTATAAGTATTCTTCATATTAATATTTTTACTTACACTATATTTTTGTCGTTCAGCCTGTGCCTTTGTATAATAATTTGATAAATCAATATCCTGAGAGGATTTTCCAAAGATAGAACCATCTTTTCCAACATAAGTCATTTATATTAGATTAAAAATGATATCATAAAAATTTTCATTATTGTTGAGTTGAAATAATACATATAAACATAATTGACCACAACATTTAGAATTAATTTCTTGAACTTGAAATGTTTGATAAACACCATTCTGTAAGAATTGTATTACTTCAACAGGTGGTGGCATACCATAACTATCAAAATAATATTTATCCTGACTATTATGAATACAAACCCAATGAGAACCATTCTGTGTGTCTAAATTCATAATAATATTCTTTGTATTCTTATTTATATGTATTAATTCATCTCTTATACAAATAAACACATTATCAATTTTTAGTGTTTTACAATACTTAGCTAGTTCTATATTTGACATTGTATTCTTTCCAAATTGTTTAAACCATTTATCCATTTATTTATGAGAAAGATACAATCCATTACCCCGTTTAGTTAGTTTAACACCCGCTTGAGCGATAGAGGAAAGCATATCTCCAACCAACAATCTAGCTTTATCAGGTAGACTTTCAAGTTTTTGAGCAAAATCTACAATTACACCACTTCCACTAATTTGTTTCTCCAACTCCTTGTTATGTCTTTCCAATTATTTTTGAGCTTTTAGTTGTGCCTTCCTTTCGTTAGCAGTTTTTACCGCTGCTGAAATACCACCAGTCAATGCTCCCGCCGCACTTAAACCAGCAAATAAAGGAATTAGAAACGGGAGAAATCCTCCTCTTGACTCGTCTATTGAATATTTCTTTAACATAGGTTTCGTCATTTTAATTTTAAGAGATCCAACATCATTTAGTGTTTTTACTTGTGTGTGTGTGAGTAAAACATCAATTCTTACAGCTCCTTTTCTTTGAATTGTATTAACATTAATAATACAAGGCTTTTGATTTTGAATACAAGATGTTAATTTATTAAGATTGATTTGATTAACATATACCCCAACCATTTATTTATGAGAAAAAACCTATGTGATATTAATCATAACACCATTATCTGTATTAATCTGTAATTCTGTTTCCTCCAAAAGCAAACAATATGCATTAACCTCTTCACTCTCCCCTCTTTCAATGTATGGAGAAGTATCCACTCGATTAGACTTTATAGTTTCCTTTTGAGAACTCAGGTCAATTGCGTAGATTGTATAAAGTTTTTGAAACGCAACCATATCCAAAATAGGTTCATTATTACCATTACTTTCACACACCTTTTGGTAGGACTTGTAGGCTTCCGCATAATCATTTTTTTCCCAATCAATTTCCAATCTATCTCGCGGATAAAATGTGCCATCAAGAGAAACCCGAAGTTGTTTCACCTTAGCATTATCACTCAGCGCATTATTCTTATCAGTGCCTTCATCTCCATCTGGTTTCTTAAAAATGAGCCATAGGTATCGTGGCTTTCCTTGAAGAACACCTAAATTCCAAGTGTAGGTAGTGTGTTCCAGTTTAACGTGTTGACATCTTCTTTTAAGATATGATACATTTAGTGGTTTCTTTGAGTTAAGTCTTCTATTTAACATCTCTTCCGTTTTAAGATTAGGAGTATATTCACTAATATACCAACACAAATCATTAATAACAAATTTATTATTATCACCAAAAGCATTTTGAGCCCCAAAAAGCAATCTATTTACATTATCATTCCTTTGAAGTTGAAATCTAATTTTAAGCCCATACAAAACTTTATCATAATCACAAAATCCAAATATACCTTTAAGAGGTACTGCTACGGTAAAACTATTCTCTGCTTTTGTTTCATCATTATACATTGACTTCCTTTGACTATAACCGGGGTCAGCATTTGTTCCCGTTGACATATCAGGAATAAAACCTTCAACAGCTCCCTTACCCATTCTATCACTAAACGAATATAGTGTAAATTTCATCATTTCAGATGTAGCAGAGACATAATCAACCGCTTCAACCTCTTGTGTTCCAATATACAGGCGAACACTATCAAACATTTTCCAGAAGAAATCATTTACGAGTGTAGCATTAGTATTATTCGCAGCCTTAGTGAATTTAAATTTACACAGCAAGAAACTATCAGCTATATTCAAGTAAGTTTGTTGATTATTTATTTCAAAACTTTTTGTTCCGTTTGAATTCCAGTCTGTTCCTGTTATAGCATTTACCTTAAAATAGTCTTCCTTTTTAGTGGAGTTTGAAATGATAATCGTATCATCCAAATCATAGATACTATCAATCGCTTCCATACTTGTATTTATATAGCATTAAAATTGTTGAAACCCTGACCCAAGTATTTTAATGATTTTTTGTCGTTCTTGTGAAGATAGTTGAGTTTTACCTTTTTTTATTTCTTTGATTGCTTGTAATTTATGAGACTCCTTTTGAGCATCTTTTATACTCTTTATAGCACCCGCAACTGAACCCACGGCAGAAGCAGTTGAACCAATTAGGTCTTTATGTTTAAGGATGGTTGAACCAATACCCATTAGAGTATCAATTATCCCATCTCCTTTATTTCGAAATTGATGACCTACACCTGGTTGTCTCTTAGGTTTATAGTATCCTCTCCCAAGAAACATACCTTCACCCTTATAGTATGGTGAAAGGTACATGCCCTCCCCTGTAATTATTTTATATTTTCCCAACTCGTGTTTTCTCACAATAACCATTATTTATTTATTGAAAAACTTCACGTGGGTGAATTCTGATGGATATAATTTCATCATTAAAGGATATCATACGATTATCTTGGTCGGTTATCCTAAAATTTACTCTGTATATGGTTTTTCCTGACACAGGTAAATAGACAAGATTTTTTGGTTCCATATTAAATTTATAACCAATCGGGGTTGAGTATGCACTGAATGAAAATATTGTATTTGTTCTTATTCCATCGTTATAAGCACCATCAATCAAATCACAATGAATTAATACTGAATTTATACCAGAGGATATTTGGATAACATTATCACTGTAAAACGTCCCGTTAGTTTCAATCTTTTTTGAAGAGAAACCCAATAGCTCTCTGAACGAATTTTCAATCGTGAAATCAACTTTATAATTATTTTTAAGCTTAATCGTTGATTTTGAAGTGTGTTTTTGAATATCTATTACCATATTTTTTGGTTCATCACCTTTTTCTTTCATAAGGCGAGAGACTTCTGAAGATATTTGAGAAATCTTGTAAGCTCTGGGTGAAACGGCTATAGTTTTATATCCACTTCCTGGATTATAACTAAACTTGTTGTTTTTCTCTGTGATATTAAAAAGGGTATTGTAAGTTTCCATTGACAACAAAGAAGCCTCATATTCTTTTGTGGGGTCAAGTTGTAGTGGGAAAGGGAATGAAGCTGTGTAATCGCTCGTTGTGAAATTAAAACTAAGAATTGTGCTTCTCATCTTATTTAATATCTAATAAAATATCTTTGTATTGACATTTATTAATTATTTTCATATTCATCAACTGATCTAAAAAGGCTGAGGATTCATTAAAACAATTGTTGTTTCCAGCCTTCTTACTACCTAACAACAATAATAGCCTATTAACTAATTGTGATGGGTCATTTGGAAGAAAACTAACACCTGAACCAAGCTTACTTAAAGCATCAATAATATGTTTCTCCTTCTCATACTTCTTACTTTTACCAGCAACAGAAACTCCATAATCAAGTGCATTTAGCAACTCAATATATACCCTATCTTCCTCTCTTTCCATATCAAGTGGTTCCTCAAAATATTTTGAACCGCTGAATCCGGGGTTTGTTAGAAGAAACATTAATCTTGGAGTTAATTTAACATTTGGTTGAGTAGAACTCAAGTACATCAATTCATCATTAAATACCAATACCTTTTCTTTCACAAGATGAAACACTGCTGGTTCTTCTGTTGGAATGAGACCTGCTCTGGTTTTTGAATCTGCCAAATATTCATTGTTTTGAAGAGCTTCCACTACATAATTAGGGGGTTGATTTACCTCCTCAAGTTTCTGAAATAATTCTTCATCATTATATTCTAATTTTCCAAGTTCTTGTTTTGTTATCTGACTAAAATCTTTGAGCATTTGAAGTTTTTTCGGAGTAAATTCTACCGTGGGAACTGTAGGGTGTTGAGTTTTTAAAAGCGGTTTAAAAAATTTCTCTTGTTTTCTTTCAAAGGCTTCTTCACCAGTTAGTTTCTGTCTCCGTTTCTTCTTTATCTCTTCCTGTTGTTTTACAACTTTTGAAACCAACTCTTGATGTTCTTTAAACTTTCTTGCTCTTTCTTCAGTATTCATTTTCTGTATTTATTTATTGAAAAATATCATTTAATGAATTGTAAAGGTCAATGGGAAAATTTTCCTTTTCTTCATCATTATAGTAAATGTGTTGAAATAAATCCTTTTCTTTAAATATTTCATCAAATTCTTTATTGGTATTAATACGAGTTGTTATTTCTTCTTCACTAATACTTGTATCTCTGCTTTTCATACGTTTGCGTTGAGTCTCCTCATCGATATCAAAACCGAATGATAAAATCTTAACTCCATCACCACACAAATGTTTAATAATTTGTCTCATTCCTTCAGGATTAGTTTCTAAAATCCCAAGACCATTAGATTTTACTTTATTTAACTCACTCTTACAATGTGAATATTTTGTAGAACCAAGAGAGACCTCCTCAAATATTTGACCTTCGTTCCTCAATCGCATATGTTCCTCCATTGAAATGTAGTAATAATCTTTCCCTTCTACTTCTCCTGGTCGCTTTGCTCTGGTTGTAGTACTCACAAAACGAATCATAGGGTGTTTTAAAAAAAAACTTACAATCTTTTCATTTTTACTATTCAAGAGTTTAGATTTATGAAAGTTCTTTCCTGAAGCAGATTTACCCACAAGATTAATAATAATAGTTATCATTTATATATGTAATTATGTTTAAAATAAAAATACATCCTTTAATATCTCATCTTGTTTCACAACAATATATTTATATTTTTCAATCGTGTGTTTCATATAATTTTCAAATTCTTTTTTACTACATAACGTAGAGCAATTATCTCTCCAAAAATTATTTACATCTATTGAATTTAACTTAAATAAAATAAAAGTATTGGCATTGTTTCTTATTGAGCGTCGAGGGAGTTGAAAATATGATTGACTAAGATATATACAATTACAAGAAGAATGTCTCCCTCTTGTATAGTAGCTATCCATTACTGTTTGGTTTCTCTCATTAACACAATCATCAAAGATGACGAGGTTCTTTTTTGATTTATCTAAATCTTGAGGTGAAGGTATATCATCCGTATTATCACTGAGAATACAAGTTATGGGTTTTGGTTTCGATTTTGATTTCTGTGTATCACAAAATAATTGTATTATATCTTCAATATTATAATCATTTAGTTTGTTTTGAAGTTTAAATAAACCGATAATGTCTTCCTTTTTAAGACCTGCATTAAAACCCTGTGAGAGTAGTTGATACTCGGGTTGAAAACTAGACTTTGTAAAAATTATTAAATTATCATAATCTAAAAAATTAGGACCAAGGAGCATCTTTAAAAGTAAACAGGTTTTTCCACATCCGCTTGAACCAACTATTAGACATCTCAATGAATTTGGAATGTTTTTATGGTTATTAAATTTTATCTTATTTTCCCAAACGGGTAAAAAATCATTCATTTATATATTTGGAAAACAAGTCATCGAACTTTTTTTGAGCTATTTTAGAAACTCTATATTTTATCCTGAGTTCGGGTTTAATTTCAAAATAATTCATTATTTTATTTATATAGTATCTTGTATTAACATTTCCATTAAAATTATTTTGAATAATAAATATCATTAAACCCTTATACATTTCCTCAATACAAATAGTCTCTTCCCTTGAAAGAAATGGTGTATTATCATCACAATACTTAACATTCATCTCTCTTATTAATCTTGTAAAGTAATTCATTTTTGGTTCTAATTTAAAAGAGTTATATATTTTTTTATATTTTTTATTATCATTAATTAAAATTAAATCACAGAAAATACATTGTTTATATGAACCCTCATTATTAAGCCCTATTCTATCACAAGCCGGACAATTCTCTAATTTATCATATGGAGAGTCTGGAAATTCTAAATATCCTTCAGAACTTATCATATTTATATGGTAAATTTTTACTTTTAAAGGAAGAGCTCTAACTATACCTGGAAAGACATCCATTAAAGTAAATCTAACAAAAGTTTCTCCTCTACTCCTGGCAATTTATTCAAAGCTTGAAAAAGTGATTGGACACGATACTTTGAAAAAGAATGATAAGACCATCAACAATACTCGTGGAGAAATTTGTATTTACTTTAATAATCCAAAGGGTGTAGATCTAAGTAAAATGAATGATGTTAATATTTCTGGTGAAATGTCATTTCGTTCTATGATAGTTAGAGATTATTTAAAGATAACTTTTGATATTAAAAATGTAGAGATTGAATCCGTTAATGAAAGAAAGTATATTGGTATAGATGGAAAGGTTTTTTCTGCTAATTAAATATGAGTCATTACAGCAGTGAAGATTTTACTATTTCATTGAACTCGGACGATAGTGATGATAGTATTTCATTGAACTCGGACGATGGTGATGATAGTATTTCATTGAACACAGATGATAGTTATGATACTAATAGTTTGTGCTCAAATGATAGTTATGAGAGTAGCTTTATTGATGACTCTGAGTATGATTCTGAGTATTCATGTGATAGTTATGACTCAGATGATTCTGAGTGAAAAAGTGTTTTAGTTCAAGCACAGCGATATATATAAAACGGAGTTGTAAAGCTCAAAAGTGTTTTATTTTAAGCACAGCGATATATATAAAACGGAGCTGTAAAGCTCAAAAGTGTTTTATTTTAAGCACAGTGATATATATAAAACACCACGTTTTCTCACGCTATAAATATGGTTTATTGTGATACTTGCGAGAAGGAAGTAAAATATTATAAACAACATATTCTCACCGCAAAACATACATACAACATTCTTAACAAACTTTCCCCTCTTCCACCTAAAACAAAACATTGTAAGGTCTGTAAAACAACCATCCTCAAGAAGGGGTTTAAAGCCCATCTTAAAACTAACAAACACTTGTCAAAATTGTTTACTATTAAAAATACTGATGGTGCTTTCAAAAGACATATCAGGTTTCGAATCTTTAACTTCAAACCTCCCGAACCAAAGTCTATAGTTGATGCTGTAGAAATAGTCAAACCTGCTGTTCAAACATTGATTGAAAAACACTAAAAGAAATGAAACCACTTAAATTTTATATGGGGGTAAAATTAGAAATGACAAAGGATAAAGGAGTTATAGATACACCATACATGAGAACTGAGCCACACTTTATATCTTCATATCAAGATTTTAAAACATCAGGAGTCTATGATGAACTTATTAAACAAGAGCAAGATGTGGATAATTAAATCGTAGGAAGTGGATTCAATATAGGAAAAATTATTTACATAGACATTCATATTCTTAAATCAGATCCTCTAAAAGCTTCTTCTTAGATTGATTTACCCAGTGTTATCAAAAATAGAAAAGCAGTTATCAATATCAAAAATAAAGACAATAAATGTTTTCTCTGGTCTATTTTAGCACACTTACATCCTCCACATTTTCATGATGAAAGAGTATCTCATTATAAAAAATATGAGAATACATTAAATACGAAAGATCTAAAGTTTCCGATGACTTTAAATGATATTCCTAAATTTGAAAAGATGAATAATTTATCAGTTAATGTTTATGGTCTAACAGAAACAAACAACATTCAGGTTTTAAAGCTTTCTGACAATTGTAAACAAACTCATATTAATCTTCTATATTTTAATTCAGAGGAAAATTCACATTATACATACATCAAAGATATTGCTAAATTAATAAAACCAGAAGTCTGTAAGAGAACAAATAAAATATATATTTGTTTGCGTTGTCTTAACTTCTTCAATTCACAAGAAAGATTAGATAAACATTCAAATTATTGTGGCGAACATAAATCAACGGTAATCAATATGCCTAAAGAAGGCTCAAAGATCACATTCAAAGATGAAAATAAAAAGATCAAACATCCATTTGTTATATATGCTGATTTTGAAAGTATTCTAGAAAAAATAGATACTGCTTCTCCAGATCCAAAAGAATCATACACAAATAAATGTCAAAAACATACTCCTTGTGGTTTTTGTTATTATTAGTGTAGCAGCAGAGCAAACCTGTTGTGCATTTTGTGATACAAGCACCAAATTTGGCACAAATGTACATTAATATGTTGCGAACATTTTCAGATATTGGGCCACTTGAAATTCCGTAATTTTTTTTTTCAAATTTTTTCAAATTTCGTAATTTCAAATTTTTCGGGTGACACCGTCACAATTTCGGTCTTCGAGGCCGGCCGATATAGTGGGGCGGCTTAGCCCAAATATTCAAAAGAATTGTGCATTTTGTGATACAAGCACCAAATTTGGCACAAATGTACATTAATATGTTGCGAACATTGTGTGGTCAGCAATGAAGACGAGAGTCTGAATTACATGTATGCAAAAGACCTTGTGAACCAGTGAAGCAAATACACGGGTAAGCATGAATTAAATCTAGGGCATGATATAATTTCCATGATGTTTACCTCTACACTCAATGGTGGAAGGAGGTAATGTTTTGATCCCAGCTTGTCTGTATGTCTGTTTGTCTGTTAGTCTACAAAATTCCAGACAAAGCTTGTAGTAGTGGTAGTTGTAGTGGTAGTGGTGATAACAGAAATTGTTATATAGAACTGAACTTATATTATTATTATATGCAGAAAATAACTTCATTTCTATATGCCCTGCAGTGGACAGGTTAATTGGTTTATGCACTGAAGGGGTCACCCTGGTGTGCACTGCTGTGTTCTGCCTCACTGAGTTGTTCAGGTATGATGTACTCAGCACAAGCTTCCGGTCGGCCCGGAGGTGGGGGTGCGGGGCCTGTCACGGAACGTCAAAACAAACGGCCTGCCGGGGCCGCCCAAAAGTCGGGCGTGAGGGGCGCGTCCACTAATGGAACGCCTCTCGCTTCCCAGATCGAGGGCCACGTGGTCAGGAGAACCTCGTCCCTTCCGGTCACACTTTGCCTATCGGCCGGCCTCGAAGACCGAAATTGTGACGGTGTCACCCGAAAAATTTGAAATTACGAAATTTGAAAAAATTTGAAAAAAAAAATTACGGAATTTCAAGTGGCCCAATATCTGAAAATGTTCGCAACATATTAATGTACATTTGTGCCAAATTTGGTGCTTGTATCACAAAATGCACAATTCTTTTGAATATTTGGGCTAAGCCGCCCCACTATATATCAAATCATCCGTTGGTGATGAATATAACAAGTTAGAGGTGTATAGAGGCTCAAATACCCCAGAGGAGTTTGTGAAACGACTAGAAAAAGACTGTGTTCGATTAACCAAGATAATGAGAGAAAGCAATAAACCAATGTCCTTCACAAGTAAAGAAAAAAGTGAATTTAGACAGCCAAAGGTTGACTGTCATATTTGTGAGAAGAAAATTGGTAAAGGTCTAAAGGTTAGAGACCATTGTCGTCTCACTGGTAAATATAGAGGTCCGGCTCATCAAAGTTGTAATATTAATTATAAACTCCCCTCTTTCATTCCTGTCTTTCTTCATAACAACGCTCATTATGATACACATCTATTTATCAAGGAACTCTCAAAGACTTCTGGAAGTATCTCAGCAATTCCAAACACGGATCAGAAATACATTTCATTCACAAAAACAATTCACACATCTCCTATTACTCATATCAGATTTATTGATACATTTAAATTCATGGCAAGTCCATTGGCTAACTTGGTTCAAAATCTAAAAGAGTTTCCATGTCTTTCAGAGTATTTTTTAGATAAAGATTTTCTAACACAAAAGGGAATTTACCCCTATGACTATATGGACTCATTTGAGAGATTCAATGAAACACAACTTCCTTCAAAAGAAAATTTCTATAACAAATTAAACAACAGTAATATATCTGATAAAGATTATGTACACGCACAAAATGTTTGGGAAAAATATAACATCAAGAATCTTGGCGAGTATCACGATTTGTATCTCAAAACTGATGTGCTTTTATTGGCCGATGTATTTGAAGCCTTTAGATCTGTTTGTCACACTGGATATGGATTGGATCCTGCTCACTACTACACAGCACCTGGATTGGCCTGGAGTGCGATGTTGAAAATGACAAAACAAGCTTTGGATTTGATAACCGATGTTGATATGCTTTTGATGATTGAAAAGGCAAAAAGAGGTGGAATTTCACAAGTCTGCTCGAGTAGATACGCAAAAGCAAATAACAAATATCTTCCAAATTATGATCCAACGAAAGAGAGTTCTTACTTGATGTACTATGACGCGAACAACCTGTATGGCTGGGCAATGTCTCAGGCTCTACCTTATGGAAAACTTAGATGGGTAAAGGAAAAAGACTACAAAAACGTTTTACAAGATGTATGTATCTCTACACAAAAAGAATTGGATGAAGAAAAAGTTGGTTATTATTTTGAAATTGATTTAAAATATCCAGAGGAACTCCATAACCTACACAAAGATCTCCCATTTGCTTGTGAGAAAGAAAGTCCAAAGAAAGAATGGTTGAGTGATTATCAACGATCGTTTGATATAGGTGAATCAACAGAAAAATTACTTACTACATTATATAACAAGAAAAATTATGTTCTACACCAAAGAAATTTGCGACAATATTTATCAAAAGGTCTAAGAGTAGAGAAGATCCATAGGGTTCTAAAGTTCAATCAAAGTCATTGGTTAAAGGGGTACATTGATTTTAATACACAAAGAAGAACAGAGTCAAAAACAGATTTTGAGAAAGACTTTTACAAATTGATGAATAATGCGGTCTTTGGTAAGACTATGGAGAATGTGAGGAAAAGACAAAATATCAGACTATCAACATCTTGGGAACAAGCATCAAAATTAATTAATAGACCGAGTTTTACTCGAGCTGAGGTCTTTACTGAGAACTTTTGTGCGATCCATTTGATTAAAGAGAGTATTGAAATGAACAAACATATTTATATTGGAACATCAATTCTTGATTTATCAAAGTCATTAATGTATGATTACTTTTATAATAACTTGAGGAAGAAATATCAAAATGATGTTAATCTACTTTATATGGATACAGATCGTTTTATTTTGAAAATTAATACCAACGATGTTTATTCAGACATGAAAAGAGACATTAATATCTATGACACGAGTAATTACAGTCCAGAGAGTGAGTTGTTCTCTTCTAAAAATAAAAAGGTGATTGGAAAGTTCAAGGATGAATTAGGAGGAAATGTTATGAGTGAATTTGTGGGATTGAGGTCAAAGGCTTATGCTTATAAATACATTGTGAATAACGTTGAAAAGACTGACAAGAAGTTAAAAGGTGTAAAGAAAAATGTTATTAAAGAAACAATAAACTTTAAGGATTATTATAACTGTTTAACAACAAAGAAAGAAGAGTTTAGAAAGATTAATGGAATAAGAAGTTATAAACATCAATTATATTCAGAAGAGATAAATAAGAAAGCATTAGGAGCTTTTGATGATAAGAGGTTTATTTTAGAAAATGGAATTGATAGTCTCCCTTATGGTTATATAAGTATATAAGTGATAGGATATATATAAGTGATAAGATATATATAAGTGATAAGATATACATAAGTGATAAGATATATATAAGTGATAAGATATATATAAGTGATAAGTTATAAAGGGGGGTTGGGGATTTTAACGAGCTACCGCCGCCTTTTTTACTATTATATAAATGATAGAACCAAGTATCAACCAGACTAAAGAGTGGAGGTGTAATCAACCTTGGTATATAAATGGAAAACATAATGAATGTGAAAAATATCAAATAGGTATAATTGAAAAGGCAACTGGTAAAAAAGTTCACAAAACAAATAAGAGAATTAATTTAAATACCGGTCAGTTGGGTAAAAAAGATAAAAAATATTTTTGAGTGGACGGAAAACTTTGATGGTTGTCAGGAAAATATATACTTTAATTTTAAAATGGTATGTGGGAGAGGAGGCGCTCAGACAAGAACATTGAGGGAGGTTTATCATTTTATTTTAGCTCAGTTAAAATATCTTGATAAAGAACCAAACTCAAACATATTTTTTGTTAATGTATTAGACGGTGAGGAGAGTTGTAGGAGAATTAAATTATTTCCCACACATAAACAAATATTTGTAGGGTCGTTGTTTGAGTGGGTCAAAGATGATTCACCAGATGATATTAAGAGTAAAAGGTTAAAAGGTCCATAAGGTCAGAAGGATCACAGGTTCACACAGAAGGACCATTGTTTAAGTGGTCTAATGAATAAGGATAACATGTCAAAAGGTTAGAAGGTTCGTAAAGAACAGGGGGAGAGAAATAGAGGTGTTTAGGGGCAATGAGGGAATGGAAAAATTAACATGTAAGTGAATGGGGATTTGGGGTGTCCCAGAACCAACATTATTACACTACTACGATGGGTTTGGGACTAAAGATTTTGAGGCAAACACAGAGTTGAGGCATTCGGCTTTGTCATGTGCGATGTCAACTGTGTGGCCATTTGAGGTAAGGGAGGGGATGGAGGGGGAACAAACACCAGAAACGGATTTGACCAGACGCCACCAGGATTTGGAGGAAGGAGACAGGTTTGAGAGTTCGTTCTTGAGTGAGGAGAGATGGTGCTTCCTGGCACTCCTGAGGGTAGACACACACTTGTTCCGAGCTTGGTGGAAGGAACTGAGATTGCCTTCAGTTGGATTAGCCTTCCAAGAGGCAAAGGCAAGTTGTTTCAGGGCAACTGCCTCACCACAAGATTCGGTGTACCATGGACGGGAGGAAGGGTAAGACAACTGAAGACGAGATGGGATAAATCTGTGCATGAGAGAGATCAGTTTGCTTTGGAAGAATTCCCAGGAAGAATTGATGTCAGAGGCAGTGGAGATGGGAGACCAATCCAGACGATTGATGGCTGCTTGAAGCCCATCCCAGTCGGCCTGAGTGAAATGCCAGACTCTTCGACGCTGAGGAGGCTCTCTGAGAATGGCCAGAGAGATGTCCACATTGACAAGCACATGATCAGAAGAACCGATTGGAGCAGAAGAAGAGCAGCAGACATTAGCAGGGAAGTTTGTCATAACCAAGTCGAGAAGAGAAGAAACTCCATTTGCTGAGATCCGGGTCGGGAAATTGACAGATTGTGTCAATCCCAGTGAGTCACAGAAGTCCTTTGCTGAGGTGCCATGATTGGTGAGAGAGGAACCCACACCCAACCAGGTGGCATGATGAGAGTTGAAGTCACCACATATGAGGAAGAGAGAGTTGGGATGAGTGGATAGAAGTTGGTCCATGTTGTCAGAGAGTGAAATGTAAATTGAGTCATCACTGTTTGGGGGACGGTACAGAACACATATGAACAAAAGGTGGGAGCGGAGAGGAAGCCATAGCCAGAGGTACTCCTGGGGGTGAGGAGGAGAGAGGGCAGTGCAAGGAGAATGAGGAAGAGAGTTTTTGATAAAGATAGCCACCCCACCACCAGGACGAGGCTCAGGTCTATCATACCGGAAGAGGGAGTATTTTTCAAATAATGCAGCATTTCTTCCAGAAAATTGTTGAAAAAAAAAAATCATTTGGTATCCACATTTGTATTTCTTTGGTTTGCAGTGGAACAAAATAAAAAAAGTTGAAAAAATTACTAAATCTTTACTTATTGCACATAGAAATCCTAAAATGGCTGGGACAATATTATTTGGCACCATTCAGAAGTTGTTAGAAATAATTATATTTCAAGCAGGTGATTCTCTTTCACTTTGGAATTTAAATCACTTGAGGTGAATTACAGGTGCATGCAATATAAAAAATCACTCATTCAACCAGTTTGAATAGAGAAAAAGAGTCTTTCTGCTGTTTTGCTTCGCTGTGTGTACCGCAATGAGCATGGAGAAAAGAAAGAAAACCAGAGAATTGTCTGAGGAGGTCAGACACAAGATTGTAGCCAAGCATGGACAATCTCAAGGCTACAAGTCCATCTCCAGAAACCTTGATGTTCCTTGTCCACCATACGCAATGTTATCAGGAAGTTTAAGTCCCATGGTACTGCAGCCAACTTCCCTGGACATGGCCGCAAGAGATAGCTTGATTGAAGATTGCAGCGAAGGATTGTTCGAATGGTGGAAAAGGCACCTTGATCAACTGCCAAACAGATTCAAGCTGACCTTCAGACACAAGGTACGACAGTTTCAACTCGCACCGTCCGTCACCAACTCAATGAAAGGGGGTTCCATGGTAGGAGACACAGAAGGCACCAACTGCTGAGAGAGAGACATAAGAAAGCCTGACTAAGGTTTTCCAAAACACACCTGAACGAGACAAAATCTTCTGGAAGAATGTCCTATGGACAGATGAGACCGAATTATAGCTTTTTGGTAAAGCACATCATCTCTATGTTTACAGAAAACAAAATGAAGACTTCAAAGAAAAGAACACCTTCCCTACAAATATGGAGGAGGTTCTGTGATGTTTTGGGGTTGCTGTGCTGCCTCTGGCACTGGGTACCTTGAATGTGTGCATGGCATCATGAAATCAGGAGATTACCAAGGCATTTTGGAGCGCAATGTTCAACCCAGTGTCAGAAAGCTGGGTCTCCGTCGAAGGTCACGGGTCTTGCAGCAGGACAATGACCCCAAACACACTTCAAAAAGCACCCAGGAATGGTTCAAAACAAAACGCTGGACTGTTCTGAAGTGGCGCGCAATGAGTCCAGATCTAAATCCCACTGAACACCTGTGGGGAGATCTGAAAACAGCAGTTGGGAGAAGGTATCCTTCAAATCTGCGAGAACTGGAGCAGTTTGCACACGAAGAGTGGCCAAACTGCCAGTTGAGAGGTGCAGGAAGCTCATTCATGGCTATAGGAAGTGCTTGACTGCAGTTATTTTGTCCAAATCTGTGCTACCAAATATTAAGTCTGGGGTGTCAATAATTTTGTCAATGCAATTTCTTTTTATTTACTCATTTAACAGAATAGATTAAGTTCTGAATCAAAAACAAAGGTTTTGTGATATTAGATGCTGAGTTTTTTGAAAAAGGTGCAAGGGTGCCAATATTTTTGGCCACGACTGTAAGTAGTCTTCCAAACCTCCCTCCCTTCCACCTCCCTTTCCTCAACCTCACAGATCCCGAAAGAGTTTATGAAACAAAGTACAGTTTTGAAAAATTCCCTAATAAATCAGACAAATGGTGTACACTGAGAAAAGTTCACTCCCATGAACCATATGTGACCCTTCCCTTTTCCCTCCCCTAACTCCTACCTCCTGTCAACCTCCTTTCCCTCCTCTTCCCACACCTCCCACACTCCCTTATCCTCCATTCTATATCCTATCATCCTCCCTTCTCTTCATTTTCTCACTTTATCAACAACGGTCCCTCCCCTTTTCTCACTGAGTTCATAATAAGTAGATGGCCGGTAGTTCTTGTGACTATCAAAGCATCACAACTAACAAGACCTGTGGCAGAGACCAAAAGCATCACCTGAATTCGAATACTTAATGCAACAGGTGTGTATGATGGGCCTTGACAAACTTGCACTCTTTCTGCTTTCTTTTTGAGGCCTCAGTCTTTCTCTCACATCATCTGTCTTTTCCATACACTCATGGATGTTTGATTTTGCCTCATGACGTCACACTGTTGATAGGGTTTTTGGTTCAGTTTACTTCAAATACACAATGGGACCTTGATGTAAAGCTCAAAAGCATGTGACTGGAGATGTCAAATTACAGGAAGGTATTGAGGTTCTGACTGTGGTGTGTCTGGCACACCGATGGAATTGAGTAACTCAGGACAAACATACCTTATTATATACCTGGGCCATGTGACTTGCTCCAGAACTTGAAATGAGGAGAACAAGCAGGTGTGATGGAGTCGTGGCCCATATTGTCATATGACAGAGAGAAAGAGAACAGAAGAGAGGAGGCAGGAAGGGGAAGGACGACTGAATAGGAGGTATAAGAAGACCTCGTGTGAGTAGTTGATGCACGGAGTGGTTCCCCTGGAATGGTCGTGGCAATAGAAACAGTCGATAATATTAAATTGGAGTTAGATAGGTACCTGGAAGTATTCAGCTGGAGGAGCATAGGGATTTTGGCAGGACTTATAGGTAGCTTGAGTAAGGATGGGTGATTGTGTACATCTGTGCGGACTGTTGTCTGTTGGGGTCTTGTCAAGTGGTGGTGTGTGGTTGATCTTGTATGTTTCTCACCGAAGAACCGCCTTAATCCACTCTTCCCTCTCATAAAAAAGTACAAAAAATGTTCAAAAAATAACAAAAAAAAACAAAACAAATAAAACAACAAAAAAATACACAAAATAAAAATGAAAACAACAAAAAACAAAAAAAAAGCATTTTTCATGTGTCTTTTTCTATTGGGTCTCACGACCCTTTACGGTATATTGTGCTGTTGTTGATATGACACATGATGGGCCGAATGGGCTCCTCCTCCTGCGTCTAGATTCCTTGTGTATCGTCGGGTGTTAAGGGGACACTCCAAGGCCCATCTACACCTGTCCTTCACTTTGGTTTAGTAGTTGCAAAATTGAAGATTTTTCAAGTACTGTATATTGGTCGGTTGCGTTTGTTATTACCTTCGCAAAAGCGGAAGGTTATGTTTTGATCGCTGTGTATTTATTTGTATGTATGTCTGTGTGTGTGTGTGTATGTTATTCGCATAACTCAAAAAGTATTCAACCGAATTGCATGAAATTTGGTGGGATGATTGGTTATTATACGGGACACATTTGATTAGATTTTGGGAGCAATCGGGTCAAAGGTCAAGGTCAAGGTCACGAAAAGGTCAAAATCGTATTTTAGTACAGTACAGAACAGTAGCTGCGGCGAAGGTATGCGCTCTACCGAGTGCCCGTTCTAGTTCTGTCTGTTTGTTTGTTTGTCACCGACCTACAGGTCACAATTCTAAACCGATCGTCATGAAACTTCACCAAGTTGTAGAGGTCGTCACAATTGAGAAGCCTATTGATTTTGAGGTCTAAGGTCATCTGGAGGTCTAGTTTCTAAAATCGCCATTTTTAATCCGATTGACTTGAAAATTGAATAACATTTGTACATTGAGTC
Organism: Myxine glutinosa; assembly: GCF_964187855.1. Classification (NCBI taxonomy): domain Eukaryota; kingdom Metazoa; phylum Chordata; class Myxini; order Myxiniformes; family Myxinidae; genus Myxine; species Myxine glutinosa. The sequence goes on along the minus strand of NC_136262.1, from coordinate 263,932,158 downwards.
ACTAAATTGTGAAATGAACTATTTGAGGTCAAAAGGTCAAAGGTCAACCCAAGGTCAAATTTCCCAAATCATCAATTTTCATCTGAAAACCCGTCAATTTTCAACCGATTGACTTGACAATTGAACAGCATTTGTATATTGCCTCACTGAATTGGGAAACCAACTATTTTTGAGGTCAAAAGGTCAAAGGTCAACTCAAGGTCAAATTTCCAAAATCATCAATTTTCATCTGACAAAACCATAAATTTTCAACAGATTGACTTGGAAATAGAACAGCATTTGCATAGCGTCTCACTGAATTGGGAAACGTACTATTTTTGAGGTTAAAATGTCAAAGGTCAACTCAAGGTCAAACTTCCAAAATCATAAATTTTCATCTGAAAAATCAATAATTTTCATCCGATTGACTTGAAATTTTAACAACATTTGTATTTGAAATTTTAACTTTGTTTGTATTTGAGTTGAAATTTTAACAACATTTTTAACCACATATTTTAACCTCATTGAATTGGGAAACGGTATGGACCTCAAACATCCGGGGCCTTCGCTCAAACTTGACTGACCTCTCCATACAGGTTGCTTCTGACAAACCAGATGTGATCTGCTTAACAGAAACTTTCTTCCTTCATGATGTCTCTGATGCCTTGGTATCTCTCCCAGGTTACTCCCTCCTCCGGTATGATAGACCTTTTTTTTTTTTTTTTTTTTTTTTTTGTATACAAGGTCGAGGCTCGTGAAAGAGCGAACATTAATCACACAGAAAGACAAACCGACACATAAAACATATAACATAGGGAGCGGTAGACAAGATGGGGAGAGAGGGGGAAGGACACAAACACAACATTTGAGAGCAGGGACCGAGAGACATGGAGACATCGAGAGATCTGAGAGAGGGCGAGGGCTTTAGGGGGGGGGGGGGCGTGGGAAGGGGGCGGTGGGAGAGGTATAAAACATATGGACACTGCCAGGACTTCCAGGAAAGAAGTTGGAATTTCAAACAAGGTGGATCTGGGGTGAATTAGCGGGGGTAGAAAAGATCAAGGTTTTGGATGGGGGAAGATAAGAGATGGTGGTGAACAGCTGTTTTAAAGACCTGGAGGGAGGAGTGGGATTGAAGGGAGTGAGGGAGTTTGTTCCAGAGGCGGGAGAAAAGAGGAATGAAAGAGTGAAGGTGAGCAGAGAGCCGAGATTTCGGCAGTTTAACCATCAGAGGGTTGCTGGCAGATCTTGTGCGACCTGTAGGAATATTTGGGGGACAGAGCACAGAGAGAGCTGGGGGTGCAAGGCCGGAGAGGAGTCGGTAGAAGACAGAAAGACCACCTACCTGCCTGCGGTGAGTGAGTGAAAGGCCCTCAGCCTCGTCCTGGAGGTGGGGTTGCTATCTTTATAAAAAAACTCTCTTCCTCACTCGCCCTCCACTGCCCTCTCTCCACCTCACCCCCAGGAATACCTATGGCTACGGCTTCCCCATCGCTCCCACCTTTTGTTCATATGTGTGTTGTACCATCCACCAATCAGCGATGACTCCATCTACATCTCACTGTCTAATAATATGGACCAACTTCGATCTACCCATCCCAACTCTCTCTTCCTCATATGTGGTGATTTCAATTGTCACCATGCCAGTTGGCTGGGTGTGGGTACCTCTCTCACCAGCCATGGCTCTTCAGCAAAGGACTTCTGCGACTCACTGGGACTGACACAATCTGTCAATTTCCCGACCCGGATCTCAGTCAACGGAGCATCTTCTCTTCTGGATTTGGTTATGACAAACTTCCCTGAAAATGTCTGCTGCTCTTCTTCTGCTCCAATCGGCTCATCTGATCATGTGCTTGTCAAAGTGGACATCTCTCTGACCATTCTCGGAGAGCCTCCTCAGCGTCGACGAGTCTGGCATTTCACTCAGGCCAACTGGCACGGTCTTCAAGCAGCCATCAATCATCTGGACTGGTCTCCCATCTCTACCGCCTCTGACATCAACTCATCCTGGGAATTCTTTCAAAGTAAATTGCTCTCTCTCATGCACAGATTTATACCATCTCGTCTTCAGTTGTCATACCCTTCCTCCCGTCCATGGTACACGGAATCTTGTGGTGAGGCTGTTGCCCTGAAATAACTTGCTTTCGTCTCCTGGAAAGCAAATCCTACGGAAGGAAATCTCATTTCCTTTCACAAAGCCCGAAACAAGTGTGTGTCCACCCTCAGGAGAGCCAGGAAACAATATCTCACCATTCTCAAGACCGAACTCTCTTATCTGTCTCCCTGTTCCAAATCCTGGTGGCGTCTGGTCAAATCTGTTTCTGGTGTTTGTTCCCCCTCCATCCCCTCCCTCACCTCAAATGGCTTAACGGCTGACTCCGCACGTGAAAAAGCTGAATGCCTCAACTCTGTGTTTGCCTCTAAATCTTGTGTCCCAAACCCATCCCTCTCTGTACCCACCGTACCCAGTCGTACCCAGCTGCTCCTGGACTCTGTGTCCTTTCCTCCTGACAAGGTGGAAAAGTTTCTGTCAACCCTCGACTCTGATTCTGCAACTGGTCCTGACGGCATCAGCCCACGGGTCCTAAAATCATGTTCTTCTGCTCTTTCACTCCCTCTTTCTGTTCTCTTCACCCTCTCTTTTGCTCAAGGTCATCTGCCATCTGCTTGGAAATCAGCCAACATCACCGCTTTGCACAAAAAAGGTGCAAAAACAGATCCCAGCAACTACAGACCAATCAGCCTTCTCCCAATTATCAGCAAAGTCATGGAATCCATCATTGCTTCAGATATTAAATCTTTCCTCTTCTCCAATGGCTTGATCTCTGATCATCAATTTGGTTTCAGACCTGGTCACTCTACTCTGGACATGCTGCTTCTGCTTTCTCAACAATGGATGGAGGTCCTCAACGCCAAACAGGAAATTAGAGCTGTCTCCCTTGACATTTCACGTGCCTTCGATACGGTCTGGCACCCTGCTCTGCTCTCCAAACTCTCCTCCTTTGGTATCCATGGAAATCTCCACGCATGGCTGGCGGACTTCCTCTCTGGTCGTAGTCAACGTGTGGCCCTGAATGGGTTTCTCTCATCTCCTCTTCCTGTTCAGGCTGGAGTTCCCCAAGGTAGTGTTCTGGGCCCTGTGCTTTTTCTGGTCTTCATCAATGATCTCTCTGACTCTCTTGAAAATCCTCTCTATCTCTTTGTTGACGACTCTACTCTCTGTTGCTCCATTCCTCATCCCTCAGATCGGCAGTCTGCAGCCTCCTCACTCTCTGCAGACCTGGACAAAATCACAGACTGGTCAAACAAGTGGAACATGTCTTTCAATCCTGACAAATCTCACACTCTTACAATGTCTCTCCGAAAGGACCGACTGGACAACCCTCCCATCTACTTTCTCAACAATCCTCTCCAAGAAGTTCTGTCGCTCAAGCTTTTGGGTCTCACTATCTGCCATGATCTTTCTTGGGAAAACCACATTTCCAAGCTGGCCTCCAAAGCCAGTCGCCGACTGGGCATCCTCCGTCGTGCGAAGTCCTTCCTTGGCACACCTGAGCTCCTCACCACATACAAGGCTTTCATCCGCAGCTCAATGGAATACTGTTCCCCCCTCTGGGCTGGTGCTCCTGCCTCACACCTTGCTCGGCTTCACGCTGTTGAGGCCAAAGCTTTCAGAATCATTGGAATCTCCTGCGACGTAGTCACTGCCGAGGGCCTTTCACTCACTCACCGCAGGCAGGTTGGTGGTCTTTCTGTCTTCTACTGACTCCTCTCCGGCCTTGCTCCCCCAGCTCTCTCTGTGCTCTGTCCCCCCAATATTCCTTCAGGTCGCACAAGATCTGCCTGCAACCCTCTTATGGTTAAACTGCCAAAGTCTAGGCTCTCTGCTCACCTTCACTCTTTCATGCCCCTTTTCTCCCGCCTCTGGAACAAACTCCCCCACTCCCTTCAATCCCACTCCTCCCTCCAGGTCTTTAAAATAGCTGTTCACCACCATCTCTTATCTTCCCCCATCGAAAACCTTGATCTTTTCTACCCCCGGTAATTCACCCCAGAGTCCTTGCAGTGTTCATATGTTTTAATCCTCTCCCACCTCCCCCCAAGTCCTCCCGATGTCCCTGCTCTCAAATGTTGTGTTTGTGTCCTTCCCCCTCTTCCCCCTCTCTTTTGTGTCCTTCCCCCTCTCTCCCCATCTTGTCTGCCGCTCCCCTTGTTTTTTGTGTTTTGTGTGTCGGTTTGTCTTTTTGTGTGATTAATGTTAGCTCTTTCACGAGCCTCGATCTTGTATACAAAAAAAAAAAAAAAAAAAAAAAACCCAACTATTTTTGAGGTCAAAAGGTCAAAGGTCAACTCAAGGTGGAACTTCTAAAATCATCAATTTTCATTTGAAAAATCGTCACTTTTCATCCTATTTTATTTAATCCTATCACACCTGAGCTTTTATCGAGATCGTCATTTTTAATCTGGATGAAATGGACAATTTGATGGATCAATGGCGACCTTTTTGAGGGGGTGGGGTGGCGGGGGGGGGGGGGGGGGTGTATCGTGCTCTGGATGACGTCTTCTTGTTTGTTTGTTTGTTCTTGACTGTAGGGAAGGTTTGATCTGGTTTGACAGTTTTTCCTTTAGATCTCTCACATCGTCACTACCTCATCGCCATCCTTCAAACTTTCTTCCCATCATGCCCTGCAGCCTCATCTTCTCTCTATGGCGATTGGTTGGGCACAAAAGAGACACCTGCCGGTCAGTGTTCTTTGGCTTTTCTTTCACCACAATTTACCCTCTGTCATAACATTGTGAAATTTGTTTTCACAAATCCCTAATTGGGATCGTACCCGGTAAGGGATCGTGGGACCTAATTGGGATCGTACCCGGTATGGGATCGTGAGAGGTAAGGGATCGTGAGACCTAATTGGGATCGTACCCGGTAAGGGATCGTGGGACCTAATTGGGATCGTACCCGGTAAGGGATCGTGAGACCTAATTGGGATTGTACCCGGTAAGGGATCGTGCCAGGTAAGAGATCGTAAGACCCAACCCAGGCAACAGTCATACAGTCCAGCATGATCTTTGCTCCCATGTGAGACAACATTGAGTCCGAATCCAACGTCATCGAGGTGAACTTGACCTGCAGGGGAATAGGTAAGTTGGCCTTCACCTGCAGGCCAGGTAGAATGACAGGCCGGCTGGGAATGAGACCACTCCTGGACAAATTGCCTCGACGTATGGTGGTTGTTATTCCTTGTAGGTTGTTGGGTCTTGGCGTTATTGTTAACCCATGTAGGTTGTGAAGCTGTGTTGTGGTTGTTAATCCTTGGTGGTTGCACATTTGTCGGTAGGTACAGGTACCGTAAAGTAGCTACATCTTTCCAGCAACATTGTAAATACAGGCTCGCCGACCCCAACCACCTGTGTAATGCTTTGCCTCATCGCATTGAGTGATTAAATTAATACGAACACTCATTACGAGCCAAAGTGACATCACCCTCCACCCCTCACACTCAACTGGACCCTCAGCTCTGGGCATTAACTACCTGTCATTGTAAGTTCCTGCTAAGATCACCATCCTGTCTCCATCAGGTTCCAGAACACCAACCTGTCCTCCGTCGGGTTCCAGAACACCAACCTGTCTCCGTCGGGTTCCAGAACACCAACCTGTCTCCGTCGGGTTCCAGGACACCAACCTGTCTCCGTCGGGTTCCAGAACACCAAGCTGTCTCCGTCGGGTTCCGGAACACCAACCTGTCTCCGTCGGGTTCCAGAACACAAACCTGTCTCCGTCGGGTTCCAGAACACAAACCTGTCTCCGTCGGGTTCCAGAACACCAACCTGTCTCCATCGGGTTCCAGAACACCAACCTGTCTCCATCGGGTTCCAGAACACAAACCTGTCTCCGTCGGGTTCCAGAACACCAACCTGTCTCCGTCGGGTTCCAGAACACCAAGCTGTCTCCATCGGGTTCCAGAACACCAACCTGTCTCCGTCGGGTTCCAGAACACAAACCTGTCTCCGTCGGGTTCCAGAACACCAACCTGTCTCCATCGAGTTCCAGAACACCAACCTGTCTCCGTCGGGTTCCAGAACACCAACCTGTCTCCATCGGGTTCCAGAACACCAACCTGTCTCCATCGGGTTCCAGAACACCAACCTGTCTCCGTCGGGTTCCAGAACACAAACCTGTCTCCGTCGGGTTCCAGAGCACCAACCTGTCTCCATCGGGTTCCAGAACACCAACCTGTCTCCATCGGGTTCAAGAACCCAAACCTGTCCCCGTCGGGTTCCAGAACACCAACCTGTCTCCGTCGGGTTCCAGAACACCAACATGTCTCCGTTGGGTTCCAGAACACCAACCTGTCTCCGTCGGGTTCCAGAACACCAACCTGTCTCCGTCTGGTTCCAGAACACCAACCTGTCTCCGTCGGGTTCCAGAACACCAACCTGTCTCCGTCGGATTCCAGAACACCAACCTGTCTCCGTCGGGTTCCAGAACACCAACCTGTCTCCGTCTGGTTCCAGAACACCAACCTGTCTCCGTCGGGTTCCAGAACACCAACCTGTCTCCGTCGGGTTCCAGAACACCAAGCTGTCTCCGTCAGGTTCCAGAACACCAACCTGTCTCCGTCGCATCCCAGAACACCAACCTGTCTCCATCGGGTTCCAGAACACCAACCTGTCTCCGTCGGATTCCAGAACACCAACCTGTCTCCGAAGGATTCCAGAACACCAACCTGTCTCCGTCGGGTTCCAGAACACCAACCTGTCTCCGTCGGGTTCCAGAACACCAACCTGTCTCCATCGGGTCCCAGAACACCAACCTGTCTCCGTCGGGTACCAGAACACCAACCTGTCTCCGTCGGGTTCCAGAACACCAACCTGTCTCCATCGGGTCCCAGAACACCAACCTGTCTCCGTCGGGTACCAGAACACCAACCTGTCTCCGTCGGGTCCCAGAACACCAAGCTGTCTCCGTCGGGGTCCAGAACACCAACCTGTCTCCGTCAGGTCCCAGAACACCAACCTGTCTCCGTCGGGTTCCAGAACACCAACCTGTCTCCGTCGGGTTCCAGAACACCAACCTGTCTCCGTCGGGTCCCAGAACACCAACCTGTCTCCGTCGCGTTCCAGAACACCAACCTGTCTCCGTCGGGTTCCAGAACACCAACCTGTCTCCGTTGGGTTCCAGAACTCCAACCTGTCTCCGTCGGGTTCCAGAACACCAACCTGTCTCGGTCGGGTTCCAGATAATTGGAAAATTTATGTGTGTCCCCCATTTCTTCTCCCATCTCAGTATTTATTAATCATATTGTTTTATTAATCATTCACCCACGTGTAGCCTTCACCCAGGTGTATCGATCACCCAGGTGTATCCATCGCCCAAGTCTAGCCTTCGCCCAGGTGTATCCTTCGCCCAGGTGTAGCCTTCGCCCAGGTGTAGCCATCGCCCAAGTGTAGCCTTCGCCCACGTATAGCCATCGCCCAGGTATAGACATCGCCCAGGTGTATCCATCGCCCAGGTGTAGCCTTCGCCCAGGTGTAGCCATCGCCCAGGTGTAGCCATCGCCCAAGTGTAGCCTTCGTCCAGGTATAGCCATCGCCCAGGCATAGCCATCGCCCAGGTATAGCCATCACCCAGGTATAGCCATCGCCCAGGTATAGCCATCGCCCAGGTATAGCCATCGCCCAAGTGTAGCCTTCGCCCATGTATAGCCATCGCCCAGGTATAGCCATCGCCGAGGAATAGCCATCGCCGAGGTGTAGCCATCGCCCAGGTGAAGCCATCGCCCAGGTATAGCCATCACCCAAGTGTAGCCTTCGCCCAGGTATAGCCATCGCCCAGGTGTAGCCATGGCCCAGGTGTAGCCATCGCTCAGGTTGCCTGGTGTTGTCACGTAGAGAAAGAACGCAGTTCAATTAGTCACAAATGGATTTGAGGCTTCGCAGGTTAATTTCCTGCCAGTGCAAATCACCATGGAAATGTTACTCCCGAAGATCTGTGCTGGGCACGGCACTCTATTAGCAAGGTAAACCAATGGGATAAGCTAAATTAACACCTTTTTAGCTACCCTCGTTCTCTCTCTCCATTGAGCCTGCTGTACGTTTGACATTTGTAGATATGAGAGCAAGGTGTGCTCACGGATCCACAGGATTGGGACAAAACCACCCAAATGATCCCAAATGATTCAACATTTAGTGCAGTACTCACACCCATCGTACCTGGAAAGGGAGCAGAGAGTACATAATAAATAGATGAATTGTCCAGCCTGGCTCGTGTCTGCGCTACCCACTGTGGTTGCTTCCCACGAGACAAAAGTGGCACAAGCAGTGGGGACAAAGGTACACGGTGACCCAAGGTGAGGCTGATAACGTTTTGCTGACAGGATGATACCCCGGGGGGTCAGAACACTCCGTGACGTCCATTTGGTCGGAAACTTCACTTTTACCTTCCTTCATAAGTAGACAAGCACTTTTAAACAAGAAGAGTAAAAATGGGGAAAATACCATTAAAATTTTCTATTTTTTATTTTTTGTTTTGTATACAAGAACGAGGCTCATGTAAGAGCTAACACATGCAACATGAAAACATGCACAGACACATCAAACATACAATGAAGGGAGCGGGAGACAAGAGGGAGAGAGGGAAGCACACAAGGACAACAATAGTAGAGAACAGGGACGTCGGTAGATCTGTGGAAGGGGGAGGGCTGCGTGTGGGGGGAGGGGTACAGGTACATGGTATAAAACAAATGAACACGACCAGGAATTTCAGGAAACAAATTGGAGATTGAAAGAGGCGGATTTGGGGTGTTTTAACGGGGGTAGAAAAGATCAAGGTTTTGGATGGGGGAAGATAAGAGATGGCGGTGAACAGCTGTTTTAAAGACCTGGAGGGAGGAGAGGGATTGAAGAGAGTGAGGGAGTTTGTTCCAAAGGCGGGAGAAAAGAGGAATGAAAGAGTGAAGGTGAATAGAGAGTCTTGATTTTGGCAGTTTAACCATAAGAGGGTTGCCTGCAGATCTTGTGTGACCTACAGGAATATTTGGGGGACAGAGCACAGAGAGAGCTGGGGGAGCAAGGCCGGAGAGAAGTCGGTAGAAGACAGAAAGACCAGAAAGACCAGAAAGACAGAAGACAGAAGAAAGAAAGACTTCAACAGCGTGAAGACGAGCTAGGTGTGAGTCAGGTGCACCGGCCCAGATGGAAGAGCAGTATTCCATTGAGCTGCGGATGAAAACCTTGTATGTGGTGAGGAGCTCAGGTGTGCCGAGGAAGGACTTCGCACGACGGAGGATGCCCAGTCGGCGACTGGCTTTGGAGGCCACTCAGCTTGGAAATGTGATTATCCCAGGAAAGATCATGGCAGACTGCGAGACCCAAAAGATTGAGTGACAGAACTTCTTCAAGAGGATTGTTCAGAAAGTAGATGGGAGGGTTGTCCAGTCGGTCTTTTCGGAGAGACATAGTAAGAGTGTGAGATTTGTCAGGATTGAAAGACATGTTCCACTTATTTGACCAGTCTGTGATTTTGTCCAGGTCTTCATAGAGTGAGGAGGCTGCAGACTGCCGATCTGAGGGTTGGGAGCAGCAGAGAGTGGAGTCATCAGCAAAGAGATAAAGAGGATTTTCAAGAGAGTTGAAGTGATCATTGATGAAGAACAGAAAAAGCACAGTGCCCAGAACACTGCCTTTTGGAAATCCAGCCTGAACAGGAAGGGGAGATGAGAGAAATCCATTCAGGACCACACATTGACTGCCACCAGAGAGGAATTCCGCAATCCATGCGTGGAGATTTCCATGAATACCATAGGAGGAGAGTTTGGTGAGCAGAGCTGGGTGCCAGACCGTATCGAAGGCACGAGATATGTCAAGGGAGATGGCTCTGCTTTCCTGTTTGGCATTAAGGACCTCCATCCATTGTTGAGACAGCAGAAGCAGCATGTCTGGAGTAGAATGACCTGGTCTGAATCCAAATTGATGATCAGAGATCAAGAGATTGGAGAAGAGGAAGGATTTGATATCCGAAGCAATGATGGATTCCATGACCTTGTTGATTACTGGGAGCAGACTGATTGGTCTGTAGATGCAAGGATCTGTGTTTCCACCTTTTTTGTGTAAAGCGGTAATGTTTGCTGATTTCTAAGATGGTGGCAAATGACCTTGAGATAAAGAGAGGGTGAAAGGAACAGAGAGAGGGTGAGATAGAGTGGCAGAGCAGGATTTTAGGACCCGTGGGCTGATGTCGTCTGGTCCAGTTGCAGAATCAGAGTCGAGGTTTGACAAAAACTTCTCCACCTTGTCAGGAGAGAAGGACACAGAGTCCAGGAGCAGCTGGCTTCGACTGAGAAAGGTGGGAACAGAGAGGGAATGGGGTTGGACACTAGATTTCGAGGCAGACACAGAGTTGAGGCATTCAGCTATTTCACTTGAATCAGCTGTGAAGCCGTTTGAGGTAAGGGAGGCGATGGAAGGGGAACGAACACCAGAAACAGATTTGACCAGATGCCACCAGGATTTGGAGGAAGGAGACAGGCTTGAGAGTTCATTCTTGAGAGTGGAGAGATAGCACTTCCTGGCACTCCTGAGGGTAGACACACACTTGTTCCGAGCTTGGTGGAAGGAACTGAGATTGCCTTCAGTTGGATTTGCTTTCCAGGAGGCGAAGGCAAGTTGTTTCAGGGCAACTGCCTCGCCACAAGATTCAGTGCACCATGGACGGGAGGAAGGGTATGACAACTGAAGAGGAGATGGGATAAATCTGTGCATGAGAGAGAGCAGTTTGCTTTGGAAGAATTCCCAGGAAGCGTTGATGTCAGAGGCAGCAGAGACGGGAGACCAGTCCAGATGATTCCACAAGGCAGGTGGAGCTTGCTTGAATGGTCTACTGGAGATGGTGAGCATCGGCGACCTTGTGCCACAGTTTGTTTCTTATTGAGATTACAACCAGGGGGTGCAGACCGTTTGATTGTCCTCAGCGCAGTGAAGGTCACGACCAGAGAACACTTCGTGTCAAAACAAAACATGAAGCCATAAGTAGAAAAAAGTAAAACGAATTTGATTTTCCAGCATTCTCGCAGAGCTAAATGACCTCGGGGTACTGGGATGGAAACGCACGTTATGGGATCATGATCATAAAACAGTGGGATCGTGAGATGCGTTATGGGATTGTGAGACCCGTTGTGGGATCGTGGAGCGTTGTGGGATCGTGAGACCCGTTATGGGACCGTGAGACCCATTGTGGGATCGTGAACCCGTTGTGGGATCGTGAGACCCGTTATGGGATCGTGAGACCCGTTATGGGATCGTGAGACCCGTTGTGGGATCGTGAACCCGTTGTGGGATTGAGAGACCCGTTGTGGGATCGTGAGACCCGTTATGGGATCGTGAACCCGTTGTGGGATCGTGAGACCCGTTATGAGATCGTGAGACCCGTTATGGGATCGTGAGACCCGTTGTGGGATCGTGAACGCGTTGTGGGATCGTGAGACCCGTTATGGGATCGTGAGACCCGTTATGGGATCGTGAGACCCGTTGTGGGATCGTGAGACCCGTTGTGGGATCGTGAGACCCGTTATGGGATCGTGAGACCCGTTATGGGATCGTGAGACCCGTTATGGGATCGTGAACCCGTTGTGGGATCGTGAGACCCGTTATGGGATCGTGAGACCCGTTATGGGATCGTGAGACCCGTTGTGGGATCGTGAGACCCGTTATATGACGAGTGCTATACACCAGGTTGAGGTGTGCACAGGTTTGGATGAAAGAGGGATTGATGTATAACAGGTATGACAAGAAGAAACTTTTTCCTTTGGAAACGCAATGACACGTTCAAAACAGTCGGCGGGAAGGGGGGCAGAGGGGGCCCCACCGTGGAGTGTGGGGCTTGGTGGGGCTTGGTGGGGGTTAATAAAACTACATATCATTTGAGTTTTTGTACCATTTTCTGTCAGATCATGAATCCAAGCAATATCACAGGTAAAGTTTTATATCTGAAAACAAAATGGTCTTCGATATGACAGGGTTCAGAACGATCCTCTAGTCCAATTAACTATAACAACAACAATCCCTGCGACCCAAAAAACCTCACTTTTATCCACCCCAAACCACCACCGCATTACGGTTGTGATTTGCAATTGGGTAGTTGTGTTGTAATTGGGTAGTGTGGTGGTTGCTCACGTTGATGTAATTGTGTTGTTGTGGTGAAATTTGGTAGTTGTGGTGGTTGGCTTGTTGCTCACGTGGATGTCATCGGAGTGAGTATCGTCAGTCCATGGGGGGCATAGGGGGATATTGTGATTTATAATTGGGTAGTTGTGTTGTAATTGGGTTGTTGTGTTGTAATTGGGTAGTTTTGGAGCAATTTGGTAGTTGTGGTGTAATTGGGTAGTTGTGGTGTAATTGGGTAGTTCTGTTGTAATTGGGTAGTTGTGGTGTAATTGGGTAGTTCTGTTGTAATTGGGTAGTTGTGGTGTAATTGAGTAGTTGTGGTGTAATTGGGTAGTTGTGGTGTAATTGGGTAGTTGTGGTGTAATTGGGTAGTTGTGGTGTAATTGGGTAGTTGTGGTGTAATTGGGTAGTTCTGTTGTAATTGGGTAGTTGTGGTGTAATTGGGTAGTTATGGTGGTTGGCTGGTTGCTCATGTGGATGTAATCGGAGTGAGTATAGTCAGTCCATGGGGGGAGCGGGGGATGTTGTGATTTGTAATTGGGTAGTTGTGCTGTAATTGGGTAGTTGTGGTATAATTGGGTAGTTGTGGTGTAATTGGGTAGTTCTGTTGTAATTGGGTAGTTGTGGTGTAATTGGGTAGTTATGGTGGTTGGCTTGTTGCTCACGTGGATGTAATTGGAATGAGTATAGTCAGTCCATGGGGGGGCATAGGGGGATATTGTGATTTATAATTGGGTAGTTGTGTTGTAATTGGGTAGTTGTGTTGTAATTGGGTAGTTGTGTTGTAATTGGGTAGTGTGGTGGTTGCTCACGTTGATGTAATTGGGTTGTTGTGGTGGTTGGCTTGTTGCTCACGTGGATGTCATCGGAGTGAGTATCGTCAGTCCATGGGGGGCATAGGGGGATATTGTGATTTATAATTGGGTAGTTGTGTTGTAATTGGGTTGTTGTGTTGTAATTGGGTAGTTTTGGAGCAATTTGGTAGTTGTGGTGTAATTGGTTAGTTGTGTGTTAATTGGGTAGTTATGCTGTAATTGTGTAGTTGTGGTGTAATTGGGTAGTTGTGTTTTAATTGGGTAGTTGTGGTGTAATTGGGTAGTTGTGTTTTAATTGGGTAGTTGTGTTTTAATTGGGTAGTTGTGTTTTAATTGGGTAGTTGTGTTTTAATTGGGTAGTTGTGGTGTAATTGGGTAGTTGTGGTTTAATTGGGTAGTTATGGTGTAATTGGGTAGTTGTGGTGTAATTGGGTAGTTATGGTGGTTGGCTTGTTGCTCACGTGGATGTAATTGGAGTGAGTATAGTCAGTCCATGGGGGAGAGGGGATGTTGTGATTTGTAATTGGGTAGTTGTGGTGTAATTGGGTAGATGGGTTTTAATTGGGTAGTTGTGGTGTAATTGGGTAGTTGTGTTTTAATTGGGTAGTTGTGGTGTAATTGGGTAGTTGTGGTGTAATTGGGTAGTTGTGGTTTAATTGGGTAGTTATGCTGTAATTGGGTGGTTGTGCTGTAATTGGGTAGTTGTGGTGGTTGGCTTGTTGCTCACGTGGATGTAATTGGAGTGAGTATAGTCAGTCCATGGGGGAGAGGGGATGTTGTGATTTGTAATTGGGTAGTTATGCTGTAATTGGGTAGTTGTGGTGTAATTGGGTAGTTGTGGTGGTTGGCTTGTTGCTCACGTGGATGTAATTGGAGTGAGTATAATCAGTCCATGGGGGAGAGGGGATGTTGTGATTTGTAATTGGGTAGTTGTGGTGTAATTGGGTAGATGGGTTTTAATTGGGTAGTTGTGGTGTAATTGGGTAGTTGTGTTTTAATTGGGTAGTTGTGGTGTAATTGGGTAGTTGTGGTGTAATTGGGTAGTTGTGGTTTAATTGGGTAGTTATGCTGTAATTGGGTGGTTGTGCTGTAATTGGGTAGTTGTGGTGGTTGGCTTGTTGCTCACGTGGATGTAATTGGAGTGAGTATAGTCAGTCCATGGGGGAGAGGGGATGTTGTGATTTGTAATTGGGTAGTTATGCTGTAATTGGGTAGTTGTGGTGTAATTGGGTAGTTGTGGTGGTTGGCTTGTTGCTCACGTGGATGTAATTGGAGTGAGTATAATCAGTCCATGGGGGAGAGGGGATGTTGTGATTTGTAATTGGGTAGTTGTGGTGTAATTGGGTAGTTGTGGTGGTTGGCTTGTTGCTCACGTGGATGTAATTGGAGTGAGTATAGTCAGTCCATGGGGGAGAGGGGATGTTGTGATTTGTAATTGGGTTGTTGTGTTGTAATTGGGTAGTTTTGGAGCAATTTGGTAGTTGTGGTGTAATTGGTTAGTTGTGTGTTAATTGGGTAGTTATGCTGTAATTGTGTAGTTGTGGTGTAATTGGGTAGTTGTGTTTTAATTGGGTAGTTGTGGTGTAATTGGGTAGTTGTGTTTTAATTGGGGAGTTGTGTTTTAATTGGGTAGTTGTGGTGTAATTGGGTAGTTGTGGTTTAATTGGGTAGTTGTGGTGTAATTGGGTAGTTGTGGTGTAATTGGGTAGTTGTGCTGTAATTGGGTAGTTGTGCTGTAATTGGGTAGTTGTGGTGTAATTGGGTAGTTCTGCTGTAATTGGGTAGTTGTGGTGTAATTGGGTAGTTGTGGTGTAATTGGGTAGTTGTGCTGTAATTGGGTAGTTGTGTTGTAATTGGGTAGTTGTGCTGTAATTGGGTAGTTGTGGTGTAATTGGTTAGTTCTGTTGTAATTGGGTAGTTGTGGTGTAATTGGATAGTTGTGGTGTAAATGGGTAGTTCTGTTGTAATTGGGTAGTTGTGGTGTAATTGGGTAGTTGTGGTGTAATTGGGTAGTTGTGGTGTAATTGGGTAGTTGTGGTGGTTGGCCTGTTGCTCACGTGGATGTAATTGGAGTGAGTATAGTCAGTCCATGGGGGAGAGGGGATGTTGTGATTTGTAATTGGGTAGTTGTGGTGTAATTGGGTAGTTGTGGTGTATTTGGGTAGTTGTGCTGTAATTGGGTAGTTGTGCTGTAATTGGGTAGTTGTGGTGGTTGGCCTGTTGCTCACGTGGATGTAATTGGAGTGAGTATAGTCAGTCCATGGGGGAGAGGGGATGTTGTGATTTGTAATTGGGTAGTTGTGTAATTGGGTAGTTGTGCTGTAATTGGGTAGTTGTGGTGTAATTGGGTAGTTGTGGTGGTTGGCTTGTTGCTCACGTGGATGTAATCGGAGTGAGTATAGTCAGTCCATGGGGGGAGAGGGGGATGTTGTGATGATCGTGTAGGCGGTGTAAAGTGAGGGAGGAGGTCGGACAGGGACAGAGGGAGGCTCGAGGGAGGGCGGGGTAGCTGCCGCGAGCCCAGTGTGCCGGCATTGGGGACGAAGCGAGAGGGATCAGAGAGAAAGGGCTGGATAAAGGGGACGCGGCGAGGAGGGTGATGAGATGAGGGAAGATAACTAACCAGGTAACCGGACGCTTCGTCAGAGGTACGGACGGACAAAGCGAGTCGGACACCTCGGGGATCGTCTGCAGTCCGAGGCTCGTTCGCTGTCCATATCGGGTCCGTCCCGGCCCGCGTCTCCGGACACATCGCATGTCTGCGGCGAGTGGGCCTTTAACACCGGTAAGGGTTAAATGATCTGTGTCCCTCACCCTGTCCCGCCGTGCAGGCACTTTCCCCTCGTTATGTGTCTTTGTGCGGTGTCTGTGTCCCCTTGACTATCTGTCCTCGTGTGTCCGTTTCTCGCAGCCCGATCCCGGCAGGTGCTTTCGCGATGTCCGTTTGACACGGACTGAGGGATTAAAGGGACAACGCGGAGAGGAAAGGACAGACAGACGTGGATACCAGGAGGGTTAAACCGAGGAGAGACAAAAGTGCAGACACCCAGTGACAATTGGTAGGAATTTTAGGGGGTGGGTCGGGGGTAAAGGGGGCAGTGAGAGATTGCGTATTCAAGGCAAACAAGTGTGTTATTGGAACTGAGATGGGGGCAGAGGGACTATGGAGGTGTTTAGTGCAGTGAGAGTGGGTGGGTGGTGGTGGGAATGGTGTGGGAGTGCAGGATTGAGTGAAATTAGTGTGACTGTGCAAAAAAAGTGCGATGGTGTGGGCGAGTGTGATTGTTTGACGATGCGACGAGAGTCAGACATCGAAGTGTCTGTGTGTGTGTGTGTGTGTGTGTGTGTGTTTATGTGTTTGTGTGTTTATGTGTGTGTGTTTATGTGTTTATGTGTGTGTGTTTATGTGTTTAGGTGTTTATGTGTGTGTGTTTATGTATTTATGTGTGTGTGTTTATGTGTGTGTGTTTATGTGTTTATGTGTGTGTTTATGTGTGTGTTTATGTGTTTATGTGTGTGTGTTTATGTGTTTATGTGTGTGTGTTTATGTGTTTATGTGTGTGTGTGTTTATGTGTTTATGTGTGTGTGTTTATGTGTGTATGTTTATGTGTGTATGTGTGTGTGTTTATGTGTTTATGTGTGTGTGTTTATGTGTTTATGTGTGTGTTTATGTGTGTGTGTGTTTATGTGTTTATGTGTGTGTGTTTATGTGTTTATGTGTGTGTGTTTATGTGTTTAGGTGTTTATGTGTGTGTGTTTATGTATTTATGTGTGTGTGTTTATGTGTGTGTTTATGTGTTTATGTGTGTGTGTGTTTATGTGTGTGTGTTTATGTGTTTATGTGTGTGTGTTTATGTGTTTATGTGTGTGTGTTTATGTGTTTATGTGTGTGTGTTTATGTGTTTATGTGTGTGTGTTTATGTGTTTATGTGTGTGTGTTTATGTGTGTGTGTTTATGTGTGTGTGTTTATGTGTTTATGTGTGTGTTTATGTGTGTGTGTGTTTATGTGTTTATGTGTGTGTGTTTATGTGTTTATGTGTGTGTGTTTATGTGTTTATGTGTGTGTGTTTATGTGTTTATGTGTGTGTGTTTATGTGTGTGTGTTTATGTGTGTGTTTATGTGTTTATGTGTGTGTTTATGTGTTTATGTGTGTGTGTGTTTATGTGTGTGTGTTTGTGTGTTTATGTTTGTGTGTGTGTTTATGTTTGTTTGTGTGTGTGTGTGTGTGTGTGTGTGTGTCTGTTTGTGTGCGTTTATGTGTCAGTCACCTGTCCAAATACGAGCATTGCCTCGCCAGTGACCGCGCCATGGTATTTCACTGCTGACTTGTACACGACCACATGGGATGTTGTCTTTTGTCTGCTGTGACCTGCCCGCGTGCCACAAGGACGTCATGTGAATTGTCAATCAAGGACAGTCTGGGGCGGTGACCATCCCGGACAGTCTGTGGTCATTGACCATCCCAGACAGTCTGGGGGTGGTGATCATCTTCGACAGTCTGGGGGTGGTGATCACCCCAGACCGCCTGGGCCCGTGATCACCCCGGAGCGGCGGGGAGGTAATCACCCTGGACCCTCGGAGGGTGGTAATCACCCTGGATCGTCAGGGCGGTTGTCACCCCGGACCGTCGGGGCGGTTGTCACCCCGGACCGTCGGGGTCGGTTATCACCTCGGTCCGTCGGGGGCGGTTATCACCTCGGACCGTCAGGGGCGGTTATCACCCTGCACCGTCGGGGGTGGTAATCGCCCTGGACTGTCGGGGGAAGTTGTCACCCCGGACCGTCGGGGGCGGTTATCACCTCTGTCCGTCGGGGGAGGTAATCACCCTGGACCGTCTGGGGTGGTCATCATCCCGGACCGTCGGGGGTGGTGATCATCCCGGACTGTTGGTGCGGGGATCACCCTGGACCGTCGGGGGTGGTGATCATCCAGGACCGTCGGGGGTGGTGATCATCCCGGACGATCGAGGGTGGTGATCGCCATCGACCATCGGGGGTGGTCATCATCTCGGACCGTCGGGGGCGGTGATCACCCCAGAGAGTAGGGGGGCGGCAATCATTCAGTACAATGGGGGGCAGGAGAGGGGGCGATGCAGGACTATGGAGGATGATCCCAGATTCTGGGACACTGTGTCAGACCCTTGTTCTGCATTGTGATCGCCAGAAAGAATTTTATCTTTTTGATTATTCGAAGCCCTTTCTTTATCTGCCTGGGGTAGAGCAGTCTTTGACCGATGGCAAACAGCATGGTGATGTCACTTTTGTCCAAGCGCGACATTCGTGGTCTCCACAGCACGTCTGGGTTGCTTGTATCCCCAGAAGAGCCTTTGATACACCAAATATGAACAAATCCCAAACGAGAAACAAAGTAACCACCGGTGTGTAAACGTTTCCCAAAACGAACGGCTCTTCCCAGCAATCATAACTTTCACCAAACTAGGAATGATTACACTTACACGAATCCAAGTACTGCAAGCAAAACTTCCTTTCGTTCATGTGTGAATGCAATTCCTTCCATTGTTATTTGTGCCATTTGAAAGGCACGTGATTGACTCGGCATTGTCCGAGTTTGGCAAATCCATTTTGCGGTTTCCAAATGGGAATTTTTCTGCTCGTGAGAAGTGGAGTGGACACACGTTTTGGTCGCAGTGTTGAAATCCAAATGAGAGTTTGATTTGTTGTGAAACACGTGGCCACCTGTTATGAGCAATATTACCTGTGCATTGTTCCATGTCGGCATCTTCTCAGTTTCGTGTTGTTTCTGTATCCGATAAGCTTTGTGGATGTGAATTATTGCAATGATCGGTCATCCAGACTTTCTGCATTATAATTGATTATAATCCTGAATATCCTTGAAATCGATCGGGCGAGAGACCATTCCAGCGCACGGAGTGGATCTTGTCTGTTGCCAGAAATTTTACCCCGAACCCCTAAATATGGTATCGCCGAGGTATCCTTTTTATGTTTGGAGTGATAATCCACCTTTTTCCTGTTTAAATATTGTGAATGGTTTCATCCAGAATTAGGTGCACAAGGACTTCAGTACAAAATGG
Organism: Myxine glutinosa; assembly: GCF_964187855.1. Taxonomy (NCBI): domain Eukaryota; kingdom Metazoa; phylum Chordata; class Myxini; order Myxiniformes; family Myxinidae; genus Myxine; species Myxine glutinosa. Next base: position 263,913,147 of record NC_136262.1, on the reverse strand, counting down.
CCAAACACTTGAGAGATTTGAACCTGTGGTTCCCTGAACAACCGATTTCTTAACGTAGCTCAGAATACCTGACTCAGAAAAGATCTATTGCATTTACTCACCTGCAGAATAGGGTAAGGGTTGTGTGTCGACCGTGGAATGTACAGTGGCCTGCAAAAGTATCCACCACCTCCCAGAAATGCCACATTTGGATGAATTACTAATTATGAAGAAACAATTTTTCAAATGAACTTTTTTATTCATAACTAAAGAGATCAAAGTAAACATTGTTATAGTTGAAAGAGGTCACATGTTGAAGTTAAAGGAGGAGGAAATCCTTGACGATTCCTCACGTGAAAATTGCGCTAGCTCTGCTAAGTTTAATGGGGATCATCGATGGACTGGAATCTTCAATTGGGTTCAAGTCAGGACTTTGACTGGGCCACTCAAGAACATTTATTTTCTTTTCATTCAGGCCCTCGGTGTGGCTTTAGCTTTGTGCTTTGGATCATTGTCCTTCTGAAACGTTAATCAAGGCCATCTAGGCAATCTCTGGGAGCTGGGCCGGAGAGAAGTCGGTAGAAGACAGAAAGACCACCAACCTGCCTGCGGTGAGCGAGTGATAGGCCCTCAGATTCAGCTCCATCGCAGGAGATTCTAATGATTCTGAAAGCTTTGGTTTCAACAGCGTAAAGCCGAGCTAGGTATGAGGCAGGAGCACCGGCCCAGAGGGGGGAACAGTATTCCATCAAGATGCGGATGAAAGCTTTGTATGTGGTGAGGAGCTCAGAAATGCCCAGAAAGGCTTTCGCACGACGGAGGATGCCCAGTCGGCGACTGGCTTTGGAGGCCAGCTTGGAAATGTGGTTTTCCCAGGAAAGATCATGGCAGATAGTGAGACCCAAAAGCTTCAGTGACAGAACTTCTTTGAGAGGATTGTTCAGAAAGTAGATGGGAGGGTTGTCCAGTCGGTCTTTTCGGAGAGACAAAGTGAGAGTGTGAGATTTGTCAGGATTGAAAGACATGTTCTATTTGTTTGACCTGTCTGTGATTTTGTCCAGGTCTGCAGAGAGTGAGGAGGCTGCTGTCTGCCGATCTGAGGGTTGAGATATGGAACAGCAGAGTGTGGAGTCATCAGCAAAGAGATATAGAGGATTTTCCAGAGAGTCGGAGAGATCATTAATGAAGACCAGAAAAAGCACAGGGTCCAGAACACTGACTTGAGAAACTCCAGCCTGAACAGGAAGAGGAGATGAGAGAATTCCATTCAGGGCCACATGTTGACTACGACGGGAGAAGATGTCTGCAAGCCACGTGTGGAGGTTTTCATGGATACCACAAGAAGAGACTTTGGGAAGCGGGGCGGGGTGCCAGGCTGTATCGAAGGCGTGAAATATGTCAAGGGAGACAGCTCTGATTTCCTGTCTGGCATTGAGGACCTCCATCCATTGTTGAGACAGGAGAAGTAGCATATCCAGAGGAGAATGGCTTGCTCTAAATCAAAATTGATGCCATTGGAGAAGAAGGATTTAATATCCGAAGCAATGATGGATTCCATGTCCTTGCTGATGATTAGGAGCAGGCTGATTGGTCTGTAGTTGCAAGGATCTGCTTTTGCATCTTTATTATGTAAAGCGGTAATGTTGGCTGATTTCCCAGCAGATTGCAGGATGACCTTGAGCAAAGGAGGGGGTGAAGAGAACAGAGAGAGGGTGGGATAGAGCGGCAGAGCAGGATTTTAGGACCCATGGGCTGATGCCGTCTGGTCCAGTTGCAGAAGCAGAGTCGAGGTTTGACAGAAACTTCTCTACCTTGTCAGGAGAGAAGGACACAGAGTCCATGAGCAGCTGGGTTTGACTGGGTAAGGGGGGTACAGACAGAGATGGGTTTGGGAGACAAGATTTTGAGGCAAACACAGAGTTTAGGCATTCAGCTTTTTCACTTGAATCAGTTGTGTAGCCATTTGAGGTAAGGGGGGGTCAGGGGGATGGAAGGGGAACAAACACCAATAACAGATTTGACCAGATGCCACCAGGATTTGGAGGAGGGAGACAGGTTTGAGAGTTCAGTCTTGAGAGTAGGGAGATATTGTTTCCTGGCTCTCCTGAGGGTAGACACACACTGGTTCTGAGCTTTGTGGAAGGAAGTGAGATTGCCTTCAGTTGGATTAGCCTTCCAGGAGGCGAAGGCAAGTTGTTTCAGGGCAACTGCCTCACCACAACATTATTTGCACCACGGACGGGATGAAGGGTATGACAACTGAAGACTGTGCATGAGAGAGAATATTTATTTGGAAGAATTCCCAGGATGAGTTGATGTCAGAGGCAGTAGAGATGGGAGAACAGTCCAGATGTTGATGGCTGCTTACAGACCATGCCAGTCAGCCTGAGTGAAATGCCAGACACGTCTATGCTGAGGAGGCTCTCTGAGAACGGCCAGAGAGATGTCCACTTTAACAAGCAATTGATCAGATGAACCGAATGGAGCAGAAGAAGAGCAGCAGACATTTGCAGGGAAGTTAGTCATAACCAAGTCTGGAGGAGGAGATGCTCCATTGACTGAGATCCGGGTCGGGAAATTGACAGATTGTGTCAGTCCAAATGAGTCACAGAAGTCCTTTGCTGAGGTGCCATGGCTGGTGTGAGAGGTACCTACACCCAGTCAGCTGGCATGATGACAGTTGAAGTCTGACTCAAACAGGTTTTTATCAAGGATTCTCCTGTACTTTGCACCGTCTGTTGTTCCTTCTATCCTGACATGCTTGCCAGTCCTTGCTGATGAAAAGCAGCCCCATAACATGATGCCGTCACCACCATCTTTGACAGTAGGGATGGTGTAGACTAGGTGATGTGTAGTGTTAGGCATGTGCCAGACGTAACGCTTTGAATTTGGATCAAAAAGTTCAATTTTTGTCTCGTCCTACCACAAAACGTTTCTCCACGAGCCTCTGCAGTGTCATTAACATGATTTTTCGCAAACTCTATACAAGATTTCTGATGTGTATTTTTCGGTATTGGCTTCTTTCTTGCCACCTGTCCATAAAGGCCATTTTTGGGACGGGAACAGGATATTGTTGATTGATGAATACTGACCCCCATGTCGGACATAGACCCTTGCAGATCTTTCAAAGTCATTGTTGGATTTACAGTGACATCCTGAACCAGTTTTCTGCTTGCCCGGGTGCTCAGTTTGGATGGGCGACCTGATCTGGGTAGAGTCTGGGTGGTATGACACATTTTCCACTTCTTAATCATGGATGTCATTGTCACCGTACTCAAAGGGATATAATGAGTGACTTTGAAATCTTCTTATAACCCTCTCCTGAACGATGCTTCTCCATCACTTTGCCTGACTTCTTTGGAAAACTCCTGGGTCTTCATGTTTGCCTTGTTGGTTGACCAAGTGAGTTGCACCTTAAAACTCCATGGATAAGTGGGGGAGATTAACTCCTCCCCGTTGGACTTAGTCTGAAACTGGGGCTTTTGGATTGGATCTCCTCCGTCTGTCCGTCTGTCCATCTGTCTGTGTCCGTTTGTCCGTCTGTGCATCAGAAACCATATCTCGGACATGGATGGACAGATTTTGTTCATAGTTGGCAAAAAGACAACACATGACGGTATACATATGCGCATCATTTTGTGTCCAGATGTTATCAAAGACTGCCGACTGGCAGCCATTTTAGTTATAAAAAACCTGATGTTGAACATGTCCTCAACCATTTCTCGGACATGCATTTATCGATGTTGTTAAAACTTGGCAAGCAGATAAGGAATGATGGTTTACATATACGCGTCAATTCCTTTCACAATCAGTCCAAGATGGCCGACTAGCAGCCATTTTGTTACTTAAACGTGTCTCCAACCATTTCTCGTACAGGCATGGCCTGTTTTTGTTCAAACTTGGCACAAGCACACAACATGATGGCATACACGTGCCCCTCACTTCATTTTGAGATATGATTAAATGTGGCCGACTGGTAGACTGGCGGCCATTTTAGTTGTAAAAAAAAACCAGTATTGAATACGTTCTGAACCATTTCTCGGAAATGCTTTTGCCAAACTTGTTCAACCTCGGCGCATAGATAATGAATGATTGTTTACATATGAACGCCAGATCCAAGATGGCCGACTGTCGGCCATTTTGTTATGTCAACGTGCATCCATCCATTTCTTGAACGTGCATGGATCAAGTTTGTTCAAACTTGGCACCAAAACAATACATGAGAGTTTACATATGCAGAATTTCTTATCGTAATCAGACCAAAGATGGCCGGACTGACGGCCTTTAACAACGTTACTGAAAATGACTAAAACCACTGGGGCCATGACATTTTATGTCTTTATCTCCTTGTTTTTAAGTAGAGAAAAAAGTTGAATGAAATGGTGTTTGTGTGTGGATCTTAGAATGAAATGGTGTTTGTGTGTAGATGATTGAATGAAATGGTGTTTCTGTGTAGATGATTGAATGAAATGATGTTTGTGTGTGGATCTTAGAATGAAATGGTGTTTGTGTGTAGATGATTTAATGAAATGGTGTTTGAGTGTAGATCATTGAATGAAATGATGTTTGTGTGCAGATGATTAAATGAAATGGTGTTTGTGTGTCGATCATTGAATGAAATGGTGTTTGTGTGTAGATGATTTAATGAAATGGTGTTTGAGTGTAGATGATTTAATGAAATGATGTTTGTGTGTAGATGATTTAATGAAATGATGTTTGTGTGTCGATCATTGAATGAAATGGTGTTTGTGTGTAGATGATTTAATGAAATGGTGTTTGAGTGTAGATCATTGAATGAAATGGTGTTTCTGTGTCGATCATTGAATGAAATGATGTTTGTGTGTAGATGATTGAATGAAATGGTGTTTGTGTGTAGATCATTGAATGAAATTATGTTTGTGTGTAGATGATTGAATGAAATTATGTTTGTGTGTAGATGATTGAATGAAATGGTGTTTGTGTGTAGATCATTGAATGAAATGCTGTTTGTGTGTAGATGATTGAATGAAATGATGTTTGTGTGTAGATCATTGAATGAAATGATGTTTGTGTGCAGATGATTAAATGAAATGGTGTTTGTGTGTAGATGATTGAATGAAATGATGTTTGAGTGAAGATGATTAAATGAAATGGTGTTTGTGTGTAGATGATTGAATGAAATGGTGTTTGTGTGTAGATCATTGAATGAAATGATGTTTGTGTGTAGATCATTGAATGAAATGATGTTTGTGTGCAGATCATTGAATGAAATGGTGTTTGTGTGTGGATCATTGAATGAAATGATGTTTGTGTGTAGATGATTGAATGAAATGATGTTTGTGTGTAGATCATTGAATGAAATGATGTTTGTGTGCAGATGATTAAATGAAATGGTGTTTGTGTGTCGATCATTGAATGAAATGATGTTTGAGTGTAGATGATCAAATGAAATGGTGTTTGTGTGTAGATCATTGAATGAAATGGTGTTTGTGTGCAGATCATTGAATGAAATGGTGTTTGTGTGTAGATCATTGAATGAAATGATGTTTGTGTGTAGATGATTGAATGAAATGATGTTTGTGTGTAGATCATTGAATGAAATGATGTTTGTGTGCAGATGATTAAATGAAATGGTGTTTGTGTGTCGATCATTGAATGAAATGATGTTTGAGTGTAGATGATCAAATGAAATGGTGTTTGTGTGTAGATCATTGATTGAAATGGTGTTTGTGTGCAGATCATTGAATGAAATGGTGTTTGTGTGTAGATGATTGAATGAAATGATGTTTGTGTGTAGATGATTGAATGAAATGATGTTTGTGTGTAGATCATTGAATGAAATGGTGTTTGTGTGTAGATCATTGAATGAAATGATGTTTGTGTGTAGATCATTGAATGAAATGATGTTTGTGTGTAGATCATTGAATGAAATGGTGTTTGTGTGTAGATCATTGAATGAAATGATGTTTGTGTGTAGATCATTGAATGAAATGAAGTTTGTGTGTAGATGATTGAATGAAATGATGTTTGTGTGTAGATCATTGAATGAAATGATGTTTGTGTGTAGATGATTGAATGAAATGATGTTTGTGTGTAGATGATTAAATTAAATGGTGTTTGTGTGTAGATGATTAAATGAAATGGTGTTTGTGTGTCGATCATTGAATGAAATGGTGTTTGTGTGTAGATGATTGAATGAAATGATGTTTGAGTGCAGATCATTGAATGAAATGGTGTTTGTGTGCAGATCATTGAATAAAATGATGTTTGTGTGTCGATCATTGAATGAAATGGTGTTTGTGTGTCGATCATTGAATAAAATGATGTTTGTGTGTCGATCATTGAATGAAATGATGTTTGTGTGTCGATCATTGAATGAAATGGTGTTTGTGTGTCGATCATTGAATGAAATGATGTTTGTGTGTCGATCATTGAATGAAATGGTGTTTGTGTGCAGATCATTGAATGAAATGATGTTTGTGTGTCGATCATTGAATGAAATGGTGTTTGTGTGTCGATCATTGAATGAAATGGTGTTTGTGTGTAGATCATTGAATAAAATGATGTTTGTGTGTCGATCATTGAATGAAATGGTGTTTGTGTGCAGATCATTGAATAAAATAATGTTTGTGTGTCGATCATTGAATGAAATGGTGTTTGTGTGCAGATCATTGAATAAAATGATGTTTGTGTGTGGATCTTAGAATGAAATGGTGTTTGTGTGTAGATCATTGAATGAAATGAAGTTTGTGTGTAGATCATTGAATGAAATGAAGTTTGTGTGTAGATCATTGAATGAAATGGTGTTTGTGTGTCCATCATTGAATGAAATGAAGTTTGTGTGCAGATCATTGAATGAAATGGTGTTTGTATGTGGATCTTAGAATGAAATGGTGTTTGTGTGTAGATCATTGAATGAAATGAAGTTTGTGTGTAGATCATTGAATGAAATGAAGTTTGTGTGTAGATCATTGAATGAAATGGTGTTTGTGTGTCGATCATTGAATGAAATGGTGTTTGTGTGTCGATCATTGAATGAAATGAAGTTTGTGTGTAGATCATTGAATGAAATGGTGTTTGTGTGTCGATCATTGAATGAAATGAAGTTTGTGTGGTGTAGATCATTGAATGAAATGGTGTTTGTGTGTCGATCATTGAATGAAATGGTGTTTGTGTGTCGATCATTGAATGAAATGGTGTTCTGTGTCGATCATTGAATGAAATGAAGTTTGTGTGCAGATTATTGAATGAAATGGTGTTTGTGTGTCGATCATTGAATGAAATGGTGTTTGTGTGTCGATCATTGAATGAAATGGTGTTTGTGTGTCGATCATTGAATGAAATGGTGTTCTGTGTCGATCATTGAATGAAATGAAGTTTGTGTGCAGATTATTGAATGAAATGGTGTTTGTGTGTCGATCATTGAATGAAATGGTGTTTGTGTGTAGATCATTAAATGAAATGAAGTTTGTGTGTAGATCATTGAATGAAATGAAGTTTGTGTGTAGATCATTAAATGAAATGATGTTTGTGTGTAGATCATTAAATGAAATGATGTTTGTGTGTCGATCATTGAATGAAATGGTGTTTGTGTGTAGATCATTAAATGAAATGGTGTTTGTGTGTAGATCATTAAATGAAATGAAGTTTGTGTGTAGATCATTGAATGAAATGAAGTTTGTGTGTAGATCATTGAATGAAATGAAGTTTGTGTGTCGATCATTGAATGAAATGGTGTTTGTGTGTCGATCATTAAATGAAATGATGTTTGTGTGTAGATCATTGAATGAAATGAAGTTTGTGTGTCGATCATTAAATGAAATGATGTTTGTGTGTAGATCATTGAATGAAATGATGTTTGTGTGTAGATCATTGAATGAAATGAAGTTTGTGTGTAGATCATTAAATGAAATGATGTTTGTGTGTAGATCATTGAATGAAATGAAGTTTGTGTGTCGATCATTAAATGAAATGATGTTTGTGTGTCGATCATTAAATGAAATGAAGTTTGTTTGTAGATCATTGAATGAAATGAAGTTTGTTTGTAGATCATTAAATGAAATGGTGTTTGTGTGTAGATCATTAAATGAAATGGTGTTTGTGTGTAGATCATTAAATGAAATGAAGTTTGTTTGTAGATCATTAAATGAAATGGTGTTTGTGTGTAGATCATTAAATGAAATGGTGTTTGTGTGTAGATCATTAAATGAAATGATGTTTGTGTGTAGATCATTAAATGAAATGAAGTTTGTTTTTAGATCATTAAATGAAATGGTGTTTGTGTGTAGATCATTAAATGAAATGGTGTTTGTGTGTAGATCATTAAATGAAATGATGTTTGTGTGTCGATCATTGAATGAAATGATGTTTGTGTGTCGATCATTGAATGAAATGAAGTTTGTGTGTCGATCATTAAATGAAATGAAGTTTGTTTGTAGATCATTAAATGAAATGGTGTTTGTGTGTAGATCATTAAATGAAATGATGTTTGTGTGTAGATCATTAAATGAAATGAAGTTTGTTTTTAGATCATTAAATGAAATGGTGTTTGTGTGTAGATCATTAAATGAAATGGTGTTTGTGTGTAGATCATTAAATGAAATGATGTTTGTGTGTCGATCATTGAATGAAATGATGTTTGTGTGTAGATCATTGAATGAAATGAAGTTTGTGTGTCGATCATTAAATGAAATGATGTTTGTGTGTAGATCATTAAATGAAATGGTGTTTGTGTGTAGATCATTAAATGAAATGATGTTTGTGTGTAGATCATTAAATGAAATGGTGTTTGTGTGTAGATCATTGAATGAAATGATGTTTGTGTGTAGATCATTAAATGAAATGAAGTTTGTTTGTAGATCATTAAATGAAATGGTGTTTGTGTGTAGATCATTAAATGAAATGATGTTTGTGTGTAGATCATTAAATGAAATGATGTTTGTTTGTAGATCATTAAATGAAATGGTGTTTGTGTGTAGATCATTAAATGAAATGATGTTTGTTTGTAGATCATTAAATGAAATGGTGTTTGTGTGTAGATCATTAAATGAAATGAAGTTTGTGTGTAGATCGTTAAATGAAATGATGTTTGTGTGTCGATCATTAAATGAAATGAAGTTTGTGTGTAGATCATTGAATGAAATGGTGTTTGTGTGGAGATCATTGAATGAAATGGTGTTTGTGTGTCGATCTTAGAATGAAATGGTGTTTGTGTGTAGATCATTGAATGAAATGGTGTTTGTGTGCAGATCATTGAATGAAATGATGTTTGTGTGTCGATCATTGAATTAAATGATGTTTGTGTGTCGATCATTGAATGAAATGATGTTTGTGTGCAGATGATTAAATGAAATGGTGTTTGTGTGTCGATCATTGAATGAAATGATGTTTGTGTGCAGATGATTAAATGAAATGGTGTTTGTGTGTCGATCATTGAATGAAATGGTGTTTGTGTGTAGATCATTGAATGAAATGATGTTTGTGTGTCGATCATTGAATGAAATGGTGTTTGTGTGTCGATCATTGAATGAAATGGTGTTTGTGTGTAGATCATTGAATGAAATGGTGTTTGTGTGTAGATCATTGAATGAAATGGTGTTTGTGTGTCGATCATTGAATGAAATGGTGTTTGTGTGTAGATCATTGAATGAAATGATGTTTGTGTGTAGATCATTGAATGAAATGGTGTTTGTGTGTAGATCATTGAATGAAATGATGTTTGTGTGTCGATCATTGAATGAAATGATGTTTGTGTGTCGATCATTGAATGAAATGGTGTTTGTGTGTCGATCATTAAATGAAATGGTGTTTGTGTGTCGATCATTAAATGAAATGAAGTTTGTGTGTAGATCATTAAATGAAATGAAGTTTGTGTGTAGATCATTGAATGAAATGAAGTTTGTGTGTAGATCATTGAATGAAATGAAGTTTGTGTGTAGATCATTAAATGAAATGATGTTTGTGTGTCGATCATTAAATGAAATGGTGTTTGTGTGTCGATCATTAAATGAAATGGTGTTTGTGTGTCGATCATTAAATGAAATGGTGTTTGTGTGTCGATCATTGAATGAAATGGTGTTTGTGTGTCGATCATTTAATGAAATGAAGTTTGTGTGTAGATCATTAAATGAAATGATGTTTGTGTGCAGATCATTGAATGAAATGGTGTTTGTGTGCAGATCGTTGAATGAAATGATGTTTGTGTGTCGATGATTGAATGAAATGGTGTTTGTGTGTAGATCATTGAATGAAATGATGTTTGTGTGTAGATCGTTGAATGAAATGATGTTTGTGTGTAGATCATTGAATGAAATGGTGTTTGTGTGTAGATCATTGAATGAAATGATGTTTGTGTGTAGATCGTTGAATGAAATGATGTTTGTGTGTAGATCATTGAATGAAATGGTGTTTGTGTGTAGATCATTGAATGAAATGATGTTTGTGTGTAGATCGTTGAATGAAATGATGTTTGTGTGTCGATCATTGAATGAAATGGTGTTTGTGTGCAGATCATTGAATAAAATGATGTTTGTGTGTCGATCATTGAATGAAATGATGTTTTTGTGTCGATCATTGAATGAAATGGTGTTTGTGTGTAGATCATTGAATGAAATGGTGTTTGTGTGTCGATCATTGAATGAAATGGTGTTTTTGTGCAGATCATTGAATAAAATGGTGTTTGTGTGTAGATCATTGAATGAAATGGTGTTTGTTTGTGGATCTTAGAATGAAATGGTGTTTGTGTGTAGATCGTTGAATGAAATGATGTTTGTGTGTAGATCGTTGAATGAAATGGTGTTTGTGTGTGGATCATTGAATAAAATGGTGTTTGTGTGTGGATCATTGAATGAAATGATGTTTTTGTGTAGATCATTAAATGAAATGAAGTTTGTGTGTCGATCATTAAATGAAATGAAGTTTGTGTGTAGATCATTAAATGAAATGATGTTTGTGTGTCGATCATTAAATGAAATGAAGTTTGTGTGTAGATCATTAAATGAAATGATGTTTGTGTGTCGATCATTAAATGAAATGAAGTTTGTGTGTAGATCATTAAATGAAATGGTGTTTGTGTGTCGATCATTAAATGAAATGAAGTTTGTGTGTAGATCATTAAATGAAATGAAGTTTGTGTGTAGATCATTAAATGAAATGAAGTTTGTGTGTAGATCATTGAATGAAATGATGTTTGTGTGGAGATGATTGAATGAAATGGTGTTTGTGTGTAGATCATTGAATGAAATGATGTTTGTGTGTAGATCATTGAATAAAATGGTGTTTGTGTGCAGATCATTGAATGAAATGATGTTTGTGTGTCGATCATTGAATGAAATGGTGTTTGTGTGTGGATCTGAGAATGAAATGGTGTTTGTGTGTAGATCATTGAATGAAATGATGTTTGTGTGTCGATCATTGAATGAAATGGTGTTTGTGTGCAGATCATGAAATGAAATGATGTTTGTGTGTAGATCGTTGAATGAAATGATGTTTGTGTGTAGATCATTGAATGAAATGGTGTTTCTGTGTCGATCATTGAATGAAATGGTGTTTGTGTGTAGATCATTGAATGAAATGATGTTTGTGTGTAGATCTTAGAATGAAATGATGTTTGTGTGTAGATCATTGAATGAAATGGTGTTTGTGTGTAGATCATTGAATGAAATGATGTTTGTGTGTAGATCTTAGAATGAAATGGTGTTTGTGTGTTGATCATTGAATGAAATGAAGTTTGTGTATCGATCATTGAATGAAATGGTGTTTGTGTGTGGATCTTAGAATGAAATGGTGTTTGTGTGTAGATCATTGAATGAAATGAAGTTTGTGTGTAGATCATTGAATGCAATGGTGTTTGTGTGTCGATCATTGAATGAAATGGTGTTCTGTGTCTATCATTGAATGAAATGAAGTTTGTGTGGTGTAGATCATTGAATGAAATGGTGTTTGTGTGTCGATCATTGAATGAAATGGTGTTTGTGTGTCGATCATTGAATGAAATGGTGTTCTGTGTCGATCATTGAATGAAATGAGGTTTGTGTGTAGATCATTGAATGAAATGGTGTTTGTGTGTCGATCATTGAATGAAATGGTGTTTGTGTGTCGATCATTGAATGAAATGAAGTTTGTGTGTAGATCATTGAATGAAATGAAGTTTGTGTGTAGATCATTGAATGAAATGGTGTTTGTGTGTCGATCATTGAATGAAATGGTGTTTGTGTGTCGATCATTGAATGAAATGAAGTTTGTGTGTAGATCATTGAATGCAATGGTGTTTGTGTGTCGATCATTGAATGAAATGGTGTTCTGTGTCTATCATTGAATGAAATGAAGTTTGTGTGGTGTAGATCATTGAATGAAATGGTGTTTGTGTGTCGATCATTGAATGAAATGGTGTTTGTGTGTCGATCATTGAATGAAATGGTGTTCTGTGTCGATCATTGAATGAAATGAGGTTTGTGTGCAGATCATTGAATGAAATGGTGTTTGTGTGTAGATCATTGAATGAAATGAAGTTTGTGTGTAGATCATTGAATGAAATGATGTTTGTGTGTAGATCATTAAATGAAATGATGTTTGTGTGTCGATCATTGAATGAAATGAAGTTTGTGTGTAGATCATTAAATGAAATGATGTTTGTGTGTCGATCATTGAATGAAATGGTGTTTGTGTGTCGATCATTGAATGAAATGTTGTTTGTGTGTAGATCATTAAATGAAATGGTGTTTGTGTGTAGATCATTAAATGAAATGAAGTTTGTGTGTAGATCATTGAATGAAATGAAGTTTGTGTGTCGATCATTGAATGAAATGAAGTTTGTGTGTAGATCATTAAATGAAATGATGTTTGTGTGTCGATCATTGAATGAAATGGTGTTTGTGTGTAGATCATTAAATGAAATGGTGTTTGTGTGTAGATCATTAAATGAAATGGTGTTTGTGTGTCGATCATTAAATGAAATGAAGTTTGTGTGTAGATCATTAAATGAAATGAAGTTTGTGTGTAGATCATTGAATGAAATGGTGTTTGTGTGTAGATCATTGAATGAAATGGTGTTTGTGTGTCGATCTTAGAATGAAATGGTGTTTGTGTGTAGATCATTGAATGAAATGGTGTTTGTGTGCAGATCATTGAATGAAATGATGTTTGTGTGTCGATCATTGAATGAAATGATGTTTGTGTGTCGATCATTGAATGAAATGGTGTTTGTGTGCAGATCATTGAATGAAATGGTGTTTGTGTGCAGATCATTGAATGAAATGATGTTTGTGTGTCGATCATTGAATGAAATGATATTTGTGTGTCGATCATTGAATGAAATGATGTTTGTGTGTCGATCATTGAATGAAATGATGTTTGTGTGTCGATCATTGAATGAAATGATATTTGTGTGTCGATCATTGAATGAAATGATGTTTGTGTGTCGATCATTGAATGAAATGATGTTTGTGTGTCGATCATTGAATGAAATGGTGTTTGTGTGTCGATCATTGAATGAAATGATGTTTGTGTGTCGATCATTGAATGAAATGGTGTTTGTGTGTTGATCATTGAATGAAATGATGTTTGTGTGTCGATCATTGAATGAAATGGTGTTTGTGTGTAGATCATTGAATGAAATGGTGTTTGTGTGTAGATCATTGAATGAAATGGTGTTTGTGTGTAGATCATTGAATGAAATGGTGTTTGTGTGTCGATCATTGAATGAAATGGTGTTTGTGTGTAGATCATTGAATGAAATGATGTTTGTGTGTCGATCATTGAATGAAATGGTGTTTGTGTGTAGATCATTGAATGAAATGATGTTTGTGTGTCGATCATTGAATGAAATGATGTTTGTGTGTCGATCATTGAATGAAATGGTGTTTGTGTGTCGATCATTGAATGAAATGGTGTTTGTGTGTCGATCATTGAATGAAATGAAGTTTGTGTGTAGATCATTGAATGAAATGGTGTTTGTGTGTCGATCATTGAATGAAATGAAGTTTGTGTGGTGTAGATCATTGAATGAAATGGTGTTTGTGTGTCGATCATTGAATGAAATGGTGTTTGTGTGTCGATCATTGAATGAAATGGTGTTCTGTGTCGATCATTGAATGAAATGAAGTTTGTGTGCAGATCATTGAATGAAATGGTGTTTGTGTGTCGATCATTGAATGAAATGAAGTTTGTGTGTAGATCATTAAATGAAATGATGTTTGTGTGTCGATCATTGAATGAAATGGTGTTTGTGTGTCGATCATTGAATGAAATGGTGTTTGTGTGTAGATCATTGAATGAAATGAAGTTTGTGTGTCGATCATTGAATGAAATGACGTTTGTGTGTAGATCATTAAATGAAATGATGTTTGTGTGTCGATCATTGAATGAAATGGTGTTTGTGTGTAGATCATTAAATGAAATGGTGCTTGTGTGTAGATCATTAAATGAAATGATGTTTGTGTGTAGATCATTGAATGAAATGAAGTTTGTGTGTCGATCATTAAATGAAATGATGTTTGTGTGTAGATCATTAAATGAAATGAAGTTTGTGTGTAGATCATTAAATGAAATGATGTTTGTGTGTCGATCATTAAATGAAATGGTGTTTGTGTGTCGATCATTAAATGAAATGAAGTTTGTGTGTAGATCATTAAATGAAATGAAGTTTGTGTGTAGATCATTGAATGAAATTGTGTTTGTGTGTAGATCATTGAATGAAATGGTGTTTGTGTGTCGATCTTAGAATGAAATGGTGTTTGTGTGTAGATCATTGAATGAAATGGTGTTTGTGTGCAGATCATTGAATGAAATGATGTTTGTGTGTCGATCATTGAATGAAATGATGTTTGTGTGTCGATCATTGAATGAAATGGTGTTTGTGTGCAGATCATTGAATGAAATGATGTTTGTGTGTCGATCATTGAATGAAATGATGTTTGTGTGTCGATCATTGAATGAAATGGTGTTTGTGTGCAGATCATTGAATGAAATGATGTTTGTGTGTCGATCATTGAATGAAATGAAGTTTGTGTGTAGATCATTAAATGAAATGATGTTTGTGTGTCGATCATTGAATGAAATGGTGTTTGTGTGTCGATCATTGAATGAAATGGTGTTTGTGTGTAGATCATTAAATGAAATGAAGTTTGTGTGTAGATCATTAAATGAAATGAAGTTTGTGTGTAGATCATTGAATGAAATGAAGTTTGTGTGTCGATCATTGAATGAAATGACGTTTGTGTGTAGATCATTAAATGAAATGATGTTTGTGTGTCGATCATTGAATGAAATGGTGTTTGTGTGTAGATCATTAAATGAAATGGTGCTTGTGTGTAGATCATTAAATGAAATGATGTTTGTGTGTAGATCATTGAATGAAATGAAGTTTGTGTGTCGATCATTAAATGAAATGATGTTTGTGTGTAGATCATTAAATGAAATGAAGTTTGTGTGTAGATCATTAAATGAAATGATGTTTGTGTGTCGATCATTAAATGAAATGGTGTTTGTGTGTCGATCATTAAATGAAATGAAGTTTGTGTGTAGATCATTAAATGAAATGAAGTTTGTGTGAAGATCATTGAATGAAATTGTGTTTGTGTGTAGATCATTGAATGAAATGGTGTTTGTGTGTCGATCTTAGAATGAAATGGTGTTTGTGTGTAGATCATTGAATGAAATGGTGTTTGTGTGCAGATCATTGAATGAAATGATGTTTGTGTGTCGATCATTGAATGAAATGATGTTTGTGTGTCGATCATTGAATGAAATGGTGTTTGTGTGCAGATCATTGAATGAAATGATGTTTGTGTGTCGATCATTGAATGAAATGATGTTTGTGTGTCGATCATTGAATGAAATGATGTTTGTGTGTCGATCATTGAATGAAATGGTGTTTGTGTGCAGATCATTGAATGAAATGGTGTTTGTGTGCAGATCATTGAATGAAATGATGTTTGTGTGTCGATCATTGAATGAAATGATGTTTGTGTGTCGATCATTGAATGAAATGGTGTTTGTGTGTCGATCATTGAATGAAATGATGTTTGTGTGTCGATCATTGAATGAAATGGTGTTTGTGTGTCGATCATTGAATGAAATGGTGTTTGTGTGTAGATCATTGAATGAAATGGTGTTTGTGTGTAGATCATTGAATGAAATGGTGTTTGTGTGTCGATCATTGAATGAAATGCTGTTTGTGTGTAGATCATTGAATGAAATGATGTTTGTGTGTAGATCATTGAATGAAATGGTGTTTGTGTGTAGATCATTGAATGAAATGATGTTTGTGTGTCGATCATTGAATGAAATGATGTTTGTGTGTCGATCATTGAATGAAATGGTGTTTGTGTGTCGATCATTAAATGAAATGGTGTTTGTGTGTCGATCATTAAATGAAATGAAGTTTGTGTGTAGATCATTAAATGAAATGAAGTTTGTGTGTAGATCATTGAATGAAATGAAGTTTGTGTGTAGATCATTGAATGAAATGAAGTTTGTGTGTAGATCATTAAATGAAATGATGTTTGTGTGTCGATCATTAAATGAAATGGTGTTTGTGTGTCGATCATTAAATGAAATGGTGTTTGTGTGTCGATCATTAAATGAAATGGTGTTTGTGTGTCGATCATTGAATGAAATGGTGTTTGTGTGTCGATCATTTAATGAAATGAAGTTTGTGTGTAGATCATTAAATGAAATGATGTTTGTGTGCAGATCATTGAATGAAATGGTGTTTGTGTGTAGATCGTTGAATGAAATGATGTTTGTGTGTCGATGATTGAATGAAATGGTGTTTGTGTGTAGATCATTGAATGAAATGATGTTTGTGTGTAGATCGTTGAATGAAATGATGTTTGTGTGTAGATCATTGAATGAAATGGTGTTTGTGTGTAGATCATTGAATGAAATGATGTTTGTGTGTAGATCGTTGAATGAAATGATGTTTGTGTGTAGATCATTGAATGAAATGGTGTTTGTGTGTAGATCATTGAATGAAATGATGTTTGTGTGTAGATCGTTGAATGAAATGATGTTTGTGTGTCGATCATTGAATGAAATGGTGTTTGTGTGCAGATCATTGAATAAAATGATGTTTGTGTGTCGATCATTGAATGAAATGATGTTTTTGTGTCGATCATTGAATGAAATGGTGTTTGTGTGTAGATCATTGAATGAAATGGTGTTTGTGTGTCGATCATTGAATGAAATGGTGTTTTTGTGCAGATCATTGAATAAAATGGTGTTTGTGTGTAGATCATTGAATGAAATGGTGTTTGTTTGTGGATCTTAGAATGAAATGGTGTTTGTGTGTAGATCGTTGAATGAAATGATGTTTGTGTGTCGATGATTGAATGAAATGGTGTTTGTGTGTAGATCATTGAATGAAATGATGTTTGTGTGTAGATCGTTGAATGAAATGGTGTTTGTGTGTGGATCATTGAATAAAATGGTGTTTGTGTGTGGATCATTGAATGAAATGATGTTTTTGTGTAGATCATTAAATGAAATGAAGTTTGTGTGTCGATCATTAAATGAAATGAAGTTTGTGTGTAGATCATTAAATGAAATGATGTTTGTGTGTCGATCATTAAATGAAATGAAGTTTGTGTGTAGATCATTAAATGAAATGATGTTTGTGTGTCGATCATTAAATGAAATGAAGTTTGTGTGTAGATCATTAAATGAAATGGTGTTTGTGTGTCGATCATTAAATGAAATGAAGTTTGTGTGTAGATCATTAAATGAAATGAAGTTTGTGTGTAGATCATTAAATGAAATGAAGTTTGTGTGTAGATCATTGAATGAAATGATGTTTGTGTGGAGATGATTGAATGAAATGGTGTTTGTGTGTAGATCATTGAATGAAATGATGTTTGTGTGTAGATCATTGAATAAAATGGTGTTTGTGTGCAGATCATTGAATGAAATGATGTTTGTGTGTCGATCATTGAATGAAATGGTGTTTGTGTGTGGATCTGAGAATGAAATGGTGTTTGTGTGTAGATCATTGAATGAAATGATGTTTGTGTGTCGATCATTGAATGAAATGGTGTTTGTGTGCAGATCATGAAATGAAATGATGTTTGTGTGTAGATCGTTGAATGAAATGATGTTTGTGTGTAGATCATTGAATGAAATGGTGTTTCTGTGTCGATCATTGAATGAAATGGTGTTTGTGTGTAGATCATTGAATGAAATGATGTTTGTGTGTAGATCTTAGAATGAAATGATGTTTGTGTGTAGATCATTGAATGAAATGGTGTTTGTGTGTAGATCATTGAATGAAATGATGTTTGTGTGTAGATCTTAGAATGAAATGGTGTTTGTGTGTTGATCATTGAATGAAATGAAGTTTGTGTATCGATCATTGAATGAAATGGTGTTTGTGTGTGGATCTTAGAATGAAATGGTGTTTGTGTGTAGATCATTGAATGAAATGAAGTTTGTGTGTAGATCATTGAATGCAATGGTGTTTGTGTGTCGATCATTGAATGAAATGGTGTTCTGTGTCTATCATTGAATGAAATGAAGTTTGTGTGGTGTAGATCATTGAATGAAATGGTGTTTGTGTGTCGATCATTGAATGAAATGGTGTTTGTGTGTCGATCATTGAATGAAATGGTGTTCTGTGTCGATCATTGAATGAAATGAGGTTTGTGTGTAGATCATTGAATGAAATGGTGTTTGTGTGTCGATCATTGAATGAAATGGTGTTTGTGTGTCGATCATTGAATGAAATGAAGTTTGTGTGTAGATCATTGAATGAAATGAAGTTTGTGTGTAGATCATTGAATGAAATGGTGTTTGTGTGTCGATCATTGAATGAAATGGTGTTTGTGTGTCGATCATTGAATGAAATGAAGTTTGTGTGTAGATCATTGAATGCAATGGTGTTTGTGTGTCGATCATTGAATGAAATGGTGTTCTGTGTCTATCATTGAATGAAATGAAGTTTGTGTGGTGTAGATCATTGAATGAAATGGTGTTTGTGTGTCGATCATTGAATGAAATGGTGTTTGTGTGTCGATCATTGAATGAAATGGTGTTCTGTGTCGATCATTGAATGAAATGAGGTTTGTGTGCAGATCATTGAATGAAATGGTGTTTGTGTGTAGATCATTGAATGAAATGAAGTTTGTGTGTAGATCATTGAATGAAATGATGTTTGTGTGTAGATCATTAAATGAAATGATGTTTGTGTGTCGATCATTGAATGAAATGAAGTTTGTGTGTAGATCATTAAATGAAATGATGTTTGTGTGTCGATCATTGAATGAAATGGTGTTTGTGTGTCGATCATTGAATGAAATGTTGTTTGTGTGTAGATCATTAAATGAAATGGTGTTTGTGTGTAGATCATTAAATGAAATGAAGTTTGTGTGTAGATCATTGAATGAAATGAAGTTTGTGTGTCGATCATTGAATGAAATGAAGTTTGTGTGTAGATCATTAAATGAAATGATGTTTGTGTGTCGATCATTGAATGAAATGGTGTTTGTGTGTAGATCATTAAATGAAATGGTGTTTGTGTGTAGATCATTAAATGAAATGGTGTTTGTGTGTCGATCATTAAATGAAATGAAGTTTGTGTGTAGATCATTAAATGAAATGAAGTTTGTGTGTAGATCATTGAATGAAATGGTGTTTGTGTGTAGATCATTGAATGAAATGGTGTTTGTGTGTCGATCTTAGAATGAAATGGTGTTTGTGTGTAGATCATTGAATGAAATGGTGTTTGTGTGCAGATCATTGAATGAAATGATGTTTGTGTGTCGATCATTGAATGAAATGATGTTTGTGTGTCGATCATTGAATGAAATGGTGTTTGTGTGCAGATCATTGAATGAAATGGTGTTTGTGTGCAGATCATTGAATGAAATGATGTTTGTGTGTCGATCATTGAATGAAATGATATTTGTGTGTCGATCATTGAATGAAATGATGTTTGTGTGTCGATCATTGAATGAAATGATGTTTGTGTGTCGATCATTGAATGAAATGATATTTGTGTGTCGATCATTGAATGAAATGATGTTTGTGTGTCGATCATTGAATGAAATGATGTTTGTGTGTCGATCATTGAATGAAATGGTGTTTGTGTGTCGATCATTGAATGAAATGATGTTTGTGTGTCGATCATTGAATGAAATGGTGTTTGTGTGTTGATCATTGAATGAAATGATGTTTGTGTGTCGATCATTGAATGAAATGGTGTTTGTGTGTAGATCATTGAATGAAATGGTGTTTGTGTGTAGATCATTGAATGAAATGGTGTTTGTGTGTAGATCATTGAATGAAATGGTGTTTGTGTGTCGATCATTGAATGAAATGGTGTTTGTGTGTAGATCATTGAATGAAATGATGTTTGTGTGTCGATCATTGAATGAAATGGTGTTTGTGTGTAGATCATTGAATGAAATGATGTTTGTGTGTCGATCATTGAATGAAATGATGTTTGTGTGTCGATCATTGAATGAAATGGTGTTTGTGTGTCGATCATTGAATGAAATGGTGTTTGTGTGTCGATCATTGAATGAAATGAAGTTTGTGTGTAGATCATTGAATGAAATGGTGTTTGTGTGTCGATCATTGAATGAAATGAAGTTTGTGTGGTGTAGATCATTGAATGAAATGGTGTTTGTGTGTCGATCATTGAATGAAATGGTGTTTGTGTGTCGATCATTGAATGAAATGGTGTTCTGTGTCGATCATTGAATGAAATGAAGTTTGTGTGCAGATCATTGAATGAAATGGTGTTTGTGTGTCGATCATTGAATGAAATGAAGTTTGTGTGTAGATCATTAAATGAAATGATGTTTGTGTGTCGATCATTGAATGAAATGGTGTTTGTGTGTCGATCATTGAATGAAATGGTGTTTGTGTGTAGATCATTGAATGAAATGAAGTTTGTGTGTCGATCATTGAATGAAATGACGTTTGTGTGTAGATCATTAAATGAAATGATGTTTGTGTGTCGATCATTGAATGAAATGGTGTTTGTGTGTAGATCATTAAATGAAATGGTGCTTGTGTGTAGATCATTAAATGAAATGATGTTTGTGTGTAGATCATTGAATGAAATGAAGTTTGTGTGTCGATCATTAAATGAAATGATGTTTGTGTGTAGATCATTAAATGAAATGAAGTTTGTGTGTAGATCATTAAATGAAATGATGTTTGTGTGTCGATCATTAAATGAAATGGTGTTTGTGTGTCGATCATTAAATGAAATGAAGTTTGTGTGTAGATCATTAAATGAAATGAAGTTTGTGTGTAGATCATTGAATGAAATTGTGTTTGTGTGTAGATCATTGAATGAAATGGTGTTTGTGTGTCGATCTTAGAATGAAATGGTGTTTGTGTGTAGATCATTGAATGAAATGGTGTTTGTGTGCAGATCATTGAATGAAATGATGTTTGTGTGTCGATCATTGAATGAAATGATGTTTGTGTGTCGATCATTGAATGAAATGGTGTTTGTGTGCAGATCATTGAATGAAATGATGTTTGTGTGTCGATCATTGAATGAAATGATGTTTGTGTGTCGATCATTGAATGAAATGGTGTTTGTGTGCAGATCATTGAATGAAATGATGTTTGTGTGTCGATCATTGAATGAAATGAAGTTTGTGTGTAGATCATTAAATGAAATGATGTTTGTGTGTCGATCATTGAATGAAATGGTGTTTGTGTGTCGATCATTGAATGAAATGGTGTTTGTGTGTAGATCATTAAATGAAATGAAGTTTGTGTGTAGATCATTAAATGAAATGAAGTTTGTGTGTAGATCATTGAATGAAATGAAGTTTGTGTGTCGATCATTGAATGAAATGACGTTTGTGTGTAGATCATTAAATGAAATGATGTTTGTGTGTCGATCATTGAATGAAATGGTGTTTGTGTGTAGATCATTAAATGAAATGGTGCTTGTGTGTAGATCATTAAATGAAATGATGTTTGTGTGTAGATCATTGAATGAAATGAAGTTTGTGTGTCGATCATTAAATGAAATGATGTTTGTGTGTAGATCATTAAATGAAATGAAGTTTGTGTGTAGATCATTAAATGAAATGATGTTTGTGTGTCGATCATTAAATGAAATGGTGTTTGTGTGTCGATCATTAAATGAAATGAAGTTTGTGTGTAGATCATTAAATGAAATGAAGTTTGTGTGAAGATCATTGAATGAAATTGTGTTTGTGTGTAGATCATTGAATGAAATGGTGTTTGTGTGTCGATCTTAGAATGAAATGGTGTTTGTGTGTAGATCATTGAATGAAATGGTGTTTGTGTGCAGATCATTGAATGAAATGATGTTTGTGTGTCGATCATTGAATGAAATGATGTTTGTGTGTCGATCATTGAATGAAATGGTGTTTGTGTGCAGATCATTGAATGAAATGATGTTTGTGTGTCGATCATTGAATGAAATGATGTTTGTGTGTCGATCATTGAATGAAATGATGTTTGTGTGTCGATCATTGAATGAAATGGTGTTTGTGTGCAGATCATTGAATGAAATGGTGTTTGTGTGCAGATCATTGAATGAAATGATGTTTGTGTGTCGATCATTGAATGAAATGATGTTTGTGTGTCGATCATTGAATGAAATGGTGTTTGTGTGTCGATCATTGAATGAAATGATGTTTGTGTGTCGATCATTGAATGAAATGGTGTTTGTGTGTCGATCATTGAATGAAATGGTGTTTGTGTGTAGATCATTGAATGAAATGGTGTTTGTGTGTAGATCATTGAATGAAATGGTGTTTGTGTGTCGATCATTGAATGAAATGCTGTTTGTGTGTAGATCATTGAATGAAATGATGTTTGTGTGTAGATCATTGAATGAAATGGTGTTTGTGTGTAGATCATTGAATGAAATGATGTTTGTGTGTCGATCATTGAATGAAATGATGTTTGTGTGTCGATCATTGAATGAAATGGTGTTTGTGTGTCGATCATTAAATGAAATGGTGTTTGTGTGTCGATCATTAAATGAAATGAAGTTTGTGTGTAGATCATTAAATGAAATGAAGTTTGTGTGTAGATCATTGAATGAAATGAAGTTTGTGTGTAGATCATTGAATGAAATGAAGTTTGTGTGTAGATCATTAAATGAAATGATGTTTGTGTGTCGATCATTAAATGAAATGGTGTTTGTGTGTCGATCATTAAATGAAATGGTGTTTGTGTGTCGATCATTAAATGAAATGGTGTTTGTGTGTCGATCATTGAATGAAATGGTGTTTGTGTGTCGATCATTTAATGAAATGAAGTTTGTGTGTAGATCATTAAATGAAATGATGTTTGTGTGCAGATCATTGAATGAAATGGTGTTTGTGTGTAGATCGTTGAATGAAATGATGTTTGTGTGTCGATGATTGAATGAAATGGTGTTTGTGTGTAGATCATTGAATGAAATGATGTTTGTGTGTAGATCGTTGAATGAAATGATGTTTGTGTGTAGATCATTGAATGAAATGGTGTTTGTGTGTAGATCATTGAATGAAATGATGTTTGTGTGTAGATCGTTGAATGAAATGATGTTTGTGTGTAGATCATTGAATGAAATGGTGTTTGTGTGTAGATCATTGAATGAAATGATGTTTGTGTGTAGATCGTTGAATGAAATGATGTTTGTGTGTCGATCATTGAATGAAATGGTGTTTGTGTGCAGATCATTGAATAAAATGATGTTTGTGTGTCGATCATTGAATGAAATGATGTTTTTGTGTCGATCATTGAATGAAATGGTGTTTGTGTGTAGATCATTGAATGAAATGGTGTTTGTGTGTCGATCATTGAATGAAATGGTGTTTTTGTGCAGATCATTGAATAAAATGGTGTTTGTGTGTAGATCATTGAATGAAATGGTGTTTGTTTGTGGATCTTAGAATGAAATGGTGTTTGTGTGTAGATCGTTGAATGAAATGATGTTTGTGTGTCGATGATTGAATGAAATGGTGTTTGTGTGTAGATCATTGAATGAAATGATGTTTGTGTGTAGATCGTTGAATGAAATGGTGTTTGTGTGTGGATCATTGAATAAAATGGTGTTTGTGTGTGGATCATTGAATGAAATGATGTTTTTGTGTAGATCATTAAATGAAATGAAGTTTGTGTGTCGATCATTAAATGAAATGAAGTTTGTGTGTAGATCATTAAATGAAATGATGTTTGTGTGTCGATCATTAAATGAAATGAAGTTTGTGTGTAGATCATTAAATGAAATGATGTTTGTGTGTCGATCATTAAATGAAATGAAGTTTGTGTGTAGATCATTAAATGAAATGGTGTTTGTGTGTCGATCATTAAATGAAATGAAGTTTGTGTGTAGATCATTAAATGAAATGAAGTTTGTGTGTAGATCATTAAATGAAATGAAGTTTGTGTGTAGATCATTGAATGAAATGATGTTTGTGTGGAGATGATTGAATGAAATGGTGTTTGTGTGTAGATCATTGAATGAAATGATGTTTGTGTGTAGATCATTGAATAAAATGGTGTTTGTGTGCAGATCATTGAATGAAATGATGTTTGTGTGTCGATCATTGAATGAAATGGTGTTTGTGTGTGGATCTGAGAATGAAATGGTGTTTGTGTGTAGATCATTGAATGAAATGATGTTTGTGTGTCGATCATTGAATGAAATGGTGTTTGTGTGCAGATCATGAAATGAAATGATGTTTGTGTGTAGATCGTTGAATGAAATGATGTTTGTGTGTAGATCATTGAATGAAATGGTGTTTCTGTGTCGATCATTGAATGAAATGGTGTTTGTGTGTAGATCATTGAATGAAATGATGTTTGTGTGTAGATCTTAGAATGAAATGATGTTTGTGTGTAGATCATTGAATGAAATGGTGTTTGTGTGTAGATCATTGAATGAAATGATGTTTGTGTGTAGATCTTAGAATGAAATGGTGTTTGTGTGTTGATCATTGAATGAAATGAAGTTTGTGTATCGATCATTGAATGAAATGGTGTTTGTGTGTGGATCTTAGAATGAAATGGTGTTTGTGTGTAGATCATTGAATGAAATGAAGTTTGTGTGTAGATCATTGAATGCAATGGTGTTTGTGTGTCGATCATTGAATGAAATGGTGTTCTGTGTCTATCATTGAATGAAATGAAGTTTGTGTGGTGTAGATCATTGAATGAAATGGTGTTTGTGTGTCGATCATTGAATGAAATGGTGTTTGTGTGTCGATCATTGAATGAAATGGTGTTCTGTGTCGATCATTGAATGAAATGAGGTTTGTGTGTAGATCATTGAATGAAATGGTGTTTGTGTGTCGATCATTGAATGAAATGGTGTTTGTGTGTCGATCATTGAATGAAATGAAGTTTGTGTGTAGATCATTGAATGAAATGAAGTTTGTGTGTAGATCATTGAATGAAATGGTGTTTGTGTGTCGATCATTGAATGAAATGGTGTTTGTGTGTCGATCATTGAATGAAATGAAGTTTGTGTGTAGATCATTGAATGCAATGGTGTTTGTGTGTCGATCATTGAATGAAATGGTGTTCTGTGTCTATCATTGAATGAAATGAAGTTTGTGTGGTGTAGATCATTGAATGAAATGGTGTTTGTGTGTCGATCATTGAATGAAATGGTGTTTGTGTGTCGATCATTGAATGAAATGGTGTTCTGTGTCGATCATTGAATGAAATGAGGTTTGTGTGCAGATCATTGAATGAAATGGTGTTTGTGTGTAGATCATTGAATGAAAGAAGTTTGTGTGTAGATCATTGAATGAAATGATGTTTGTGTGTAGATCATTAAATGAAATGATGTTTGTGTGTCGATCATTGAATGAAATGAAGTTTGTGTGTAGATCATTAAATGAAATGATGTTTGTGTGTCGATCATTGAATGAAATGGTGTTTGTGTGTCGATCATTGAATGAAATGTTGTTTGTGTGTAGATCATTAAATGAAATGGTGTTTGTGTGTAGATCATTAAATGAAATGAAGTTTGTGTGTAGATCATTGAATGAAATGAAGTTTGTGTGTCGATCATTGAATGAAATGAAGTTTGTGTGTAGATCATTAAATGAAATGATGTTTGTGTGTCGATCATTGAATGAAATGGTGTTTGTGTGTAGATCATTAAATGAAATGGTGTTTGTGTGTAGATCATTAAATGAAATGGTGTTTGTGTGTCGATCATTAAATGAAATGAAGTTTGTGTGTAGATCATTAAATGAAATGAAGTTTGTGTGTAGATCATTGAATGAAATGGTGTTTGTGTGTAGATCATTGAATGAAATGGTGTTTGTGTGTCGATCTTAGAATGAAATGGTGTTTGTGTGTAGATCATTGAATGAAATGGTGTTTGTGTGCAGATCATTGAATGAAATGATGTTTGTGTGTCGATCATTGAATGAAATGATGTTTGTGTGTCGATCATTGAATGAAATGGTGTTTGTGTGCAGATCATTGAATGAAATGGTGTTTGTGTGCAGATCATTGAATGAAATGATGTTTGTGTGTCGATCATTGAATGAAATGATATTTGTGTGTCGATCATTGAATGAAATGATGTTTGTGTGTCGATCATTGAATGAAATGATGTTTGTGTGTCGATCATTGAATGAAATGGTGTTTGTGTGTCGATCATTGAATGAAATGATGTTTGTGTGTCGATCATTGAATGAAATGGTGTTTGTGTGTTGATCATTGAATGAAATGATGTTTGTGTGTCGATCATTGAATGAAATGGTGTTTGTGTGTAGATCATTGAATGAAATGGTGTTTGTGTGTAGATCATTGAATGAAATGGTGTTTGTGTGTAGATCATTGAATGAAATGGTGTTTGTGTGTCGATCATTGAATGAAATGGTGTTTGTGTGTAGATCATTGAATGAAATGATGTTTGTGTGTCGATCATTGAATGAAATGGTGTTTGTGTGTAGATCATTGAATGAAATGATGTTTGTGTGTCGATCATTGAATGAAATGATGTTTGTGTGTCGATCATTGAATGAAATGATGTTTGTGTGTAGATCATTGAATGAAATGGTGTTTCTGTGTAGATCATTGAATGAAATGGTGTTTGTGTGTCGATCATTGAATGAAATGGTGTTTGTGTGTCGATCATTGAATGAAATGAAGTTTGTGTGTAGATCATTGAATGAAATGGTGTTTGTGTGTCGATCATTGAATGAAATGAAGTTTGTGTGGTGTAGATCATTGAATGAAATGGTGTTTGTGTGTCGATCATTGAATGAAATGGTGTTTGTGTGTCGATCATTGAATGAAATGGTGTTCTGTGTCGATCATTGAATGAAATGAAGTTTGTGTGCAGATCATTGAATGAAATGGTGTTTGTGTGTCGATCATTGAATGAAATGAAGTTTGTGTGT
Organism: Myxine glutinosa; assembly: GCF_964187855.1. Taxonomy (NCBI): domain Eukaryota; kingdom Metazoa; phylum Chordata; class Myxini; order Myxiniformes; family Myxinidae; genus Myxine; species Myxine glutinosa. The sequence goes on along the minus strand of NC_136262.1, from coordinate 263,885,842 downwards.
AGATCATTAAATGAAATGATGTTTGTGTGTCGATCATTGAATGAAATGGTGTTTGTGTGTCGATCATTGAATGAAATGGTGTTTGTGTGTAGATCATTGAATGAAATGAAGTTTGTGTGTCGATCATTGAATGAAATGACGTTTGTGTGTAGATCATTAAATGAAATGATGTTTGTGTGTCGATCATTGAATGAAATGGTGTTTGTGTGTAGATCATTAAATGAAATGGTGCTTGTGTGTAGATCATTAAATGAAATGATGTTTGTGTGTAGATCATTGAATGAAATGAAGTTTGTGTGTCGATCATTAAATGAAATGATGTTTGTGTGTAGATCATTAAATGAAATGAAGTTTGTGTGTAGATCATTAAATGAAATGATGTTTGTGTGTCGATCATTAAATGAAATGAAGTTTGTGTGTAGATCATTGAATTAAATTGTGTTTGTGTGTAGATCATTGAATGAAATGGTGTTTGTGTGTCGATCTTAGAATGAAATGGTGTTTGTGTGTAGATCATTGAATGAAATGGTGTTTGTGTGCAGATCATTGAATGAAATGATGTTTGTGTGTCGATCATTGAATGAAATGATGTTTGTGTGTCGATCATTGAATGAAATGGTGTTTGTGTGCAGATCATTGAATGAAATGATGTTTGTGTGTCGATCATTGAATGAAATGATGTTTGTGTGTCGATCATTGAATGAAATGGTGTTTGTGTGTCGATCATTGAATGAAATGGTGTTTGTGTGCAGATCATTGAATGAAATGATGTTTGTGTGTCGATCATTGAATGAAATGAAGTTTGTGTGTAGATCATTAAATGAAATGATGTTTGTGTGTCGATCATTGAATGAAATGGTGTTTGTGTGTCGATCATTGAATGAAATGGTGTTTGTGTGTAGATCATTAAATGAAATGAAGTTTGTGTGTAGATCATTAAATGAAATGAAGTTTGTGTGTAGATCATTGAATGAAATGAAGTTTGTGTGTCGATCATTGAATGAAATGACGTTTGTGTGTAGATCATTAAATGAAATGATGTTTGTGTGTCGATCATTGAATGAAATGGTGTTTGTGTGTAGATCATTAAATGAAATGGTGCTTGTGTGTAGATCATTAAATGAAATGATGTTTGTGTGTAGATCATTGAATGAAATGAAGTTTGTGTGTCGACCATTAAATGAAATGATGTTTGTGTGTAGATCATTAAATGAAATGAAGTTTGTGTGTAGATCATTAAATGAAATGATGTTTGTGTGTCGATCATTAAATGAAATGGTGTTTGTGTGTCGATCATTAAATGAAATGAAGTTTGTGTGTAGATCATTAAATGAAATGATGTTTGTGTGTCGATCATTAAATGAAATGAAGTTTGTGTGTAGATCATTGAATGAAATTGTGTTTGTGTGTAGATCATTGAATGAAATGGTGTTTGTGTGTCGATCTTAGAATGAAATGGTGTTTGTGTGTAGATCATTGAATGAAATGGTGTTTGTGTGCAGATCATTGAATGAAATGATGTTTGTGTGTCGATCATTGAATGAAATGATGTTTGTGTGTCGATCATTGAATGAAATGGTGTTTGTGTGCAGATCATTGAATGAAATGATGTTTGTGTGTCGATCATTGAATGAAATGATGTTTGTGTGTCGATCATTGAATGAAATGGTGTTTGTGTGTCGATCATTGAATGAAATGGTGTTTGTGTGCAGATCATTGAATGAAATGATGTTTGTGTGTCGATCATTGAATGAAATGAAGTTTGTGTGTAGATCATTAAATGAAATGATGTTTGTGTGTCGATCATTGAATGAAATGGTGTTTGTGTGTCGATCATTGAATGAAATGGTGTTTGTGTGTAGATCATTAAATGAAATGAAGTTTGTGTGTAGATCATTAAATGAAATGAAGTTTGTGTGTAGATCATTGAATGAAATGAAGTTTGTGTGTCGATCATTGAATGAAATGACGTTTGTGTGTAGATCATTAAATGAAATGATGTTTGTGTGTCGATCATTGAATGAAATGGTGTTTGTGTGTAGATCATTAAATGAAATGGTGCTTGTGTGTAGATCATTAAATGAAATGATGTTTGTGTGTAGATCATTGAATGAAATGAAGTTTGTGTGTCGACCATTAAATGAAATGATGTTTGTGTGTAGATCATTAAATGAAATGAAGTTTGTGTGTAGATCATTAAATGAAATGATGTTTGTGTGTCGATCATTAAATGAAATGGTGTTTGTGTGTCGATCATTAAATGAAATGAAGTTTGTGTGTAGATCATTAAATGAAATGAAGTTTGTGTGTAGATCATTGAATGAATTGTGTTTGTGTGTAGATCATTGAATGAAATGGTGTTTGTGTGTCGATCTTAGAATGAAATGGTGTTTGTGTGTAGATCATTGAATGAAATGGTGTTTGTGTGCAGATCATTGAATGAAATGATGTTTGTGTGTCGATCATTGAATGAAATGATGTTTGTGTGTCGATCATTGAATGAAATGGTGTTTGTGTGCAGATCATTGAATGAAATGATGTTTGTGTGTCGATCATTGAATGAAATGATGTTTGTGTGTCGATCATTGAATGAAATGGTGTTTGTGTGTCGATCATTGAATGAAATGGTGTTTGTGTGCAGATCATTGAATGAAATGATGTTTGTGTGTCGATCATTGAATGAAATGGTGTTTGTGTGTCGATCATTGAATGAAATGATGTTTGTGTGTCGATCATTGAATGAAATGGTGTTTGTGTGTAGATCATTGAATGAAATGATGTTTGTGTGTCGATCATTGAATGAAATGGTGTTTGTGTGTAGATCATTGAATGAAATGGTGTTTGTGTGTAGATCATTGAATGAAATGGTGTTTGTGTGTCGATCATTGAATGAAATGGTGTTTGTGTGTAGATCATTGAATGAAATGATGTTTGTGTGTCGATCATTGAATGAAATGATGTTTTTGTGTAGATCATTGAATGAAATGGTGTTTCTGTGTCGATCATTGAATGAAATGGTGTTTGTGTGTCGATCATTGAATGAAATGGTGTTTGTGTGCAGATCATTAAATGAAATGAAGTTTGTGTGTCGATCATTAAATGAAATGAAGTTTGTGTGTAGATCATTAAATGAAATGATGTTTGTGTGTCGATCATTAAATGAAATGGTGTTTGTGTGTCGATCATTAAATGAAATGAAGTTTGTGTGTAGATCATTAAATGAAATGAAGTTTGTGTGTAGATCATTAAATGAAATGAAGTTTGTGTGTAGATCATTGAATGAAATGGTGTTTCTGTGTCGATCATTGAATGAAATGGTGTTTGTGTGTAGAACATTGAATGAAATGGTGTTTGTGTGCAGATCATTGAATGAAATGATGTTTGTGTGTCGATCATTGAATGAAATGATGTTTGTGTGTCGATCATTGCATGAAATGGTGTTTGTGTGCAGATCATTGAATGAAATGATGTTTGTGTGTCGATCATTGAATGAAATGGTGTTTGTGTGTCGATCATTGAATGAAATGATGTTTGTGTGTCGATGATTGAATGAAATGGTGTTTGTGTGTAGATCATTGAATGAAATGATGTTTGTGTGGAGATGATTGAATGAAATGGTGTTTGTGTGTAGATCATTGAATGAAATGATGTTTGTGTGTAGATCATTGAATAAAATGGTGTTTGTGTGCAGATCATTGAATGAAATGATGTTTGTGTGTCGATCATTGAATGAAATGGTGTTTGTGTGTGGATCTGAGAATGAAATGGTGTTTGTGTGTAGATCATTGAATGAAATGATGTTTGTGTGTCGATCATTGAATGAAATGATGTTTGTGTGTCGATCATTGAATGAAATGGTGTTTGTGTGTCGATCATTGAATGAAATGGTGTTTGTGTGTCGATGATTGAATGAAATGGTGTTTGTGTGTAGATCATTGAATGAAATGGTGTTTGTGTGTCGATCGTTGAATGAAATGATGTTTGTGTGTCGATGATTGAATGAAATGGTGTTTGTGTGTAGATCATTGAATGAAATGGTGTTTGTGTGTCGATCGTTGAATGAAATGATGTTTGTGTGTCGATGATTGAATGAAATGATGTTTGTGTGTAGATCATTAAATGAAATGATGTTTGTGTGTAGGTCGTTGAATGAAATGAAGTTTGTGTGTCGATGATTGAATGAAATGGTGTTTGTGTGTAGATCATTGAATGAAATGGTGTTTGTGTGCAGATCAATGAATGAAATGGTGTTTATGTGTAGATCATTGAATGAAATGATGTTTGTGTGTAGATCATTGAATAAAACGGTGTTTGTGTGCAGATCATTGAATGAAATGATGTTTGTGTGTCGATCATTGAATGAAATGGTGTTTGTGTGTGGATCTGAGAATGAAATGGTGTTTGTGTGTAGATCATTGAATTAAATGATGTTTGTGTGTCGATCATTGAATGAAATGAAGTTTGTGTGTAGATCAATGAATGAAATGGTGTTTGTGTGTCGATCATTGAATGAAATGGTGTTTGTGTGCAGATCATTAAATGAAATAGTGTTTGTGTGTAGATCATTGAATGAAATGATGTTTGTGTGTAGATCGTTGAATGAAATGATGTTTGTGTGTAGATCATTGAATGAAATGGTGTTTCTGTGTCGATCATTGAATGAAATGGTGTTTGTGTGTAGATCATTGAATGAAATGATGTTTGTGTGTAGATCTTAGAATGAAATGATGTTTGTGTGTAGATCATTGCATGAAATGGTGTTTGTGTGTAGATCATTAAATGAAATGGTGTTTGTGTGTAGATCATTGAATGAAATGGTGTTTGTGTGTCGATCATTAAATGAAATGAAGTTTGTGTGTAGATCATTGAATGAAATGGTGTTTGTGTGTAGATCATTAAATGAAATGGTGTTTGTGTGTAGATCATTGAATGAAATGGTGTTTGTGTGTCGATCATTAAATGAAATGAAGTTTGTGTGTAGATCATTGAATGAAATGGTGTTTGTGTGTAGGTCATTGAATGAAATGGTGTTTGTGTGTCGATCATTGAATGAAATGGTGTTTGTGTGTCGATCATTGAATGAAATGATGTTTGTGTGTCGATCATTGAATGAAATGGCGTTTGTGTGTCGATCATTGAATGAAATGATGTTTGTGTGTCGATCATTGAATGAAATGGTGTTTGTGTGTCGATCATTGAATGAAATGGTGTTTGTGTGTCGATCATTGAATGAAATGATGTTTGTGTGTCGATCATTGAATGAAATGGTGTTTGTGTGTCGATCATTGAATGAAATGGTGTTTGTGTGTCGATCATTGAATGAAATGGTGTTTGTGTGTAGATCATTGAATGAAATGGTGTTTGTGTGTAGATCATTGAATGAAATGGTGTTTGTGTGTCGATCATTGAATGAAATGGTGTTTGTGTGTAGATCATTGAATGAAATGATGTTTGTGTGTAGATCATTGAATGAAATGGTGTTTGTGTGTAGATCATTGAATGAAATGATGTTTGTGTGTCGATCATTGAATGAAATGATGTTTGTGTGTCGATCATTGAATGAAATGGTGTTTGTGTGTCGATCATTAAATGAAATGGTGTTTGTGTGTCGATCATTAAATGAAATGAAGTTTGTGTGTAGATCATTAAATGAAATGAAGTTTGTGTGTAGATCATTGAATGAAATGAAGTTTGTGTGTCGATCATTGAATGAAATGAAGTTTGTGTGTAGATCATTAAATGAAATGATGTTTGTGTGTCGATCATTAAATGAAATGGTGTTTGTGTGTCGATCATTAAATGAAATGGTGTTTGTGTGTCGATCATTAAATGAAATGGTGTTTGTGTGTCGATCATTGAATGAAATGGTGTTTGTGTGTCGATCATTTAATGAAATGAAGTTTGTGTGTAGATCATTAAATGAAATGATGTTTGTGTGCAGATCATTGAATGAAATGGTGTTTGTGTGTAGATCGTTGAATGAAATGATGTTTGTGTGTCGATGATTGAATGAAATGGTGTTTGTGTGTAGATCATTGAATGAAATGATGTTTGTGTGTAGATCGTTGAATGAAATGATGTTTGTGTGTAGATCATTGAATGAAATGGTGTTTGTGTGTAGATCATTGAATGAAATGATGTTTGTGTGTAGATCGTTGAATGAAATGATGTTTGTGTGTAGATCATTGAATGAAATGGTGTTTGTGTGTAGATCATTGAATGAAATGATGTTTGTGTGTAGATCGTTGAATGAAATGATGTTTGTGTGTCGATCATTGAATGAAATGGTGTTTGTGTGCAGATCATTGAATAAAATGATGTTTGTGTGTCGATCATTGAATGAAATGATGTTTTTGTGTCGATCATTGAATGAAATGGTGTTTGTGTGTAGATCATTGAATGAAATGGTGTTTGTGTGTCGATCGTTGAATGAAATGATGTTTGTGTGTCGATCATTGAATGAAATGGTGTTTGTGTGCAGATCATTGAATAAAATGATGTTTGTGTGTCGATCATTGAATGAAATGATGTTTTTGTGTCGATCATTGAATGAAATGGTGTTTGTGTGTAGATCATTGAATGAAATGGTGTTTGTGTGTCGATCATTGAATGAAATGGTGTTTTTGTGCAGATCATTGAATAAAATGGTGTTTGTGTGTAGATCATTGAATGAAATGGTGTTTGTGTGTCGATCATTGAATGAAATGGTGTTTTTGTGCGGATCATTGAATAAAATGATGTTTGTGTGTCGATCATTGAATGAAATGATGTTTGTGTGTCGATCATTGAATGAAATGGTGTTTGTGTGCAGATCATTGAATGAAATGATGTTTGTGTGTAGATCGTTGAATGAAATGGTGTTTGTGTGTAGATCATTGAATGAAATGGTGTTTGTGTGTAGATCATTGAATGTAAATGGTGTTTGTGTGTCGATCTTAGAATGAAATGGTGTTTTGTGTGGAGCCTGGAATGAAATGATGTATGTGTGTAGATCATTAAATGAAATGATGTTTGTGTGTAGATCATTGAATGAAATGGTGTTTGTGTGTAGATCATTGAATGAAATGGTGTTTCTGTGTCGATCATTGAATGAAATGGTGTTTGTGTGTGGATCCTGGAATGAAATGATGTTTGTGTGCAGATCATTGCATGAAATGGTGTTTGTGCGTCAATCTTAGAATGAAATGGTGTTTGTGTGTAGAACATTAAATGAAATGGTGTTTGTGTGTGGATCCTGGAATGAAATGGTGTATGTGTGTAGATCATTAAATGAAATGATGTTTGTGTGTAGATCATTGAATGAAATGGTGTTTGTGCGTCGATCTTAGAATGAAATGGTGTTTGTGTGTAGATCATTGAATGAAATGGTGTTTGTGTGTGGATCCTGGAATGAAATGGTGTTTCTGTGTCGATCATTGAATGAAATGGTGTTTGTGTGTGGATCCTGGAATGAAATGATGTTTGTGTGTCGATCATTGAATTAAATGGTGTTTGTGTGTAGATCGCGGAAGTAAATGATGTTTGTGTATAGATCATTGAATGAAATGGTGTTTGTGTGTGGATCCTGGAATGAAATGGTGTTTGTTTGTGGAACCTGGAATGAAATGGTGTTTGTGTGTGGATCCTGGAATGAAATGGTGTTTGTGTGTAGATCATTGAATGAAATGGTGTTTGTGTGTAGATCATTTAATGAAATGGTGTTTGTGTAGGTCGTTGAATGAAATGCTGTTTGTGTGTAGATTATTTCATGAAATGGTGTTTGTTTGTGTATCATTAAATGAAATGATGTATGTGTGTGGATCCTGGAATGAAATGGTGTTTGTGTGTGGATCATTGAATGAAATGATGTCTGTGTAGCTCGTTGAATGAAATGCTGTTTGTGTGTAGATTATTTCATGAAATGGTGTTTGTGTGTTTATCATTAAATGAAATGATGTATGTGTGTGGATCCTGGAATGAAATGGTTTTTGTGTGTGGATCATTGAATGAAATGATGTTTTTGTGGAGATCATTGATTGAAATGGTGTTTATGTGTCGTTCATTGAATGAAATGGTGTTTGTGTGTCGATCATTGAATGAAATGATGTTTGTGTGTCGATCATTGAAGGAAATGGTGTTTGTGTGTAGATCATTGAATGAAATGGTGTTTGTGTGCAGATCATTGAATAAAATGATGTTTTTGTGTCGATCATTGAATGAAATGATGTTTGTGTGTCGATCATTGAATGAAATGGTGTTTGTGTGTGGATCATTGAATGAAATGATGTTTTTGTGTAGATCATTGATTGAAATGGTGTTTATGTGTCGTTCATTGAATGAAATGGTGTTTGTGTGTCGATCATTGAATGAAATGATGTTTGTGTGTCGATCATTGAATGAAATGGTGTTTGTGTGTAGATCATTGAATGAAATGGTGTTTGTGTGCAGATCATTGAATAAAATGGTGTTTGTGTGTGGATCATTGAAGGAAATGGTGTTTGTGTGCAGATCATTGAATAAAATGATGTTTGTGTGTCGATCATTGAATGAAATGATGTTTGTGTGTCGATCATTGAATGAAATGGTGTTTGTGTGTGGATCATTGAATGAAATGATGTTTTTGTGTCGATCATTGAATGAAATGATGTTTGTGTGTCGATCATTGAATGAAATGGTGTTTGTGTGTCGATCATTGAATGAAATGAGGTTTGTGTGTCGATCATTGAATGAAATGAAGTTTGTGTGTCGATCATTGAATGAAATGGTGTTTGTGTGTCGATCATTGAATGAAATGGTGTTTGTGTGTGGATCATTGAATGAAATGGTGTTTGTGTGCAGATCATTGAATAAAATGATGTTTGTGTGTCGATCATTGAATGAAATGATGTTTGTGTGTCGATCATTGAATGAAATGGTGTTTGTGTGTCGATCATTGAATGAAATGATGTTTGTGTGTCGATCATTGAATGAAATGGTGTTTGTGTGTCGATCATTGAATGAAATGGTGTTTGTGTGTCTATTATTGAATGAAATGGTGTTTGTGTGTGGATCATTGAATGAAATGGTGTTTGTGTGTAGATCATTGAATGAAATGGTGTTTGTGTGCCGATCATTGAATGAAATGATGTTTGTGTGTCGATCATTGAATGAAATGGTGTTTGTGTGTCGATCATTGAATGAAATGGTGTTTGTGTGTCGATCATTGAATGAAATGGTGTTTTTGTGAAGATCATTGAATGAAATGGTGTTTGTGTGTCGATCATTGAATGAAATGATGTTTGTGTGTCGATCATTGAATGAAATGGTGTTTGTGTGTCGATCATTGAATGAAATGGTGTTTGTGTGTAGATCATTGAATGAAATGGTGTTTGTGTGTAGATCATTGAATGAAATGGTGTTTGTGTGTCGATCATTGAATGAAATGATGTTTGTGTGTCGATCATTGAATGAAATGGTGTTTTTGTGTGGTCACTGCTTCTCCAAGATACTCAAACCTATTTCCATGTCTGATCTCCTTCCCCTCCAACCTGATATTAATTTATTTTCTTTGCTGCCTGACACACATCACCTTCGTCTTCTCCATACTTATCCTCACTCCATGCCTCCAGAATTCCTCCTTCCACTGCCCCAGGATCTCTGGTATATCCTGCTCCCACTCCCTCTCCGCCACAACAGCCAGATCATCCACATACAACATCCTCCCCATAATACCTTTTACATTTACTGTCCTGCTTACAGGCTCCATCACCATCTATCTTGGGACAGTGTCATAGGCCTTCTCCAGGTCCACAAATCCAATGCCATTTCACCTTTCACCTCCAACCTCCTCTCCACCAACTATCTCAGTGTGAACATCCCATCTGTCATTCCCCGACCATTTCTAAACTCCTGTTGCTCTTGTCTGAATTCGATCTCCACATTCTTCCTTATCCTCCCATCCAGAGCCCTCTCCAGCACCTTCATGACATGACCAAGGAGTACAATGCCCCTGTACCTCCCCCGATTTTTTTTTTTTTTGTACACAAGATTGAGGCTTGTATAAGAGCTAACATTGATCACGAAAAGACAAACTGACACATAAAACATATGATAAAGGGAGCAGGAGACAAGATGGGGAGAGGGAGGGAAGCACACAAGCACAACATTTGAGAGCAGGGACATCGGGAGATTTGTGGGAGGGAGAGGTCTTGGGGGGAGGAGGCGTGAGAACGGGGTAGGGGGTGGGAGAGGTAAAAAAAAATAAAACACATGGACATTGCTAGGACTTCCAGGAAAGAAGTCGGTATTTCAAAAAAGTGGATCTGGGGTGAATTAACGGGGGTATAAAACATCAAGGTGTTGGATGGGGGAAGATAAGAGATGGTGGTGAACAGCTGTTTTAAAGACCTGGAGAAGGAGTGGCAATGAAAAAAGTGAGGGAGTTTGTTCCAGAGGCGGGAGAAAAGAGGAATGAAGGAGTGAAGGTGAGCAGAGAGTCTTGATTTTGGCAGTTTAACCATCAGAGGGTTGCTGGCAGATCTTGTGCGACCTGCAGGAATATTTGGGGGACAGAGCACGGAGAGAGCTGGGGGAGCAAGGCCAGAGAGGAGTCGGTAGAAGACAGGAAGACCACCAACCTGCCTGCGGTGAGTGAGTGAAAGGCCCTAAGAGTTAGCTTCATCGCGGGAGATTCCAATGATTCTGAAAGCTTTGGTTTCAACAGCGTGAAGAGGAGTATGGTGTGAGGCAGGAGCACCAGCCCAGAGGGGAGAGCAGTATTCCATCGAGCTGCGGATGAAAGCCTTGTATGGGGTGAGGAGCTCAGGTGTGCCAAGGAAGGACTTCACACGATGGAGGATGCCCAGTCGGCGACTGGCTTTGGAGGCCAGATTTGAAATGTGGTTTTCGCTGGAAAGATCATGGCAGATAGTGAGACCCAAAAGCTCGAGTGACAGAACTTCTTGGAGAGGATTGTTCAGAAAGTAGATGGGAGGGTTGTCCAGTCGGTCTTTTCGGAGAGACATAGTAAGAGTGTGAGATTTGTCGGGATTGAAAGACATGTTCCACTTGTTTGACCAGACTGTAATTTTGTCCAGGTCTGCAGAGAGTGAGGAGGCTGCGGACTGCCGATCTGAGGGATGAGGTATGGAGCGGCTGATAGTGGAGTCATCAGCAAAGAGATAGAGAGGATTTTCCAGAGTGTCTGAGAGACCATTGATGAAGACCAGAAAAAGCACAGGGCCCAGAACAATGCATTGGGGAACTCCAATGCCTGAACAGGAAGAGGAGATGAGAGAAAATCATTCAGGGCCACACGTTAACTACGACCAGAGAGGAAGTCCACAAGCCATTCGTGGAGATTTCCATGGATACCATAGGAGGAGAGTTTGGTGAGCAGAGCTGGGTGCCAGATCATTTTGAAGGCACGTGATATGTCGAGGGAGACAGCTCTGATTTCCTGTTTGGCATTAAGGACCTCCATCCATTGTTGAGACAGCAAAAGCAGCATGTCCAGAGTAGAATGACCTGGTCTGAATCCAAATTGATGATCCAAGACCAAGCCATTGGAGAAGAGGAAGGATTTGATGTCAGAGGACAAACACATATTTGATGTCAGAGATTTGATGTCAGAGAAGCAATGATTGATTCCATGACCTTGCCGATTATTGGGAGCAGGCTGATTGGTCTGTCATTGCAAGGATCTGTTTTTGCACCTTTTTGCGTTAAACGGTAATGTTGGCTGATTTCCAAGCAGATGGAAGATGACCTTGAGCAAAAGAGAGGGTGAAGAGAACAGAGAGAGGGTGAGACAGAGCGGCAGAGCAGGATTTTAGGACCCGTGGGCTGATACCGTCTGGTCCAGTTTTAGAATCAGAGTCGAGGTTTGACAAAAACTTCTCCACCTTTTCAGGAGAGAAGCCTGGTGTTGCCTTAGCGGTTAGGGTGCTGGCTTGGGATCCTAGGATCCTGGGTTCGAATCCCGGTCGATCGCTGAATTAACGCCAGGGGGGTTGACTCGTCCTGTCATCCTTCCGAGGTCGGCAAATTGAGTACCAGCTTGCTGGGATAAATGATCACGGTGTGTACCCCAATTTAGAATAGGTACACCGTATCCCTGCGCATCGTAAGAGGTAAGAGCATGACCAAAGGTTGGCGTCAGGAAGGGCATCCGGCCATAAAATCATTGCCTCAAACAGGGAACCATGATTGTCATGGGGCCCACAAGGCTAACCCCCGTGGGGAAAATGGCCTTAAAACGATCATTCATATTCATTCATTCTTTTCAGGAGAGAAGGACATAGAGTCCAGGAGCATTTGGGTTTGACTGGGTACGGTGGGTACAGAGAGAGATGGTTTCGGGACCCAAGATTTTGAGGCAAACACAGAGTTGAGGCATTCGGCTTTTTCACGTACTGTGTCAGCTGTGTCGCCTTTTGAGGTAAGGGAGGGGATGGAAGGGCAGCAAACACTTTGTGAAAGCTTTGTGAAAGGAACTGAGATTTCCTTCAGTTTGATTAGCCTTCCATGAGGTGAAGGCAAGTTGCTTCATGGCAACTGCCTCACCACAAGCTTCAGTGTACCATGGACGGGAGGAAGGGTATGACAACTGAAGACGAGATGGGATAAATCTGTGCATGAGAAATAGAGAGCAGATTACTTTGGAAGAATTCCCAGGAAGAGTTGATATCAGAGGCAGTGGAGATGGGAGACCAGTCCAGATGATTAAAGGCTGCTTGAAGACCGTGCCAGTCAGCCTGAGTGAAATGCTAGACTCGTCGGCGCTGAGGAGGCTCTCTGAGAATGTGCAGATAGATGTCCACTTTAACAAGGAAATGATCAGAAGAACTGATTGGAGCAGAAGAAGAGCAGCAGACATTTGCAGGGAAGTTTGTCATAACCAAATTTAGAAGAGAAGATGCTCCATTGACTGAGATCCGGGTCGGGAAATTGACAGATTGTATCAGTCCCAGTGAGTCGCATAAGTCCTTTGCTGAGGTGCCATGACTGGTGAGAGAGGAACCCACACCCAACCAGGTGGCATGATGACAGTTGAAGTCGCCACATATGAGTAAGAGAGAGTTGGGATGATTGGATAGAAGTTGGTTCATGTTGTCAGATAGGGAGATGTAAATGGAGTCATCACTGTATGGAGGGTGGTATACAGAACACATATGAACAAAAGGTGGGAGCGGAGAGGAAGCCGTAGCCAGAGGTACTCCTGGGGGTGGCGTGGAGAGAGGGCAGTGCAAGGAGAGTGAGGAAGAGAGTATTTGATAATGATAGCAACCCTTCCACCCGGATGTGGCCCAGGTCTATCATACCAGAGGAGGGAGTAACCAGGAAGAGATATTAAGGAATCAGAGACATCTTGAAGGAGGAAAGTTTCTGTTAAGCAGATTACGTCTGGTTTGTCAAAAGCAACCTGTATGGAGAGATCAATAAGGTATGAGCGAAGGCCCCGGATGTTTGAGGTCCATACCGTTAAGGAAGAGGGAGGGGGAGCATCGGGTACAGGACAGGGGAGGGTAGGTGTGGGGTAAGATGAGGGGTGAGAGGGGGAGGCAGGGAGAGCTGTTGATCATGTGTCGGAGATTGCAGAAGAGTTAGGAGAAAGGGAAGGATGAGGAGGACAAAGGTTTGCTTGTGATGGGAAGAGGCACAGTGAGGTATTGTTTGAGGGGGGGAATAGCAAAGTTGAAGGTTGGAGGCGGTGGAGGTATGTGATGGAAGGGAGAGGAAGTGGGGAGGAGGCAGCTTTGAGGAGGAGGGGGAGGGAGAGAATTGAAGAAAAATAGTAGGGGGGGGGGAGGTTCGACGGGGAGGGGTGGGGGGGAATTTTGGTGGGGAGGGGTGAGGGGTAGTTTTGAAGGGAAGGGGTGAGGGGGGAGTTTTGAAGGGGAGGGGCAAGGGGGGACTTTAGGAGGGAAGGGGTGTGGAGGGAGTTTAGGAGGGGAGGAATGAGGGGGAGAATTGAAAGGGAGGGGTGAGGAGGGAGTTTTGGAGGGGAGGGGTGATGGGAGAGTTGAGGAGGGGAGGGGTGAGGGGGGAGTTTCGAAAGTGGATGATTAATGAAAAACGAACATTTATTACAAACTGGGTTTATTGTGATTTTCAAGTCAGAGATCCGTTTGAAAACGATAGAAGAGGGGTGGAATGAAGGTGAGTTTAGAGAATGTCGAAAGGAATGACTGTGAGAGATATAATTTTTTTTGAAATGGAATGATTTGATGAGGAAATTGGAAAAAGCTTTATAAATAGGAAGAAAAACAGTGTGTTGTAATAAACCACTGAATAAAACACTGCAGGGGAAAAAAAACAAAAAAAAAACACCTTTAGAGGCCATTTTTCCCCGCAGAGCGGGGGTTGGCCTTTTTCGGGAACCGTGGTTGTTGTTGTTTTTCGGTCCCCTTTTTGAAGCAGGGGAAAGTTGAAACATATTTAAACAAAACCGTGAAAAACAATCTGGGAAAAATCCCTGATGTGAGGGCGTGGATCAGAGAAAGGAGAAAGGGTTCATGAGATGGAGGAAACTAGAATTGGAAAGGTGAGTATCGGCTGGAGATGGAAGGAAGAGGTGAAAGAAAAGGAGATAAAGGGGGTGGGGCAGGACAACAGGCACGTGCCCACGAGGAGAGAAGGAAATATATTTATATATATATCTATATATATATATATATATATTGTATTTAAAACATTAGACAAAGGGTAGATGTTTGGGGAAGTTAGGGGGAGAAGAGAAAATCTAAGAAATAAGCAATACAGCAAAGGAAAGAACTTAAATTCACAAAACATCGACGGAGGGTGGGAAGCCTCAAGTTACCAGGCTGCGCACGCGGTGCGAACAGAAAACGATTAATTATACACAAGTTTGCACGAATTGCAAACCAACACTAACTCGAAACACACAGTAACACATACACAATAAAATAACAAGTGGAAATTTGACAAAGACACGAATGGGGAAATACTTAAACTTTGATGCCGTGCAGAGGTCGAAGTCACTTCCTTGCTCGAGGGACCGGAAGCAGAAGTCGAAAGCTTGAACATCCCCCTGCCTCTTCCATATTGGCACAATTGACCCTGTCCTCCAATCTTCGAGAATCGCACCATCTCTCATACATACATTCAACAACCTCTTTGTCCTCCTGACTACGTCGTCTTCCACTGCAATTATCATCTCTGGATGCACCTCATCAATGCCTGGCACTCTTTCCTTCTTTATCCTCTTTAATGCCATCTGGACTTCCTCTTCCGTGATTGCCACCAACTCCATTTTCCCCTCCACATAACTCGGTAGCTCCAGCTTGTGCGCGTCTAAACAGCCGATTAGTTGTGCACACATAAGTTATGTTACAATGACTTTCAAACATTTATTTTGTTCAGCGTGCCATATATCGGTTACCTAATTAATTCACCTAAATGCCTCCGCTTTGGCCGTACATACGTCAATTTTTAGTCTGGAGGAGGATTAAGACGAAGGGAAAGGGACACAATTTTGATATTGTCTTACACTACATGACCAAAAGTATGCAGACACATGAACATCGAACATCTCATTCCAAAATCATGGGCATTAATATGGAGTTGGTCCTCCCCTTTGCTGCTATAACAGCCTCCACTCTTCTGGGAAGGCTTTCCACTAGTTGTTGGAACATTGCTGAGGGAATTTGCTTCCATTCAGCCACAAGAGCATTAGTGAGGTTGGGCACTGATGTTGGCGATTAGGCCTGGCTTGCAGTCGGCGTTCCAATTCATCCCAAAGGTGTTCGATGGGGTTGAGATCAGGGCTCTGTGCAGGCCAGTCAAGTTCATCCACACCGATCTGGACAAACCATTTCTGTATGGACTTCTTTTGTGCATGGGGGCATTGTCATGCTGAAACAGGAAAGGGCCTTCCGCAAACTGTTGAAAGTTTCCCAAACTGTTGCCACAAAGTTGGAAGCACACAATCGTCTGGAATGTCATTGTATGCTGTAGCGTTAAGATTTCCCTTCGCTGGAACTAAGGGGCCCAGCCCGAACCATGAAAAACAGCCCCAGACCATTATTCCTCCTCTATCAAACTTTACAGTGGGACTATGCATTCGGGCAGGTAGCGTTCTCCTGACATCTGCCAAATCTAGATTCGTCCATTGGACTGCCAGATGGTGAAGTGTGATTCATCACTCCAGAGAACGCGTTTCCACTGCTCCAGAGTCCAATGGTGACGAGCTTTACACCACTCCAGCCGACGTTTGGCATTGTGCATGGTGATCTTAGGCTTGTGTGCGGCTGCTTGGCCATGGAAACCCATTTCAGGAAGCTCCCGATGGACAGTTGTTGAGCTGACGTTGCTTCCAGAGGCAGTTTGGAACTCGGTAGTGAGTATTACAACCGAGGACAGACGATTTTTACACGCTATGTGCTTCAGCACTCAGTGGTCCCGTTCTGTGAGCTTGTGTGTCCTATCACTTCGCGGCTGAGCTGTTGTTGCACCTAGACGTTTCCACTTCACAATAACAGCACTTACAGTTGACCTGGGCAGCTCGAGCAGGGCAGAAATTTGACGAACTGACTTGTTGGAAAGGTTGCATCCTATGACGGTGCCACGTGGAAAGTCACTGAGCTCTTCAGTACGGCCCATTCTCCTGCCAATGTTTGTCTACGGAGAGTGCATGGCTGTGTGCTTGATTATATATACCAGTCAGCAATAGGTGTGGCTGAAGCAGCCGAATCCACCAATTAGAAGGGGTGTCCGCATACTTTTGGTAATGTAGTGTACTTCTCCAGAGGACTGCATCTATCCTTGAAAATCTCAATGCACGTCGGCGAACTGTCCTATTCTGCCTCCTCTTGAGCAAATTCAAGCACTCCTAACACATCCATATTCAATGTCCCATGTAAACTACTAATTATAAGAGCCTGTGCAATGCTTGCTTCAAGGCCTTTAAACACACTCCTAAACATGCCATTGCCTGACGTGTAGAAGTTTCTTTGTTATTTAAACGCTTGTGATTACGTTTTGACTGTGCATTGGAAAATCACCTTTTTGAGATTGAGGGAGCATCGCAATTCTACACAAATATAACGCCTTCCGTAAATGCAGCCCTATATGTTAAGATCATCCTCCTGAAGTGCGCAACCTTTGGTAGGTTTATGGTTTTCATTGGAGAGCAAATCCTTCAACAGTCACTGGCTCTCATTTTCATCTTTTTACCTCCCCTGCAAAAGGTGGACGCAAGTTGTTTTCATCCCCCGACTGTTTGTTACTTGCGAAAATCGAACATTTTCCAAGTACATTGGTTGGTCTTGTGCGTTATTACTTGGCAAAAAAAAACAAAAAACAATTTTGCAAGTTTGTTGGTCACTCCAACAGGAGCTGATGTGATGCGTGATGTGATGTGATGTGTGAGGTGTGATGAGGAGCAGGAGCTGAGGAGCAGGAGCAACACAGCTGATGTGTGTCTCAATTTGTGTTTGTCCGCTCACTTATACTTGCATACAGGTCACAATTTTAAACCGAACTCCACGAAACTTCACCAAATGGTAGAGTTCGTGGTCCGACAAAATTCTATATATTTGTGAGGTCAAAAGGTCAACATAGGCCAAAGGTCAACCACTTTTTCCAAATCTCTAAAATCCTCAATTTTAATCCGATTAACTTGAAATTTGAATACGATTTACATATCGGTTAACTGAATTCAACCACCAACTATTTTGAGATCAGCGTTGGCCAAAAGGTCAACATAGGCCAAAGGTCAACCACTTTTTTTTAATTTCTAAAATCCTCAATTTTCATCCAATTGACTTGAAATTTGAAGACGATTTACACATCAGATAACTGAATTCACCCACCAACTATTTTGAGATCAGCGTAGGCCAAAAGGTCAACATAGGCCAAAGGTCAACAACTTTTTTGCAAATTTCTAAAATCCTCAATTTTCAACCCATTGACCTGGAATTTGAATGCGATTTTCATATCGGCTAACTGAATTCAACCACCAACAATTTTTGACATCAGCCTAGACCAAAGGGTCAACATAGGCCAAAGGTCAACAACAATTTTAAATTTCTAAAATCCTCAATTTTCATCCGATTCACTTGAAATTTGAATGAGATTTTCATATCAGCAAACTGAATTCAACCACCAACTATTTTTGAGAACAACATATGCCAAAACTGCAACATAGGCCAAAGGTCAACAACAATTTAAAATTTCTAAAATCATCAATTTTCATCCGATTCACTTGAAATTTGAATGGGATTTTCATATCAGCAAACTGTATTCAACCACCAACTATTTTTGAGAACAACATATGCCAAAACTGCAACATAGGCCAAAGGTCAACAACAATTTAAAATTTCTAAAATCAATTTTTATCCGATTCACTTGAAATTTGAATGGGATTAACATATCAGCAAACTGAATTCAACCACCAACTATTTTTGAGATCAGCATAGGCCAAAGGGTCAACATAGGCCAAAGGTCAACAACAATTTTAAATTTCTAAAAAAGATGAACTGATTCGATTTTGGGGTCATTGGTCAAATGTCAAAGTCTGTAATAGGTCTATAACTTGAGAATGGCTAAAGGGATCTAATTCAAACTTGGTACAGATATGTATAATGATGTATAAATTAACTGCTTAGATTTTGGGGTTCGAAGGTCAAAGGCCAAAGGTGAGAGGTCATGTCAGGTAGAAATGTGAGAACTTGTGAACAGCTGAAGGGATTTAAATTAAAACTTGGTCCAGGTATGTATAATGATGTAAACATGAACTGATAAAATTTTGGAGTCAATAGGTCAAAGGTCAGAGGTCAGGTCAGGTAAAAAATGTGCTAACTTGGGCACAGCTGAATGGATTTAAATCAAAACTTGATACAAGTTTTATAATGATGTAATAATGTGTGCAGAGGCATTTCACTCGACGTCGTGACGTCGAAGAGTGCCGTTCTCGTTCATCTTTCTTCTGGGTCTTTGAAAGGGAAAAATGGACTTTTTGGGGTTTTTTTCCTGGGTATTTTTTCTGCCTCATGAAGTTTGATACAAAGTTCAACTTGTGTGTAAATGTGCAGGGATATCTCACACGTGAAGCTTATCTGTGCTAGTGTGTTTGGGGACACACTGTGCCGTTTTGAGCAACAAAAGCAAAACATTCAATAAGAATTGTGGGTTGAAGTTGAGAAAACCTTGTTGTTCAACGTCGAGACTAATAAAGCACCACCGACCAGAAAGTAAGGGTTGCGGCGGAGAGTGGTTCGTTAGTTGTTGCCCAAGCGAGAGGATGGTTTGTGGATCAGCCGCTCAGAGAAGCATGCGTGTTCGTTAACATGGGACGTTTTGATGTTCCAGTTGTGGCTGGGGGACTTTGTGTCCGGTTTACAGAAGGCGCAGCCGATCCCGTGCTGCCTGGAGCATGCGCCTTTGACTTCCGCCGGTCGAGGCAGGTGCCGATGGGCATTTGGATGGTTGTTTTGAGCATGGGTCAGAGAGAGGGCAGAGAATCACGTGGGTTGAGGGACCGTCTATTTATCACTTATGTAAATATGACGGACATTTGGAGTGTCGACCCCACAATTTCCCCACCTACACCGTGTATCCAATAAAAACCCGTTAGGATTTTGTCTCCATGAAGTCGCACTGTCTGACATATCCTGTACATTTCCTGAACATTACACCAAACGGTGTTTGTTTTAAAATTTAAATCAACAGCAGAATATTGGGAAGTTGGGAATATGCTGCTAAAAAATATCAAATGGAAGATGTGAATGAAGTACAAATGTGCGGGAATGTTGGGTGTGGGACAAGAACGAAATGATTACATTTTGGTGAAGATCTGGACCCGGATACTGGAATTGTTGAAGTCATTTTCACCATTGAGTGACCTTCCGAAAGTCTATATTTAGCTTCATATCCTTTTTCCACCTTTTATGATGAGCACGTGTGTCTGACGGTGTGTGTGTGTGTGTGTGTGTGTGTGTGTGTGTGTGTGTGTGTGTGTGTGTGTGTGTGTGTGTGTGTCTGTGTGTCTGTGTGTGTGCATGTATGTGTCTGTGTGTGTATGTTTTTGTGTGTGTGTGTGTGTGTGTGTGTGTGTGTCTGTGTGTTTGCATGTGTGTGTGTTTGTGTGTGTGTGTGTGTTTGTGTCTGTTTGTGTGTGTGTGTTTGTGTGTGTATGTGTTTGTGTGTATGTGTATGTGTGCGTGTGTCTGTGTGTGTGCATGTGTGTTTGTGTGTGTATGTGTATGTGTGTGTGTGTGTTTGTGTCAGTGTGTGTGTGTGTGTGCATGTGTGTGTGTATGTGTATGTGTGTGTGTGTCTGTATGTATGTGTGTGTCTGTTTGTGTGTGTGCATTTGTGTGTGTGTCTGTATGTTTACATGTGTGTGTGTTTCTGTGTGTGTGTGTGTGTGTGTGTGTGTGTGTGTGTGTGTGTGTGTGTGTGTGTCTGTGTCTGTTTGTGTGTGTGTGTGTGTCTGTGTCTGTGTCTGTTTGTGTGTGTGTGTGTGTGTGTGTGTGTGTGTGTCTGTGTGTTTGCATGTGTGTGTGTTTGTGTGTGTGTGTGTGTTTGTGTCTGTTTGTGTGTGTGTGTGTGTGTATGTGTGTGTGTTTTTTTGTGTGTGTGTATGTGGTGTGTGTGTGTGTTTATGTCTGTATGTGTGTGTGCATGTGGCTGTATGTCTGTATGTGTGTTTGTATGTGTGTGTTGTGTGTGTGTGTGTGTGTGTGTGTGTGTGTGTGTGTGTGTGTGTGTGCATGTATGTATGTATGTGTGTGTGTGTGTGTGTGTGTGTGTGTTTGTGTCAGTGTGTGGGTATGTGCGTTAGTGTGTGCTGAAATGGGGGCATGACTGCCTGGTAACCTTAAATACAAAGAAAACTAAATTGTTGTCCATGTCTCGCTCTGGAAACAAGTCTTCCCTTCTTTACACATGGGGTCTTCAACCTTTACAGAATTATCTGAGCTTTGGCTTCTTGATCTGGACATCAGAAAATGTGTATTCCACGTTGCGAGTCTACCTTCACAACAAGATGATTCGCAGAAGTCACATGACACAGGCAAATTATGCGGAGGGTGGATGGCGGGGAGGGAGGAGGGTTCGTTGAAGATGGTTTAATGGATGTAGAAAAAATCATGGTGTTGGATGGGGTCAAGTCCTTCATGGGCCTTTTTGAGCTCCTCACCACATACAAAGCTTTCATCTGCAGCTCAATGGAGTACTGCTCTCCCCTATGGGCCGGTGCTCCTGCCTCACACCTAGCCCGTCTTCACGCTGTTGAAACCAAAGCTTTCAGAATCATTGGAATCTCCCGCGATGAAGCTAACTCCAAGGGCCTCTCACTCACTCACCGCAGGCAGGTTGGTGGTCTTTCTGTCTTCTACCGACTCCTCTCTGGCCTTGCTCCTCCAGCTCTCTGTGGGCTCTGTCCCCCAAATATTCCTACAGGTCGCACAAGATCTGCCTGCAACCCTCTTATGGTTAAACTGCCGAAATCTCGGCTCTCTGCTCACCTTCACTCCTTCATTCCTCTTTTCTCCCGCCTCTGGGACAAACTCCCTCACTCTCTTCAATCCCACTCCTCCCTCCAGGTCTTTAAAACAGCTGTTCACCACCATCTCTTATCTTCCCCCATCCAAAACCTTGACCTTTTCTACCCCCATTAATACACCCCAATCCCTCCTCTTTCAAACACCCTGTTTTCTTTCCTAGTAGTGTCCATCTTGTCTATCCCGTGTACCACCTCCCTCCCCCCCAGCCCTATCCCTTTCACAGATCTCCCGATGTCCCTGTTCTCTATTGTTGTGGTGCTTCCCTCTCTCTCCCACTCTTGTCTCCCACTCATTTCATAATATGCTTTGTGTTAGCTCTTACATGAGCCTCGACTTGGTGTACAAAAAAAAAGAACAAAAAAGTTGCTCCATAGGTGAGGAAAGAGAGGAACAAATAGGTGTGGGTGAACATTGACCCTTGATTTTGGGGGCTTCACTCGAAGGGGGTTGCGTGTGGACCTCATGCTCCTTGCAGACATCTTAGGAGGGTGAGGCAGGGGAGCGGAAGCACAGAAAGGGCAGAGGACCATAAAGGAGATGGAAGAAGACAGATACACCACCGACCTGCTGGTGATGGCAAAGTCCATAGACTCAGCTTCATCGCAGGAGATTCCAATGGTCTTGAAGGCCTTAGTTTCCACGGCATCAACCTGAGCAAGGTGTGGGGCAGGGGAGCCAATCCAAAGGGGTGAGCAATACTTTGCGCAACCTCGAATCTCTCCTCTTTTAACTGAGCGATGCCTTGTCCAGGAAGGAGGCAAATCCTGCTTCTTGTCTGCAGTTGTTCCAAAAATGTCCAACACAAAGGACGTGGACACTGGACAATTTAATGCACCTTCACATCACGAAATCACATTGTAACTCTTACAATATCTATCTCTGTGTGTTTGTTTGTTTGTTTGTTTGTTTGTTTGTGTGTCTGTCTGTGTGTCTGTCTGTGTGTCTGCACAGAACGCGAGTATGCTTTTCTCTGCAACCTTTGGTCTGATTGACATTACATTTTCACCATCGGAGCGCCTCCTCCTGCAGAATATTTTAATGATAATTATGATGTCATAGGTCACATGGTATGGGCACCATCTTGGAAAAAAATAAAATAAATAAACTTGCACCTCCACATCTCCGAAACCGCTCCATGGAAAAAATTGAAGCATAGCTCATTGTCAAATGCTCTCCTTGGGGAACAACATATATTCATGATGATGTCATCATTACCTTCATCATGACGTCATGATTTGACAAGGAGAACGCTTGATCCGATCAGGTTGAAATTTCTTGAGCACGATGTCCACAAAAAATTGTATGGGCGAATTAAATTGATGACGTCATTGGTCACGTGGTTCAGCAGCCACATTTGATTGAACATAAATCAACGTTGTCAATAAAGCACACAAACACAGCAGCTAATAAACACCACACAAAATACACCCCACAAAATACACCACACAAAATACACCACACAAAATACACCACACAAAATACACCACACAAAATACACCCCACAAAATACGCCACACAAAATACACCACACAAAATACACCCCACAAAATACACCACACAAAATACACCCCACAAAATACGCCACACAAAATACACCACACAAAATACACCCCACAAAATACGCCACACAAAATACACCACACAAAATACACCCCACAAAATACGCCACACAAAATACACCACACAAAATACACCACACAAAATACACCCCACAAAATACACCACACAAAATACACCACACAAAATACACCACACAAAATACACCACACAAAATACACCACACAAAATACACCACACAAAATACACCACAAAATACACCCCACAAAATACACCCCACAAAATACACCCCACAAAATACACCACACAAACACGTCCTGGCAAAGGTCTGAAATCTCTGCTTGCTCTTTCTTGTTACTTTCTGCTCTTTCTTGTTACCTTCTGCTCTTTCTTGTTACTTTCTGCTCTTTCTTGTTACCTTCTGCTCTTTCTTGTTACTTTCTGCTCTTTCTTGTTACCTTCTGCTCTTTCTTGTGACCTTCTGCTCTTTCTTGTTACTTTCTGCTCTTTCTTGTTACTTTCTGCTCTTTCTTGTTACCTTCTGCTCTTTCTTGTTACTTTCTGCTCTTTCTTGTTACTTTCTGCTCTTTCTTGTTACCTTCTGCTCTTTCTTGTTACCCTCTGCTCTTTCCTGTTACCTTTTGCTCTTTATTGTTAACTTCTGCTTTTTCTTGTTACCCTCTGCTCTTTCTTGTTACATTCTGCTCTTTCTCGTTACCTTCTGCTCTTTGTTGTTACCTTCTGCTCTTTGTTGTTACATTCTGCTCTTTCTCGTTACATTCTGCTCTTTCTTGTTACCTTCTGCTCTTTCTTGTTACCTTCTGCTCTTTCTTGTTACCTTCTGCTCTTTCTTGTTACTTTCTGCTCTTTCTTGTTACCTTCTGCTCTTTCTTGTTACCTTCTGCTCTTTCTTGTTACTTTCTGCTCTTTCTTGTTACCTTCTGCTCTTTCTTGTTACCTTCTGCTCTTTCTTGTTACCTTCTGCTCTTTCTTGTTACCCTCTGCTCTTTCCTGTTACCTTCTGCTCTTTCTCGTTACCTTCTGCTCTTTGTTGTTACCTTCTGCTCTTTGTTGTTACATTCTGCTCTTTCTCGTTACATTCTGCTCTTTCTTGTTACCTTCTGCTCTTTCTTGTTACCTTCTGCTCTTTCTTGTTACCTTCTGCTCTTTCTTGTTACCTTCTGCTCTTTCTTGTTACCTTCTGCTCTTTCTTGTTACCTTCTGCTCTTTCTTGTTACCTTCTGCTCTTTATTGTTACCTTCTGCTCTTTATTGTTACTTTCTGCTCTTTCTTGTTACCTTCTGCTCTTTCTTGTTACCTTCTGCTCTTTCTTGTTACCTTCTGCTCTTTCTTGTTACCTTCTGCTCTTTCTTGTTACCTTCTGCTCTTTCTTGTTACCTTCTGCTCTTTCTCGTTACCTTCTGCTCTTTCTTGTTACTTTCTGCTCTTTCTTGTTACCTTCTGCTCTTTCTTGTTACCTTCTGCTCTTTCTCGTTACCTTCTGCTCTTTATTGTGTGCTCGATAAACACGAGTACATTTTCTTGTGGATTATTTGGCAGATGTAAACAGATATGATGCATTTCTGCCGTTTAAATTGGTCACTGTCGAGTTGAATCCAGAATGTTATTCTTATTATTTTATAAGAACACATTTGTTTGATTCAGAAACGTTAACTTTATAATTCCATTTTAAGTGTCAAACATGTAATTCCGAGTACAGTGTCTGCAGGCTCCGATCGTGTTCTGGTTGATGTAATCTTTCTCGTTTTCCATTTTGTGTGTTTTCCGCCTCGTTTACCAAGACAAACCCTCCCACAATCGGCAGAGGTGACACATCTGCTTGTGTTAATCATCACCTGATCCAACATGTCAGGGTCGTCATCTGTTTCGCCAAGAAGGACGTGGGTAGTCCTTACGAGTCGTCCATTTCATCACCCCTCACCATAACGCTATGACGTGTTGTATCTGCGCTGTAAACACCATGTTGTGTCTCTCACCTGCACATCACCGCTTATACTGTTCGAGAATGATTGGCCTGACACTGTAGTTCGTGGCATCATCTACCTTGAGTTACAATACATGCAGGATTTGTTTTCAGCTCACTTTCCTGTAACATTAGGGCCCGATTAACACTAGTAGGCCTACAGTGTCGTTAGGGCAGGTAGGACACGCTAGTGTAACGTTCTACAGATTGATTCATGAAATACAAAGGTTTTACTGTTTTAAGACTGTTAGAATGTCCTTTACATGCTCTTTAGTATTACCCTTAACAAGCATGGACCCCTTGGCTAGCCATGAGCCTCCAATCCAACATCTCACCTGCAATTGGATTCAATTAGTTCTGCACCAGGTGATTGCAGTAATTGGAGTTCTTGAGTGTAAAATGATGAATTACAGAATCATTCCGCATCATCAGTATGAAAGTTAAAATAATTTGTGCTTAGGAAATGAAGAAAGAAGTGGTTTGGTAATACAAGATGGTAAAACAAACAAGATGCACAGTGATGCTTGTTGGCTTTTAGGTACAAGAAGAACCCTTCCTTACTGATGGGTCAATTCCCCCAGAATGTCGGACTGGGATGACATGTAGTACCCACCCTCACCAGAAGCGGCCTAATACAATACACATTAAAATAAAGAGAGTTGGGTCCTCCCCCCACACTCAACCTCCAGGACTATTACTTTGTTAACCCCTAAAACCTTCTTGTGCACACCTCAAGTACAACCACTACTGTTCAACTCATTCCTTCCAGTATTTCAGGAGTGCATTGAAGTGAAATGAGCAAACAAACAATCAGACGTTTGTTGAATCGTATACTGTGTGTATGTATATTGTTACGGTTTTTAGAACCTGCACATGTAAATTTAGTAGTAAATTCCCTTATAAATGACCCCTGTGTACATATCCCCTTAATTGGCTGTTAATAAAAGATTGCACCTTAGTTAGTCCATGTACAACACGTAGGACACTTTAGGATCTCTCTATAGTTATATCATTATTCTGTGTTCCAGGTAAGGCTGTGTTTCCAATAGTTGACTCTACGTTGCATCAATCAAATAAGATAGGTCCCCCTTCAATTTTCCCCAACCGTCTCCCACTCCTCAAGTGCAGTAGCGGTAAGGCAGCGTTCGCTGCCAGTAACAGTTGCGCTGTTTTCGTGGGCATCACACCGCCTCTGCTCGCCCAGCAGCGTTCGCTGCCTGGCGCCAAACTCCA
Source organism: Myxine glutinosa (assembly GCF_964187855.1). Lineage (NCBI taxonomy): Eukaryota > Metazoa > Chordata > Myxini > Myxiniformes > Myxinidae > Myxine > Myxine glutinosa. The sequence goes on along the minus strand of NC_136262.1, from coordinate 263,859,580 downwards.
TTACGCACGAGGCCAAGAAGGGGGGAGGAGCCGCCAGAGCACGGGCGTGGCACCACCTCGTCATCAAAGGTGGAGTCAGAGAGCCCTAAACGACCAACCAGGGCTCAGTGGGCATGGCTTAATAGGGCGTGGCAAGAAACGTCTGGAGAGTTCGAGAGGGTTCCAAGGGCGTGGATATAAAACCCTTGGCGCGAGGCCCCCACCAGAGACGCATGAGGAGGTTCAAGAGCCACTGTGAGAGGCAGATGAGCAAGGGAGCACGAAATGAGCTGGAGAGAGATGAGTGTTGGAGACGCATGAGAAAGGGGCACTGGAGAGAGACGCGCTGACGACCGGGTTCTTGCTGAACAAAGAGCGAGGGTGTGCACGTGGGCCACCAATGGCGTGCCACGATTCCCGAACCTCCCTGCCCACCAGTTCTGTGGACCGTCTGCCCTTCTCATCCTTCCCGCCATTCCTGCATGAAAACTCCATTTGTGTACGTGAGTTTGTTCTGTTTGTCTTGTCGCTGGGTATAAGTAAGAGTGTCTAAGGATTTGCACTGTCTTCTTCTTCTGTAAATTACTTTCGTTTCTTCTCTTCCCCTTTGGTTTGTATAGTTAATAAATACCTGTTCCTCCTTATTCTTTGGTTTTCATTCTCGTCCGATCATCTTTGTGTTTTCCCTATTGACTATCTGTGGCACGATTTTGGCAGAACGGCTTATGAATCGGGTTAGTCCCTTGCTAACGGCTCGGATTCCAGATTGCTAAACCGCTCGGCAAACTCCATCCTGTCCGGGATTCGAGCGGGGCCATCCACCTGCTTTGTGGAGGGATTGGCGGAGGTGTCCGGGAATCCCTTGACCAATCACCTTGGCCAATCCCATCCCACAAGGGAGCGGGGTGGATCCAGGAACGGAGACGGCCAGCTTAACAAGACAAGGGGATTAACCCCCCCCCCCCTTGCTAAGGGGAGTGCCGTACTCCGATTCCGTAACAATTGGTGCCTGGGAGTGTGATTTGACCCGAAGTGTGCTTAACGCACTCGAAATTACGAGCGGCCGAAATTGTTATTAATATACCAAATTAAAATCAGGCCATGGATGATCAAGGCGGTCGGATGCCGGTGGGGGTAGAAGAAGAGGGTTTGGAGGTAACCCAGGACCCCTGGGAGGAGTTGGGAGAGAGAGAGGAGGAAGGCAATACGAATGCAGTAGGGAGGATTTCAGGTGCACCAGATGGCGGCGCTTTGCACGTGGTCGTGGCAGCCGAGCCCAAGATGCCGGAGTACATGCGAGTATTTATGATGCAGACAATAGCCAAGTTAGACACCCAGAAGGACGAGACGAAAGGCCTGGGAGACCAAATTGGAGGATTGGAAAACAGAATGGGGGAGCGATTGGGAAGCCAAATTGGGGAATTGAGAAATGACATGGGAAATCAAATTGGGGGGCTCGAAGCCAAATTTGAGGGCTTCGACAACAAATTTGAGGGTTTAGACAAATTTGCTGGCTTGGACAACAAATTTGAGGGGTTAGACAACAGGTTGGAAGGGCTGGAAGGTAAATTGGGGGGCCAACTGGAGGATGTGGGTAATCAAATTGGAGAAATGAAGAATGGGTTAATGGGGTTGGAAAATAGAATAGCCACGCAGGAGAACCAAATGAAAGGGGTGAATAATGGGTTAGAGGGGCTAGAAAACAATATGGAAGGCAAATTGAGGGAAATAGGGGAGCAATCCGCCCGGGAAATTAAACAGATGGGGAATCAGATGGAGGAGGTAAAAGTCGGGGTGGAAAGTAAATTGGATGCCCAAAGGAATGATTTGGTACAGATGAGGGTGGCATCTACCAAAGAGATGGGAGATATGGGGGAGGATATAAGGCGCGGAGTGAGCGAAGAGGTCGCGGGGGTCCGCGAGGAGGTAAAGCGGCATGAGGAGCGCATGGAGAAAGAGGTGAGGAACAGCACGGCTAGGTTACAGGGGGGAATAGAAGACCTGACGCGGGGAGTAGAGCAGCTGACAGTGGGACAAAAGGAGTTAGGGGAGCAGGTGGAAAATAACACGGCAGTAATAGGGGGGTTGAAAGCGATGCAGAAAGAAATAAAGAAAGAACTAATAGCGACAAAGAAGGAATGTCAGACGGTACATGAGGGACTGACGAAGAGGTTAGAAGAGGTGGTAGAGGCAATGGAGACAAAAGAACGGGAAGTCAGGACGCACATAGAAACGACCAAGGTGGCCTTAGAGGAAGAAATCGAGGGGGCGCACCGGGAAATAAAAGAGGTGAAACAAAAATTAGAGGAAGTGGAAGAGGGGTGAGCGATATTAAGAAGAGACGGAGGGAGACTAAGAAGGAGATAAAGGAGGAGGTGATGGAATTGGTGCAAGGTCTGTGCTCACAGCGTGATGATGTGCTTACTGATCAAATAAAGAGTTTGCAGGTGGCGGAGGAGGAGCGAAAGAGAAGAGGTGCCGAGGTGAGTGGCGATATACTCGGGAATGTATATGGTGTGAGGGGAGATTCAGTGAGCTTGGGTGTTGGTCTAGACCCGGGCGTTCGTGAAAGGCCGCTGGTGAGGTGTGCGTCTGGTGCAGAGTGTGTGGAAAGAGGATGTGTGCAAGGATGTCCGACAATGGGGTGTGTGAGGAAAAAGTGTGCGCCGAGGAGTGAGTGTGCTGTCGAGAGTGAGGGTAAATGCACGACAGAGTGTGGTGGTGAGAGTGACACGGAGTATGAGTTGGTTGTGGCAGGTGAGAAAGAATGCACACCTGGAATGGAAGAATGCACACCTGGAATGGTTGAGCGCGTGTGGGAATGCACACCTGAGTTGGTGGTGAAGCGCATGATTGGGTGTGCAAAAGAGTGCACACCCATGGTTGTCACAGAGGATGTGACCGAGGAGTGGGCGCGAGGAGGTGTGTTGATGACGTGTGCGAACGACGAGTGTGTGCCAAGGTGTGCGGTGGTCAGGTGTGTAATGAAGTCTGTGAGCGGAATGAGTGTACCTGGATGGTGTGTAAGAGAAGGTGCAATGACGGAGTGTATGGAGACACTTGGATGTGTGAATAAGGAACGGAACGTGTGGTGTGAGCATGCAAGTGAAGCATCGACGTTAAACGGAGCAGCGGTTAGACCGACGTTTAGCCGACGCGAGCCCTCGGTCCGTGCTGGGCTTTGGATACTGCGGGAACCGGCGGGGGTCGTAATCACGGCGGTTTCAAAAGAACCGCCGTGCGCGACCCGGGCCGGGCCTCGCCCTGCACGGTCGCGTCCGCGCTCTGCTAAGCGGAGTGGGCGGCCCGGTGCGAGGGAAGGTAGGAAGGGTCGGGACGGCGACCCCTTGTGGTTGCGGCATTCCGGCCGGGCGAGATTGGGCCATCGGGCGGGAGACGGAAAGGCTCCGCGCCGAGGTGGACCTTGGAATCTCGGCCCAAGCAAACCTCCTCCCCTGAACCGAGTGCCGAACGGACCCAACCACGGTAGACGAACCACCGCATTCATTGCTCGGCTTTGCGAAGCCGAGCTTTGAAAATGTAACGACGCACCGAGGCTCGCAGTTTAATGGACGATGGTAGGGATAGTGTTTTGATTCGAAATTGGGAATAGTGAATAGGATTGGCAGTAATGATTGGCAAATTTGATGGGTAAAAATGATTGGCAGTAATGATTGGCAAATTTGATGGGTAAAAAGATTGGCAAAATTTTGATTGGCGAGAATTGGATGGGCAAAATTAATAGTGGGAGATGCCCGATGTGGAAGGATGGCAAATCCACCACCCCTCACATCCACCCGGGCACATGAGCTATAGTTTATGGGGTTTGGCAGTGTAAGCTCGCCAAGGGAGGGTTTGGATAAATGTATAGGGACCTAGAGATGACAACAGGTAACTGTAGAATTAAGTAGTGACATTGTACAAGTAGTGGGGGACGTAGAATAGATTAGGTGGATTATAACGATGAGGGAGCGCAATAATATAAGGGGCGACTGGGAAGCGTGAGTTTTAGAAGGGCACCAGCTAGTTAGATGATGCCGTGTGTCTGAGAATCGTGGTGTTGAGCAAATGAGGCAATGGTTTGGAGAATTGAAAGTGTATTGAGCAGCGTATTGTGAAAAGTGTGAGGTGATTGTGAGTTGTATTGAGCGAATGGTCCTGGAGGAAGGAGGGTGCAGGGGGCACCAGGTGTGTGTGAGTACAGGTGTGCAAGTGAACAGGTGTAAGGAGAATGGTTGAATGGAATAACTGCCTGGAGTAAGTGGAGTATGGAATGGATGGTGTGGAGTGAGTATGGTGGAAAACGTGGAGTGGAGTGGTTGGTGCGAACGGAGTGAATTGGGGAAGATGGACCCCTATCACGGATACCCGGGGAGGGTAGTTTAAGAGTTAGGTAGAGGGTATAGGTAAATTGTGGTGGATATTGGCATCTGTGGTGCGTGTGGTAGAATGGTGTTTGGATGGGTGCATTAGTGACGTGGAAATGGCTGGGCGTGTGGCCTGTTAGTGTGTATGGTTAAATGGGCACTCCGCCACTGTGAGGATGTCGACCAGGTGAGGCCGCAGGTGGGCTCTGGGAGCCGGTAGAGTTGTGAATGGGGCCCGAGGATCTGGAGGACGGACCCGGATAGCCCAGTGCCAGAGAGGGCACCGAGGGGGTAAGTGCCAGGGAGGGCCTTCCCCAGTTAGATAGGTTAGGGTAAGGAGCAGGTAAGCTCGGAGGCAACTGCAGTGGCGGAGGTGTGCAGGTGAGTAGACCTGCTAGGGGAGCCACACGACTCAGCCCCAAAATTGTGCGAAGGCACAGGGAGTTGAATCGGGGGAGTGAGACCCCAAATTGATGAGCACCACAGTTTGGTCAATGGGAGTTTGGTTTCTAGAACCACATAGTGTAAGACGGCCAATGGTTTGGCAGGGAAAGACCCCGGGTAGTGTAAAGAATGTTAAAGTCATTTAGAGGATAGTTAGGATTGAAATCTCCTCGCACCATCTACATCCACTCATCTGAGGTGATGATAGTGCTCCACACCATTCCATGGTTTGTTTATTTTTGTGTTGCAAATGTTTGGAGTGTAGGACGCATCACGACGTGGGTGTGACATTGTGCTGTTGTTCCATCTCTTCCTCCTTAAGAGGGATTGATGAGGAATTGGGTGATGGCAAATTTGGTTGGTTAGAGGGATTGTGAACCAATTTGGATTAGGGGAGATATGGGGAAGATGAGACGATAGAGACGAATTTGTAAATTGTTGTGTAAATACGGGGTAAGGGGCGAGGATAGAGTAGGTGACAGGGGGGGTGACGTTAGGGACGAGCTTTCTCCGCTCGCTCTCCAGGCGCACCTCATCTCTGCATTGCCTTGTGTTGATGTGTACCCTTGCGCCCTTACCCATCGTTGACTCTGCTTTGTCTTCCTCCCCACCCATGGACCGTGCTCTCTGGGCACTGAGGGAGAGCGTGCGGGAGCCGCATCTGTGTGCCCGAGCCGCCGCTGCCAGCTGCCTGGATCGATGCACCACCTTATGGACCACACGTTTGTGGCTAAGCACCACACCCCTATGGACCACGGTACTGTGGCCGAGCACCACTGATGGACCCCACGTGTTGGGGCCTGGCCCCTCTGCTGGAACCGGCCATGGTGGCCAGGGAAGAGTTGGCTTGTGGACCACGGTGAGGTGGCCCCTTTTGCCCTACAGGTGGACCACCCATAGTTGGCCCCTGTGGGCTATAAATAAAAAATGGACGCGTTGTGTGCCTTTTTTATTATTGCAAATAGGCGGCAAGCCACAACATCAAGAACTATACATCAGGAAGAAGCATCGGCCAGCAGAGCAAGAAACAACAAGAACAAGACCATCAGTTTGTTTTATTGTGTGTGTGCAATGAAGCACTGGATGGTGCTTGATGGTGCTTATTGGTGCTTTGGTGCTTGCATGCTCAGGGATGCATTGTAATATCAATTTTGCATCCCCGGGCATGTAGAGGTGGTGTATCGGTGCAGTGCATGTTTTTTTCCTCCCTCCCACAGGGTTCTTTTTGTTTCCCAAAACAAATGACAGGTCCTGGGTTTGCCATGTAAATACACATAGTTTCACTTGTAAATATTGCTCCCCACAGTCAATGTATAGTTTGCGAATTAATTCCGCAATTCGGTTATCCTGTTGGTGTGAATCTGTTAGGCAGGATGCATCGTAGCAGGCGGGACATACTTAATTGTGTTTTAAAACTGTCCCACTCAAGGGCAAGGTTAATAGTAGAGGGGTATTACACCTGCGTGTCACGTTAAGTTAAAGTTTTTTTCGGCCCGAGACGTGCCCCGAGGAATGAGGGTGCTGTGGTACGGTTTTTAGAACCTTCACATGTAAATTTAGTAGTAAATTCCCTTATAAATGACCCCTGTGTACATGTCCCCTTAATTGGCTGTTAATTAAAGATTGCACCTTAGTTAGTCCATGTACAACACATAGGACACTTTAGGATCTCTCTATAGTTATATCATTATTCTATGTTCCAGGTAAGGCTGTGTTTCCAATAGTTGACTCTACGTTGCATCAATCAAATAAGATAGGACCCCTTCAATTTTCCCCAATCGTCTCCCGCTCTTCAAGTGCAGTAGCGGTAAGGCAGCGTTCGCTGCCGGTAACAGTTGGGCTGTTTTCGTGGGCATCACACCGCCTCTGCTCGCCCAGCAGCGTTCGCTGCCTGGCGCCAAACTCCATTACGCACGATGCCAAGAAGGGGGGAGGAGCCGCCAGAGCACAGGCGTGGCACCACCTCGTCATCAAAGGTGGAGTCAGAGAGCCCTTAACGACCAACCAGGGCTCAGTGGGCATGGCTTAATAGGGCGTGGCAAGAAACGTCTTGAGAGTTCGAGAGGGTTCCAAGGGCGTGGATATAAAACCCTTGGCGCGAGGCCCCCACCAGAGAGGCGTGAGGAGGTTCAAGAGCCACGGTGAGAGGCAGATGAGCAAGGGAGCAAGAGATGAGCTGGAGAGAGATTAGTGTTGGAGACGCATGAGAAAGGAGCGCTGGAGAGAGACGCGCTGACGACCGGGTTCTTGCTGAACAAAGAGCGAGGGCGTGCACGCGAGCCACCAACGGCATGCGCGATTCCCGAACCTCCCCGCCCACCAGTTCTGTGGACCGTCTGCCCTTCTCATCCTTCCCGCCATTCCTGCCTGAAAACCCCATTTGTGTACGTGAGTTTGTTCTGTTCGTCTTGTCCCTGGGTATAAGTAAGAGTGTCTAAGGATTTGCACTGTGTCTTCTTCTTCTGTAAATTACTTTCGTTTCTTCTCTTCCCATTTGGTTTGTATAGTTAGTTAATAAATACCTGTTCCTCCTTATTCTTTGGTTTTCATTCTCGTCCGATCATCTTCATGTTTTCCCTATTGACTATCTGTGGCACGATTTTGGCAGAACCGCTTATGAATCAGGTTAATCCCTTGCTAACGGCTCGGATTCCGGATTGCTAAACCGCTCGGCAAACTCCATCTTGTCCGGGATTCGAGCGGGGCCATCCACCTGCTTTGTGGAGGGATTGGCGGAGGTGTCCGGGAATCCCTTGACCAATCACCTTGGCCAATCCCATCCCACAAAGGAGCGGGGTGGGTCCAGGAACGGAGACAGCCAGCTTAACAAGACAAGGGGATTAACCCCCCCTTGCTAAGGGGAGTGCCGTACTCCGATTCCGTAACAATATATTATATATAAATACCCAAAATACCCTGTAGACTGTTAAAGACACAAATGACAAAGAGGACCCAAAATAACCCATGGACTCAGAAGACCCCTCAAGGACTTTGAAGATCCAAAATACCTCAAAATACCCCAAAACACCGAAAAGACCCTGAAGACCCAACGCACCCCAAACATCCAAAAGAGCCTGTAGACCCAAAAGACCCTGAAGACTGTTAGACCAAAAAGACCATGAAGACCCAAAATACCTCAAAAACCCCAAAGACCCTAAAGACTGAAAAGACCCTGAAACCCAATGGACCCCAACGACACAAAAGACCCCGAAGACCCAAAAGAGTCTGAGGATCCAAAAGACCAAAACAACCCTGAGGACCCAAATGACCCAGAGGACCCAAAATACCCCAATGATTTAGAAGACTCCCAAGGATGAAGATCCAAAATACCCCAAAGACCCAAAATACCCCAAAGACCCTGAAGACCCAATGGACCCCAAACATCGAAAATACCCTGAAGACCAAAAAGACCCTGAAAACCCAAAAGACCCTGAAGACCCAAAATACTGAAAATACCATGAAGATCCAATGGATGCAGAAGATCCAAAATACCCTGAAGACCCAAAAGTCTCCAAGGATCCAAAAGACCCTGAGGATCCAAAAGACCCAAACAACCCTGAGGACCCACTGACCCAGAGGACCCAAATGCCCCAGAGGACCCAAAAAGACCCCAAGGACACAGAAGACCCCCAAGGACTCTGAAGTCCCAAAATACCCCAAAGATCCAAAAGACTGAAAAGACCTTGAAGACCCCAAATATCCCAAAGAGAGACCCAGAATATCCCAAAGAAAGACCCCAAAGACCCCCAAAGACCCCAAATACCCATAAGAGCATGAAGACCCAAAATACCCTGAGGATATGAAAGACCCCACAGAGCCTGAAGACCCAAAAGACCCTGAGGATACAAAAGATCCAGAGGACCCAAAAGACCCCCAAGGGCTCTGAAGACACAAAATACCCTGAAGACACAAAAGACCAAAAAGACCCTGAAGACCCAATGGGCTCCAAACAACCAAGATACCCCAAAGACCCAAAATATCCTGAAGACCCAAAATACCCTGAAGACTGAAAAGACCCAAAATATCTCAAATACTCTTAAAGACCCCGAAGACCAAAAAGATCGAAAAGACCCTGAAGACCCCGAAGCTTGCAAACTGAACCGCAAGGTCGGTGTACAGAAGCGGTATTTTTGTAATCACAATAAATTTTCATCCATAAAAAGGAAATGCACATCTTCACCTAAATCATTTGGGGATCCCCTATTCATTGGGTTTGCAAATGTGTTAAAAACGTTTGAAAATGGACATACTTGCATTGGAAAATAGATTCGCCATATTTGCTACATATATTTAAATATACTAGGGCATGCCCGTACTATATATATGCCCGTACTATATATCTATCTAAAATTATATCCCCCCCCTCTATTTACATGAAATGGTTTGGTCCATTCGCAACGCCAAAGCGAACGGCGAACGGCTTGCGAGTACAGTGACAATCCCCCCCCTCTATTTACATGAATGGTTTGGTCCATTCGCAACGACCACAGAACCCCCCCCTCTATTTACATGAAATGGTTCGGTCCAAAGCGAACGGCTTCCGGAGTTTGGTAAAGAAATCGCCATCGCGTACACAAACGCGCAGGAAAGCGAATGAATCGCAAATTCGTTTTTATTAGTTTTAAAACATCGTTTAACGCCAACATAGCGCCAACATAGTTTGCAAACGTGAAATAAATGAATACGCTCTCAAATGTGCCATCCGAGGCAGAGTGTGTCCGCCACGTTCGGCACACGCGCTAGTTCGCTGCTCTCTGATTGGTTGAAGCGTTTTTTGGACATCGCTCGGTAAGTAATTGTCCGATTAATATGAAACCTTGAAAAGGCACATCCTCGGGTCCCCAGCAATATACCTGGCAAGTTTCAAGTATATCGGACCCGTGGTTGTCGAGAAACAGCGGTCACAGACAAACAAACACACAGACAGACACACACACACACAGAGATTACTGGAATTATAGATAGATGACATCTTGTATAATGTAGAACTTTGTTTGTTTGGTTGTTTTAGTCGTTTGAGGTGGCTGCACTTTGCATTGTGGAATAACGACTCAAGACTGACGGTGTTCAATGGAACGAGCCTGGCTTGTCCCGTCCTTTTTGTTCGGCTTTTCCACCGGGAACAAACGCACGAGAGACAAAGAAAGAGATGGGGCGTGTGACTCGGGTACTCATGATGAAGGTTCCTCGCAGGAAACGTCACACCACACACGCCTTGCTCACTCTGCCACTCTCTCGTGGTTATACTTAAAGGTATCTAGATGGTAGTCTGATGTTTGGCATTTGCTGCAGCGGATACCTATTTGGCGATGTGCAGCTCCTGCTTTCCAGGAGGTCCTATTGAGGGAAAAGGTGGATGTAGCAATTGAAGATACCATTTTTCCAGTGACCACACTGCCAGTCTGGCCTCTCGGTTGGCCTCTGAAAGAAAATGCAGAGTTTCATTTTTTTCTCTCTCTCTCTCTGTGTTGGCGGTTACAGTATCAGGTATACCTTTAGCCTTTGACCTTTATGATACTCTTAATTGACTTCAGCATGTTTAAATGCTTGATTGTGTGCAGGTGCGAACAACTGCGTGCTTGCGTTTAATTTCGTGTGACATTAATTGCAAACTGCCCCTGCGATTGAACAAGCGTCAGCCGTAGGTGGTGTCACTGCGAGTGTTAATGTCTGGAACATTGTCAACGACGTTAAGGTGACTGCTTGCAGCGCTCGCACGCGCTAAGGTGCGCCGTTGGACGTGCGTAGAGAAAGCTTTGGATGGTGAAGGGGTTCGACTTGTGTTTTTCATCCCCACCATCTGTCATACACTTGCACAGTGCCAATGACCGCCCTGTTCTTTAACTATTAACTAGTACGACATTCGCTGTGCCTACGGAACTCAAGTTGATGCCGGATTCTGCCATTTACACCAGTTACCAAATTCCGCCTGCGGTTGTTTTCTGCAGTTGTTTAAAATTGATGCCAGTGGAGAACAAAAAAGTGGAGCCCAAAACCTGCCGCACCTCAATTTGCACACCTGGTTGGGTTCTGCGTGGCTGGAGACCCTCATAATTCGTAGCTTTGACCAGGTGAAACATTCGGCGTGATGTGACGTCCCCAGAGCAAGGCGTGCTCGCCGCGGCAGAAGGCCCGCGGGATGGACGACGTGGGGTTGCCAGGGTGGCCGCCATGCCATCCCCGCAGCACTTCACGTCTCTGAGAAATCCCGACCCCGGTCTGGCAGCCGTCGATGGCAGATGGTCAGGCGGTACATGCCGTCGGCTTTGCCCGCTTCGCGTGCCTTTTCACCGGCCACGCTGGCACCGACTCTACCCCTGCACGGCCCTCGATGCTACGAAGCTCATTTCGTTGCATATGCCCCACGGAGGGATCGATTGTTCCTTTAAAAAATATGGATTGTAATTAACCACTTTAGCTAATTCGGTGCTCTTCTAACACTCGTTATTTCCTTCCCTGCCCGATTGTGTTTATTATTAAAATTTCATATGGGTCCAAGTAGTCCATGGAATAATGTCACAGGTCTGAAGTCTGTTTCATACTCTGAGTTTGCAATTACCCTCATGACAGTGCCCAGTCGAGTTGGGCAATGTGGTGGTTCACACCAAATCTGCTGTCGCGAATTTCGCAACATACACACCCACGGCTGTACTGCCTGTGTGGGAAGTGTTTGAGATGGTTCTACCCAATCGGTTGCTTTCTTTTGCACCTCTACATATGCATGGTAACCTCCACCACCTGAAGGTGCATGGGTGTTATGTTTTCACTCCTGTCTGTTTGTCTGTCTGGGAGTAGGGTATCAAAAAGTTATTGAAGGTGATGTATAAGGGTGATGCATGTAAATACTTAAATAGCGCAAAACTTCCACATTTACAAACGATCTTTAAATCATTATTTTATTAAAATTGAAGTATATATTTGAACACTGTCACTGTGGGGTATCGCGTTCCATGAACTCTATTTTAATGTAATTTCACCATTGAGAGATGGGTCCAAAAATGATATAAAGAGTGTGGAATATTTCGTGATTTGATAATGGTGTGGACCCGTGGAAGTTCCGCGGAATATAAAGTGTGACCAAGTCGGCAAGCCCTTTATTCTTCAAGCCCTCAACCACTTCCTCCTATCTCAGCCCCAAGTCTTCAAGCCCCCCTCGTAAACCTAAAGTCATCAAGCCCCACCCCCAAGTCCTCAACCTCCCCCTCCAAACCCGAAGGCTTCAATCACCCATCAGCCCCTCCCCCCTCGCTCCAAGTCTTCAAATCCACTCCCAAAACCCTCCCCTCCCCCCATACCACAACACCTCAACCCCTCCACCCCCTCCACAATCGCCCCCAGCCCACAACGAAAATCCTCAACCCTCCCTTCCAATTTTCAACCCTCCCCCCTGCCAAGGTCTCCACCTCCCCCTCCCAACTCTGTCCCATCTTTGCTCTCCCGACCCCTTGCGAAAGCCAAATCCGTGTCCTCCTCCCATCCCACTCATATAAGTGAAAGCACATTCTTACATCTATCACACATTCGTACATCAGAAAGACAGACAGGCAGACAATACAAAATTGCATTAGTCAGACATTACACAAGGCCATTCTTACAACAGACAGATAGATACACAGACATGCATAGGTGAAATGGATAGATATATAGATAGATAGACACACAGACACAAATGAAATAGGTAAATATATAGATAGAGGCAGAGAAATACGTTCGCAAAACGAATAGATATATAGATAGATAGATACACAGACACACATAAATGAAAAAGATAGATATATAGATGGAGGCAGAGACACACATAAGCAAAATGTATATGTATATATATATATAAGTTCAAAACACACCTGGTCACAAGTGTGCCGCACTGACCGGGTCCTCAGTCGAGGTCCTCAGCATCATCCCGTTTCGGCCCTTCAACCTCGATACGGTCAGCTAAGGTGGGCCAGCAGGGGCACATACACATCCACATGCAGCAACTACACCTGGATGCGTACATACCCCCACCCCCAGCCAGTGCGAATGCAGACTACAATAACAAAATCGCCTCCACATTCAGAATCCACAGCACCAAACAAACATGGTGGAACACTCAAACACCCACCTTTATACTTCCCTTTCTCCCATACCTGGCCATTTCACTCTCCTCCTCACATCCTCTCCCTGCTGAAGTACAACCCCAGGACATACAACATTGTGGCTTGCTACCTGGCTGTTTCTCCCGGCCGTCTTACGTGTCCCCTTTTCAAAGGCACTGCGTTGCTGTACCTCCTCCTCACCCACCTTACGCACACAACCCATCCGGCTCTGACAAGGCCACCTGCCCCCGATGCTGTCTCTCCAGCGTCACCAGCCTATTCCACCAGCATATTCTGACAACAGACAGATAGATATACAGACATGCATAGGTGAAATGGATAGATATATAGATAGATAGATACACAGACACACATAAATGAAAAACTTGGATATATAGATGGAGGCAGAGACACACATAAGCAAAATGTATATGTATATATATACAGACTTGGCATTTAATATGGAATATTTTTTTTGTGGGGGTGAACTTACTTTTCAAGATGTCTTAGAACCAAAAGTTCATTGGAATTATGTTGAAATTATTCTAGATTTTGTTAATGTGACCTTTAAAAGAAACAAAAACCACATTTGACATTTCGAAACAAATAAATTGATCCTTGAAAGTGATGTAAACTGATATCGAACTCAATTCATGGACAGTACTGTGTTAAACGTCTGTACGTTTTCCAGAAGTATCTCTTTATTTTGCACATTAGCCAAAAAAATTTCTAACAAAAATAAAAGTTAAATTACGACTGGGATTACAGACAGTAAAATTACAGTTCAGTACTTCGTGTAACCCCCACGAGCATTCAGGAGAGCACGTACACGTTGAGGCATGCTGTTCACGAGATTTGCCAAGGTTTGGACAGGAATCGCTTGCCATGCAGTGACAATAGCCTGCTGCAATTCACACACAGAGGTCGGCTGCTGGTCCAAGTGGTCGATTTGACGCGTTAATTCTGCCCACAAGTTCTCTATCGGATTCATATCCGGGGACATGGCAGGCCACTCCATATGCTCTACACCACGGTCAGCAAGAAAGTGTTGGATCATGCGAGCACGATGAGGCCGTGCATTGTCATCTTGGAAGACAAAGCTTCCTCGAAAGGCTGCACGAGCAAATGGAAGCAATGTTTCTTCCAGAATGGCCCTGTACTTGAACTGGTTCAGGTTTCCATTCAGAACAACCAGGTCAGTTTTGCCCCCTGCATGAAAAGCAGCCCAAACGGTCACCCCACCACCTCCAGCTTGGACTCTTGGCATTATACAATCTTTGTTGTAGGCTTCATGCACTTGTCTGTGCACTTGGACGCGGCCATCTTGACGATAGACCAGAAATCTAGACTCGTCACTGAAGATCACGTGATTCCAGTGTCCTGGCTGCCATTGACGGTGCTCTCTGGCCCACTGCAATCGGCGCTGGCGGTGTTGTCTGGTCAGGCGTGGCTTTCTCATGGGACGCCTGGCACGATAGCCTGCTTGAACCAGTCGTTGGTTGACTAGCCTTCTGGTTACAGGCACATTTGTCAGTTGCTGCCACTCAGCCCTAAGCCGATTAGCTGAGTTAGTACGGCCATTGCGGACTAACTGGTGCAGCTGGCGATCATCCCTCCTTGTGGTTCTGCGGGGACGTCCTGGCCTCGGTATTGGAGTAGGGACACCCCTCTGAGCATTTCGTTTCAGGATCTTTGTCACCTAACCTTGAGTGATGCCATACTGCCGAGCAATAGCACGCTGTTTCATGACGTAATTTCGTAAAGCCACCACTCCATGACAAACAGCATTGTCGAGTTGACGGACCATCTCCAGAGGAAGCGGCAATAACTTTTGGAGACGTGCAGCAGTTGTTTTCCACTAATACAGAACGCAACAACCCTTGTATACCCGACTGTGAAGCCAATCATCAAATGCACCTGTCCGTACATTTTGCCACGCCACCTGTGATATAATCCTGTTGTTGACTTCTTTCTGCGACAGACAATCAGTGACATGGTTCTTTTCACAAATAAATCACCAAAGTGTAATAGAAACTCACCAGATTGATATACTGAGTTAAGAAAGTAAACCCAAGTCAAGGAAAAAAAAAAATTCCATATTAAATGCCAAGTCTGTATGTATGTGTATATATATATAATTATATATATATATATATATATATATATATATATATATATGTATATATATATATATATATATATATGTGTATATATGTGTATATATATATATATATATATATATATATATATATATATATATATATGTATATACTGTCGTGTGACTACCCTGTAGTGAACACCGCAGGACGACACGGATGACCAATCGGGCTTTACTCCAAGGCGTTCAATCCAAAAATGACGGTAATCTTTACACGCGAGGTAAAGGATGATGACGAACTTAAATGGACGGCTTCCACCCGACTTCTCCGCATCTAGATAAGTAATCAACTCAAACGACACAGAATTTACTGCACAAAAATACCGGCTTTATTAACAAAATGCCGGTAACTAAATAATGCACAAAAAAATTAAGTCCTAACTGGAACACCCCCATACAGACTCGAATACAAACAATGGGAAAATTAACTGTGAAAATTAATGTGTTAATTTGTGGGCACTTAGCTCCGAGCTGCTCTTGAATCTTGTCAGCAATTGTCCCAGTTCCTGCGTGCTTGCATGCGAAAATGCGCTCCTTGGCGCAAAGTCTGTGCATGGGAACGACCTTGGCACGCAGCTCACTCTTCCAGCTGCGCTTGTCCTCACTATCTCGTTCACCAACACCAACCCCCACGTCTCCCAGCGCAAGAGCGCCACAAAGTCCAACCACTCACCGTGAACTCCCGAAGCAGAGCGAGATATCAAATCGTGACCGTTCACCGCCAAAGCCAGAAGACCACACCCAGCCACGAGAAGACGAAGAAGAGAAGAAGCCAAGAGTTTGCTATGGAATCCCGAAGCAGAGAGCTTTTCGGCGACCGTTCACCAACAAAGCCAGAACGCAAGAGAGTGAGGGAAAGCCAAGAGGAAATCAAGCGAAAGCCAAGAGGACAAAATGTCAGGGAGAGATTTATTTTATACTCGGGGCTCTGAAGTCATCCATGCCTGCTCCACCAATCCCATAGTCCCATCTTAGCCATCTTTGAGCAAATCAATCCCGGACCAATCACTGCTCTTCAGGGCGTGGCCTCACGGCGCTGCCTGTTCCTGTGTGCTCACCAAGTCTGTGTTATCAGCGGTAGTGCTCAATGTCCTGCTTTCCGGTCGCTTTTTACTTAGTGTGGTTAATGCCCGATTTCCTGGGTAGGTGTGTGTGCTGCATGTGTCATAAGGAACAGAGGAAAATAACAGAGGCCATTACATACAGGTGATTTACCATTAATCCCTAACTAATTAACATAATCCCACCCCTCGTGATGGGAATGAAGATACACTCTTCCATGACATACGGTCTGACTTATGTACATCCAGATGGCTACACGACATTCGGAGCACACTACCTATGCAATTCTACCTGGACTAAGGTAATCCCTGCCTACCCCCTACAAACTAAACAGCCCCCCCCCCCACCCCCTGGAAGCGTAGCCCCCGCAAGGTTCACTGCAGGCGCTACCGTTCCAGTCTTAACACTTACCGACTCACACTTAATTAGCCTATGCAATAAATTAGGAGGGGCTGTGGGAGGCGAGTCGTAGCTAACTTACCTATTCTCCTTAACATTCTACACCCCTTAAGCAACAATGCAAATATATACAAAACTTGAAGTCCTCGCTCCTAACTCCGAGAGCAGGAAGAGAAATGTCAACACAAAAAAAAACTACCTTAACCACAAATCCTTCATAAAAATTAAAGAATTCAGAACGTTTGTACAAAACCTTGGATCCCTTTTTAAAGACCACATCCCCTGGTGGATGCCACAATACCCAACGTTACCTGCGGAGCCATCCCAATGTACCCAAGTTTCCGCGGGCCCTGTCCTGGTGTTACAGGTGAGTGACATGGCTCGGTAGATTTCGCCCCCATTCACTCACACAAATCCCATAACCATTCATACACATTTCAATAATCATAAAAAACAACACTTATTTCACCACCCCCCACTCCCGCCCTCCTGCATGATCATGGCATGGTTTTCATAACACATGTGTTTGTAATCCGCAACTCGGCAATGGGGAGGTACCGTACAAGCAAAGATGGTGGGGGCGCTTCAGGCTGTGGTGCCCACAGTCCCAAAACAAGTCTCCCGACTTACGACTTCTTCACCCCCCCCCCCCCTTTAACTCTTGGCCCCATGACAGCCAAACAGCTTCTTTGGCTGTCGTCCTGCCGGGAAGGTCTCCCCATCAGGCTCCTTTGCCTCAGGATCTCACATAGCCTCACGGGTCGCCAGGGGTCTCCATACCACAGGACGCCAAACTAGACCTCCCCACCGACGTGCTCCCAATTTCCAGACACCACTGGCTGCCAAGGGCAATGGCCACAGAGGGGGCTGCAGTCACCGCTCCTCCAGAGCTCGATCCATACCTGCGGACAAACACACCTTCCCCACCCACAAAATCCACAACATTTCCTCCCCCACTGCCATTCAATTCTCAAACATATATTTCATTTAAAAAAAAATGCTGTCATGGCCTGCTGACACGTGAATTTCCCATATGCACATTTCCAAACACATTTCAATTCCATTTCCATTCTCCCAACCACACAAAAACACAAAAACCTCTATACATAAACAAACGCCACCCACAAGACACTTTGTGGCACACACTCCAATCCCCTCACCGGCCATGCCATCACTCTCACCTGCCTCCCTTTCCAAATTCCTCATGTCCAAATTTATAAGCAAGCACTAAACACCTGGGACAGTAAATATCCAGGCACTCACCTCACGTGCAGGTAGTTGCAGGTTGGTCGGGTGCAAGAGTGCCATCCACCCTACTGAATCCAAAAATTTATCCGATGGAGCCTATAAATTTCCACCAAATTTCCTTTTATCCGACTGTACTGGCAAGTTTATGGATCCCCCTCATCCGGTGACCTTCACTCCACAACTGCATTTGGCTACGACAGCTCCGCCCCTTTACCGTGGAAGGGCCATCGGGTAAGTTGAGCAGACGAAATGCCAACATGGCCCATGAGTGTCCATAAGGGTGCGACCCACCATCCATCCTTCGGCCCCCTGCGAGGAACACGGCTCCACTAGCCCCAGCTGGCCAATGTGGTAAGCACCTGCTGCCAACTCAGCCATTCCCATGGCCTTGGACCTGGGAGGCACGGTCACAGTGTGTGGCATCCCAACAGCCACATCACCTGCACCTCCACATCATCCCCCAGTCCGACCACCTGCAGACCCCAGTGCACACCCACACTTGACCACACCCAAGGTCTAGCCAACAGCCATGCTCCACCAGAAGACTCATCCCAGAAGACATGGTCCGCACACCTCGGACACCCATAACACCATGTTGGCCCCCCTGACTACCCAACCACATCCCCACAATCCCGCATTCCAATATTGGCGCCGTCTCACCCGTAGCCAGTTGAAGGCTGTCCTGCTAACCTATCCATTTTTGTCCCAGCCTCCAACACTTTGGTCCAACACAACTGGATCAATAATGGTGTCACTGGTTTGAGTGGCCACCATTGCCTCACAAAATTCACCCTTACATTTATATCTAACCCTGAGATTACCCGTGCCATTTATTTTTCACCATTCACTAATTTCACCAAAGAAGGGTGCTTCTCCATACCCCTGCCAGCCGAGCATGGCCCCGTATGCTCGGCTCGTTCCAAATTCCCGATTCAACAATCCCATGGCTCTCTTCCCACCAAAGTGCCCACCAAAAGTGCCCACCAAAGAATGAAATCTCTGTCTGTCAACAGAGTGGCCGGGCTGAGGCCTCAGGGACGGAGGTAATGCTTTGGTCTAGAACTTCGGTTCACAGGAGATTGGGACAGCGCTCGTCACACTGTTATGTCGTTGATTATTATCTCTGCCGATCGCACCGCACCCCCTGGTCTTGGTTTGCACTGGAGGGAACGATGGTCTGGGTGGCAGACAGGCTGTTGGTTCCTTGCAGGTTATGCAGTTTTTTACCGTGTGAGACATAATCCGTGGCTGGTGCTCACCGTTAAAGCTGGGAGGTGCCTTGATTCATATATATATATATATATATATATATATATATATATATATATATATATATATATATATATATATATATATATATACACACACAACAACAACAACATGCATTTAAAGGCCATTTTCCCTGCTAGAGCGGGGGTTAGCCTTGCGGTCCCCATGACAATCTTCCATTTTGCCCTATTTTCTGCATCTCTCCTTGTTAACCCCCTTGACCGCATTTATTCTTCCACCATCTTTAGCCAAGTCTTTCTCGGTCTTCCCTGTCCTCTACTTCCTTCTACATTCATTTCCATCATTCTTCTCAACCAGTCACTTTCATCCTTCCTGAACACATGACCAAACCATCTCAACCTGTTTCTCTTCACAGCATCCATCACAGGCTCTATTCCCATCATCTTTGGCAATTCATCATTTGTCTTCCCCTCTCTCAACGATACTCCGCACATCCATCGAACCATTCGCATTTCCACCCTTTCCAACCTTCGTTGCTGCTCTACGTTCATATATATATATATATATATACATATACATATATATATATACATATATACATATATATATATATATATACATATATATATATATATATATATATATACATATATATATATATATATATATACATATATATATATATATATATATACATATATATATATATATATACATATATATATATATATATATATATATATATATATATATATATATTATATATATTGTTGTGGTTTTGCAATAAAGGCAAACCCCCTATAGTTGATTGCACGACAACATGTAGCCTGCAGTAGTTGGTTATTTCTTATTAAATGTAAAGATTAGCTCCCCTCCCAATGTTTAGTAATCCACACCAATATGCGTTGAGTTAGGCAGGATTTCGAACCTCCGTGTGGTTTAGGGAAGACGTTTTCATGTGCAGGAAGGCATGGCTAAAAGAACAGGCCATGTGACCAACAAGCGACCAATGACAGGTCACCAGCAGGTGACCAATCAGGTCGAACCTACGTCACCAGTGAGCGACCAATGAGGGGTCATGGACACGTCACCGGCAGACGACCAATGGTGGTTTGTAGAACCTCCCTGAATGAAAGAGGGAAGGAGGAATGAAACCTTCCTAGGGGGAGGCAAGGCTGAATGACCGCACGTGACCAACATCGGCCAATGGGAGGCCATGGAACCTTCTCGAAGGACATTCCACCTGATAAAGATCCGTGCCCATCGTCATTTGGGCTCTCTCTCGGCGTTCATCTTGAAGCTGGCTGTCCGACGTGCTGGGTCGTCCTTCCTGCGCTGCAATTCATCCGAGCTGGATCGTCGTTCATGTGGACCTTCAAGCTGCTCGTCCTGAACGGCCGTGAGCTGCGCACGGGAACTGACAGACCAAGTCATTGTCTGCACGTTTCCCGGTCCAAGAATAACCAGTGTGCTTCATTCCCTGTGTGTGTGTGAAGGCGCCTGTTGGGATTAGGTGAGGTGAGGATTGTTAAGACTGCCTCTCGTCTCATTTTCTGTGCCTGGTAAATAAAAGGCTGTACTTTGTGTTCTTTTCAAACCTGTTTGTAACGTCTTTTCCTTCATTGGCCTTGCATCACCCGAAACCGAATTCGACTAGTCAATCAGGCCCATCAATCACGGAAGATATAGCCGCGACCCACACCGTGCAATCTGCTCGGCACACCATAAGGTGTGGGAACGTGAGGGTTCAATACCCGGACTTTCTGGCCGCGTGTCTCGAAGGTAATTGGGTTCAGCGACAAGCAACCCTTAGTCGTGTGGCTGGGAGAATGGTGATTGAAGTTGCTTCGCAACCCGTCGACCACGAATTTAGTCGGGGCTGGCGGCCTGTGTACTCGGAGTCTTCGGGGGAAACGGGGTCATAAACACCCCCTTAGTACGTCGACAGACCTGGGATCCGCAACAATAAATAAATAAATATATATATATATATATATATATATATATATATATATATATATATATATATATATATATATATATATATATATACATATATATACACATACACACAGATGCACAATAGTGAAATGGATAGATAGAAAGACACACAGAGATGAAATGATTAGATAGATAGATAGATAAACAGACATACTTAGGCGAAATGGATAGACAGATATATACAGTTACGTGAAAAAGTAAGTACAACCCATGTAAAGTTTTGACTTTTTCAACATATTTCAACATACAGCTATTTGATCTTCATTTCAACAATATTGATAGATAAAGGTGATATAATATAACAAATATCATGAAACATTTACATTTTGTAGTCCATTGTATAATTTAAATAAACATAAACGTAAATTTCGCATGTGGAAAAAGTAAGTACACCCCTACATTTATCACTACTTCAAATACCTAAAATTAGAATCAGGTGCACCAGCTCAGGTGCAAATGATAAGAACATCGTTAAAGAGGATCTTGGAGGAACCTGTCTTATTTAAACCTCAGACATTTAGTTTGGTTTGCTCTTTGTTGTTGAAGTGTGCGGCATCACCATGCCTAGATCAAAAGAGCTCTCTGAGGCCTTCAGAAAGAAGGTTATAGATGCCTACGAGTCTGGGAAGGGATTTAAAAAGATCTCCAAACAATGAAATCAATCATTCGACTGTCCGGAAGATCATCTACAATTGGAGAAGATTCCAATCAACTGCCAACTTGTTCAGGCCGGGCCGCCCCAGCAAGTTCAGCCCGAGAGCAGACCGCAAGATGCTGAAAGAAGTCTCTAAGAACCCAAGAATGTCATCACGGGACCTACAGGTAGCTCTTGCCACTGTTGATGTCAAAGTGCATGAGTCTACCATTAGAAAGAGGCTGCACAAATTTGATCTACATGGGAGGTGTGCCAGGGGGAAACCTTTGCTGTCCAGAAAGAACATCAGGGCAAGACTAAAGTTTGCCAATGAACACCTAGGCAAAGACCAGCACTTCTGGAACAATGTGCTCTGGACAGATGAGTCAAAGGTGGAGCTATTTGGCCACAGTACCAGAAGACATATTTGGCGAAAACCAAAGACAGCATTTGACCACAAGAACCTGATACCAACTGTGAAGCATGGTGGTGGAAATATTATGGTTTGGGGCAGCTTTGCTGCATCAGGGCCTGGGCAGCTCACAATCATAGAATCCAGTATGAATTCTTCATTGCACCAGAGGGTGCTTGAGGATAATGTGAGGCCATCTGTCGGAAAGTTGAAGCTCAACCGAAGGTGGACCTTGCCACATGACAATGACCCTAAACATACCAGTAAATCCACCAAGGAATGGCTGAAAAGAAAGAAATGGAGGGTTCTGGAATGGCCAAGTCAAAGCCTCGGATCCAAATCCCATCGAGATGTTGTGGGGGGATTTGAAACGAGCTGTGCATGCAAGAAACCCCTCAAACATCGCACAGCTGAAAGAATTCTGCATGGAGGAGTGGGCAAAAATTTTTCCCTGTCGATGTCAGAGACTGGTAGACAGTTATAAGAAACGCCTACTTGAGGTTGTTTCTGCCAAAGGGGGCAATACCACCGATTAGAGCCAAGGGTGTACTTACTTTCCCACATGCGAAATTTGCATTTATGTTTATTTAAATTATACAATGGAGTACAAAATGTAAATGTTTCATGATATTTGTTATATTATATCACCTTTATCTATCAATATTGTTGAAATGAAGATCAAATAGCTGTATGTTGAAATATGTTGAAAAAGTCAAAACTTTACATGGGGTGTACTTACTTTGTCACGTGACTGTAGATAGGCACACACATAAGCTGAATGATAGAAGAAGAAGAACCACCTTTAGGGACCTTTTTCCCCACAGAGCAGGGTTTGGCCTTTTTCGGGCACCATGGTCCCCTTTTTGAAGCAATGTTTTACGGTCGGATGCCCTTCCTGCCGCCAACCCTGTTAGTCTCCTCTTGCGACACACGGGGAATTACCAGTGAACTGGTACTCAATTTGCCGACCTCGGAAGGATGACAGGCTCATTCAACCCCCCTGGACTGGTGTTAATTCAGCGATCGACCGGGATTCAAACCCAGGATTCTAGGATCCCAAGCCAGCACCCTAATCGCTAAGCCAACACCAGGCACACATAGGCTGAATGATAGATAGATAGGCATATGTAGATAGACAGATAGATAGAAACACACACACACACACACACACACATAAACACACACACACACGAGGAGCAAAAGGCTATCACCCTGGAAGATCTCGCGACATGTCTCGATTGTGTGTGTGTGTGTTTATGTGTGTGTGTGTGTGTGTGTGTGTGTGTGTGTGTGTGTGTGTGTGTGTATATGATTGTCTGTGTGGTTGGTTGTTATCTCCATATGCGGGTATCAGTCGGTGGAACAACGAAGCCCTCCCAGGTCTCACAATATCCACCTTTGTGTGTGTGTGTGTGTGTGTGTGTGTGTGTGTGTGTGTGTGTGTGTGTGTGTGTGTGTGTGTGTGTGATTGTCTGTGTGGTTGGTTGTTATCTCCATATGCGGGTATCAGTCGGTGGAACAACGAAGCCCTCCCAGGTCTCACAATATCCACCTTTGTGTGTGTGCGTGTGCGTGTGTGTGTGTGTGTGTGTGTGTGTGTACACGTGTACGTGTGTGTGTGTGTGTGTTTGTGTGTGTGTGTGTGTGTGTGTGTGTGTGTGTGTGTGTGATTGTCTGTGTGGTTGGTTGTTATCTCCATATGCGGGTATCAGTCGGTGGAACAACGAAGCCCTCCCAGGTCTCACAATATCCACCTTTGTGTGTGTGTGTGTGTGTGTGTGTGTGTGTGCGTGTGTGTGTTTCTTTGTGTATGAGTGTGTACACGTGTACGTGTGTGTGCGTGCATGGAGTTGCTGCTGTTAACAGCTATCTCCACACATGGGTGGGTTTCAGGAGATGGAACGGACACCTAACAGGTCTCATAGTCTCCACCTCTGTCGATACAGCACATACATTTCTCTAATTGTACATACAAGGTGGAATTGATTTGTCTTTGGTGAAGATCCAGATCTGGATATTGGAATGGTTTCAGTGATTCCTCACCATTAAGAGATAGAGATGGGATCAAATCCATATATAGCACAATATCTCACACTGTCGTCGCCTGGTTCACTGGTTTTCTGCCACATTTTGCCTGCAGCTGTTGGTCAATCCTAACGTAACACCGTCTGTGCCCACCGTAACACCGTCTGTGCCCACCGTAACACCGTCTGTGCCCACCGTAACACCGTCTGTGCCCACCGTAACACCGTCTGTGCCCACCGTAACACTGTCTGTGCCCACCGTAACACCGTCTGTGCCCACCGTAACACCGTCTGTGCCCACCGTAACACCGTCTGTGCCCACCGTAACACCGTCTGTGCCCACCGTAACACCATCTGTGCCCACCGTAACACCGTCTGTGCCCACCGTAACACCGTCTGTGCCCACCGTAACACCATCTGTGCCCACCGTAACACCGTCTGTGCCCACCGTAACACCGTCTGTGCCCACCGTAACACGATCTGTACCCACCGTAACACCATCTGTACCCACCATAACACCATCTCTGCCCACCGTAACACCATCTGTGCCCACCGTAACACCATCTATGCCCTCCGTAACACCATCTGTAACCATTGCAACACCATCTGTGCCCACTGTAACACTGTGCCCACTGTAACACTGTCTGTTCCCACCGTAACACCATCTGTGCCCACCATAACACCATCTGTGCCCACTGTAACACCATCTGTGACCACCGTAACACCATCTGTGCCCACTGTAACACTGTGCCCACTGTAACACTGTCTGTGCCCACCGCAACACCATCTGTGCCCACTTTAACACCGTCTGTGCCCTCCATAACACCATCTGTGCCCACTGTAACACCGCCTGTGCTCAACGTAACACCGTCTGTGCCCACCGTAACACCATTTGTGCCCACCGTAACACCGTCTGTGCCCACCGTAACACCATTTGTGCCCACCGTAACACCATTTGTGCCCACCGTAACACCGTCTGTGCCCAACCCTTGATGACCTTCAGGCTTGGTGTGAAAAGCGAGAGTGGCTCAGCACACCCACTCCTTAATCTACATGTTTTTTTCCTTGTTTCCATGGTGCTGGACCTGGTTTCTGCTGTAATGTGTGCAGGTGTATGCTGTTATTACAGAGTTTCTCATTGAACGGCTGTTGTACTTTCACCATGAAGCAATAACTTTGCTTAAGAAATCTTGAACTGTACCACTTAGAAGGTACTGATTTCTTGACTCTTCTCACCTGAAGATCTGTTTCGTTCCATGAGATCTGTGGTGACTCCTTAAAGTTTCTCATGAAAAGTTTCATGTTGGCCGAGTATTCTGTAGGCATCAAGTGGACATCTGACCATCAAAAGCGATTTTTCTTTGTTTATTGCTTGCATCTGGAAAGTAATATGGATTCATTCCGATTTTTATTAAGGTCGAGAAGCTTCACTTGAGATTGTCACACTCAGGTTCGGTCTCAGAATTTGCTTTTTAGTACTCAAACTACATTTTTATGTTGAAGGCTCCCGGCACGGACTATATAGTCCTCAACAATACCAGGCTTAAACGAAAGAGAAGAAAAGTGTGTGATGAAAAGTGTGTGGTGTTTGTTTGTAAGAAAGAGAGGTTTAAACTAGCCAGGTAGCTGTAGTCTGAGTGAGACAGACAGTAATACCAGCAATCCTGACACTGAGAGTGTAAGATGGTTCCGGGCAACACTTTAACGCTCCTAACTCAGAACGGTAGTACTACCCTGGTTGCTGTTTACAACCTACTACCTAAATTTACATCAATGTTACTACCTGGGCTAACAATACAAGATCACCTTGTTTGGTAAACACTACCAATACATAAACAGGACAAGAAAGACATTGTGCAGTGCATGATACTTGCAAATTCGAACCCCCCCCCCCCCCACCCCCACTCCCAAAAAGAAAAGTTGCCATGGATACATCAAATTGTCCATCTCATTTAAATTTAAATCGACGATCTCAATCAAAGCTCAGTTCAAATGGATGTAAAATTGATGATTTTTCAGATGAAAAGTTATTTTAGAAGTTTGACCTTGAGTTGACCTTTGACCTTAAAATATTTGGTTTGCCAATTCAGTGATGTGCTATGCAATTGCTGTTTAATTTTCAAGTCAATCTGATGAAAACTGATGATTTTAGAAGTTTGACCTTGAGTTGACCTTTGACCTTAAAATAGTTGCTTTCCCAATTCAGTGATGCACTATGTAATTGCTGTTTAATTTTCAAGTTCATAAGATGAAAAGTGATGATTTTTCAGATGAAAACTGATGATTTTAGAAGTTTGACCTTGAGTTGACCTTTGACCTTAAAATAGTTGCTTTCCCAAATCAGTGATGCACTATATAATTGCTGTTTAATTATCAAGTTAATAAGATGAAAATTGATGATTTTAGAAGTTTGACCTTGAGTTGAACTTTGACCTTTTGACCTTAAAATATTTGGTTTGCCAAATCAGTGATGCACTATGTAATTGCTGTTTAATTATCAAGTTAATAAGATGAAAATTGATGATTTTAGAAGTTTAACCTTGAGTTGAACTTTGACCTTTTGACCTTAAAATATTTGGTTTGCCAATTCAGTGAGGCACTATGCAATTGCTGTTTAATTTTCAAGTTAATAAGATGAAAAGTGATGTTTTTTCAGATGAAAATTGATGATTTTAGAAGTTTGACCTTGAGTTGACCTTTGACCTTTTGACCTCAAAAATAGTTGGTTTCCCAATTTAGTGACTCAATGTGCAAATGCTGTTCAACTTTCAAGTTAATCGGATGAAAAATGTCAATTTTAGAAACTCCTCAAGATGACCTCTGACCTTTTGACCTCAAAATCAATAGACTTCTTTATGACCAACTGTACCATTTGGTGAAGTTTCGTGAAGATCGGATTAAAATTGTGACCCGTAGGTGATTGACAGACAAACAGAAAGACAGAACAATGCACAAGACGATGCAATATACGTGAAAAATCTTCCATTTTGCAAGTAATGAACAAATAAGGTAGTGTGGTATGTGAATCACGTGGGTAGTTTGCCCTTCATATCCGAAAAAGGCCGTTCACATGAAACCTACCAACTACCTGGTGAAATCGTTTAAAGTGCAGAAGATGCTTCCCAGACAATAAGGTATCAAGTATCAAGGTGGGCTTTGAACACCAGACTAATATCCATCAGAGAGATGACACACACACATCGACGGATCACACACCTGTGAAATACCAGAATGGCAGTTTATACCTGGGTCTGGATTCGAACCAAGGCTATTAATTAATTATATCCACCACAACATAATCAGAACCCTCCCGACATTTTGTTATCTTCTTGCGGTTGAACAACCGGAAATTCATGATGGATAACATGCTGATGTGCAGCTTATGTCACCTCCAATAATGTATGCAAATGAGCACTTCCGACACCTTCAGGTAATATCAGTTGTGAATGAATCATTGCTTGTCCTAAACCTTTTCATGGGATATCCTCTGTGCAGTGCACTGCTCGTACCTATTTTAATCGATAAGATCCCTGTGAGTGTTGTGCAGAAATGCTAATGAAGGTGTGTTTGAGAATGTCACCACTGAAGGTGGTGTGTTGAGTTTACATATGTACTGTTATAAGGATACAGGTGTGAGTCTTCGTGCAGTATCTTGTGTGCCACATGTATGTGCTGATCGATGTATGTTGTGTGTACATGTTTTTCTTTTGTGCCCTGGAGTACCTTTGCCAGGTATACCTTTGTTCTGATTTGGTGTCATCGATTGTTCCGATCCCCATAATCCTTGTTAAAGATCATCCATGTGTTCATCTCCGAGCCTGGCCTGGATTTTGTGCAGGAAATACTTTTGTGATTAATCACATATTTGTGGAACTGGGCTATACTCTTCAGGTGTGAATAACACCTGAAGTTCCCTACTCCCCATTTCATCTTCCCCCACTTTTAACACCCAACACCCTTTTGGTTGCACCCAACCTGCCCAATTAAAGTACTAACGACCCATAAGTCTCCCAAAGCACCCAATTAATGATTTTCACTATAACAGGTCGACCTGATTCGGATATTTAGTTCATCCCACAACATGGAAGGTATGTATACCTTTTTGTTTCTTCCCAACTCCATTTTGATGTTGCTTCCAATGGTTTTGGAAAAAAACAGTTTGTGATGAATATTCATAAGGTTAGCTGTGACGTCATTCGCAGACTAACACTGCTATTGTGAGGAAATAAAAAATAACATGGAAAAGTCGTTTTTCTATACAAGATGTCATCTCATGGAAGAGTGAGGTGACAGAGGGTCCACCAGGTGGACACATCAATCAAGGGGTAGGGATGGGGTGGGAGTGACATGGGATGGTAGTGCATCGTTTGCTGGAGCCATGTAAGGAACAGTGGGATTGAACAACCTCAGGGAGGCCATTGCACAAACAGGAGAAAAGAGAATAAAAATAGTGGAGCTGCGTAGCGCCAGCCTGGAATTTGAGGGTTTAACCAGCAAGAGGTTTCGACAACAGAGAGTGCACTTCACCTGTCTGTGATGTGACGGTGGGAGCAACAATTAGAGAATAGATGTCACATGATGCCATTAGGAATATCGTCAGGGCCTGTAGTTTATTACTGGTGGATATCCAAACTCTGATGTCATCTTAGTTTCTCTTTGTTCTCTTTGTTCACGGCATGGTGCGAGTACCAGGTATCTTTCAACCAATGCGGATCGGATCACGAGTGAACGAGAAGGATAAAGTGACATCACGTGGTCCGGTTTGTGGTACATTGTCTGGCTTTGGCAGTTTTTTTTCGAGAGGGGGGGGGGGGGAGTTCTTTTTTGAGGGGGGGATTGTTTTTTGGGGTTTTTGTTACCTCCGCCACCAAAGGTGGATGGAGGTTGTGTTTTCACCCGTGTCTGTCTTTCCGTTTATGAACAAGATGTCTCAAAAAGTTGTGGACGGATTCGAACGAAATTTGGCAGAGATGTAGCGTTTGTCACAAGGACGAAATAATTAGATTTTGGTGAAGATTCGGATTCGGATCCGGCTACTAGAATTTTTAAAGTGATTATTAAGCGTCTTTGGGCTTCTTGAAAAGCGCTATATAAAATAAATGTATTATTATTATTATTATTATTCACCATTGGGACAAACAACAACAACAACAGGCATTTTAAAAGGCCATTTTCCCTGCAAGAGCGGGGGTTAGCCTTGCGGTCCCCATGACAATGTTCTCCATTTTGCCCTATTTTCTGCATCTCTCCTTGTTAACCCCCTTGCCCGCATTTCTTCTTCCACCATCTTTAGCCAAGTCTTTCTCGGTCTTTTCCGTCCTCTACTTCCTTCCACATTCATTTCCATCACTCTTCTCAACCAGTCACTTTCATCCTTCCTCAACACATGACCAAACCATCTCAACCTGTTTCTCTTCACAGCATCAATCACAGGCTCTATTCCCATCATCTTTCGCAATTCATCATTTGTCTTCCTCTCTCTCAACGATACTCCACACATCCACCGAACCATTAGCAATTCCACCCTTTCCAGCCTTCGTTGCTGCTCTACGTTCATTACCCATGTTCACTCCCATAAATCATAACACTTCTCACACATGCAGCATACACCTTTCCCTTCAGCTTCAACGACACTCCCCTCCTCGTCAGCACGCCACTCAGTTCCCGAAACTTCTTCCATGCACATCTCACTCCAGCAACCGTTGCCGAGTCTGATCCACCTTCTCCATTCAGAATGTCTCCGAGGTAACAAAATGTTTTCACACCTTCCAGCTTAACGCCGTCTCCAAGATCCAACTCAACATTTCCTCCATCTGCAGCTCCCTCTGTGCACACCTTACACTTCAATGTAGCTGCCACACTGGTTAATGACCCTCTCAAACCACTACATTTTTGATGAACCCACTCAGCGCACATTGTACATTGAATTGAGTTCACTCCGACACCCTTCCTGCACATAGCACATGGCCACTTCCCAGTTCTTTCCACCTCACCACATGCTTTACCACTTGCCATCACCTTCGTCTTTCCGAAATTCACCTTCAGACCTTTTGTCTCCATACATTCCTTCCACGTGTTCATCTTTTCCTTCAGTCCATCCATACTTTCCGCAATCAACACCAGATCATCTGCATACAACAACTCCCACGGTAAACCCTCCTTTACGTTCTGAGCCAGCACCTCCATCACAGCTACAAATAGTAGTGGACTTAGTACCGACCCCTGATGCACTCCCACCTTCACCTCAAACTCACCACTGTTCCCGTCCTTCGTCCTTACAGCTGTGCGCGCTCTTTTGTACATTGCCATCACTACTCCGATCAACCATTCCTCCACTCCTAACTTCCTCAATGCCCATGTGACGACTTCACGTGTAACCCTATCGAATGCTTTCCCCAGATCAACAAACCCAAGAAACAACTTCTTCCTCTTCTCCATGTACTTCACCTGCAACTGCCTCACAATAAAAAGCACGTCTGGCATCCCTCTTCCTGGCATAAATCCAAACTGCATTTCGTCAATCTTCACCTTCTTCCTTATCCTCCTCTCCAACACCCTTTCCAATACCTTCATTCCATGCTCCAATAACTTTATTGCTCGATACGAGCCACAGTCCAGAGGGTCACCTTTCCCCTTGTATAGAGGGACGAGGGTACTCAGTTCCCAATCCACTGGAATGCGGCCTTCTTTCACCACCAGATTGCAGATCTCTGTCATTCTCTTCACACCCCAATTTCCCGCTGCCTCCAACATATCTCCCACAATTCCCGTCGGCCCTCCCGCTTTTCTACTCTTCATTGCTTTAATCGCTTCCTCAACTTCCTTCTCAGTTATCTTCTCTGCCGGTCCTAAAACTGGGTTACTCTCCATGTTGCCATCCCATTCATTCTCTGTATTCAACAGTATTTCCATATATCTCTTCCATCTTCCTTTAATTCCATCTGGGTCCACAACGATTTGTCCCACTTAATCCTTCAAGCAACTCACCCCCATCACATCATACATCTCTTTCGCTATCTGCTTTGCCATCCTGTATACCGCTCTCTGACCCTCTTCCAAATCCAACCTTTCTCAGAAAAATTTTCCTACATGCCTCCTGCGCCTTTGCTACCTCTTTCTTTGCAGCCTTCTTGGCTGCCTTATAATTTTCATGCTCTGCTGTTTCTGCTCCCGTACCCTTCGCCTTCTGCCACTCCTTGAACTTCTTCCTCTTCTCGTCAATCGTCTTTCCAACTTCATCATCCCACCACCATGTTTCCGAGTGCCTCGGTGGTCCTTTTGTCCATCCACATACCTCACCAACGGCTCCCAACAGACTTTCTTTCATTGACATCCAACCACTTTCAAGCTCAACCACATCATCCTCTACCCTACTCAGCCTCTCTTTTAATGCCTCCCTCACTGTCACCTCTTTCAACCTCCACACCTTCATTCTCAGTTGGTACTTCACCCGCCGAGCTCTCCTTGCACCTTTCACCCTTATGTCGCAGACAACCAAGTGGTGCTGTGAAACAGCCTCCTCCCCCGGGATCACCTTTGTGTCCCGGAGGTGCCCCCTATCTCGCCTACGCACCAGCAGGTAGTCAACGGTTGTCGTCGACCCACCTGACGTGTATGTAACAAGCTTATTATCCTCTTTCTGGAACTGAGTATTACAAATCAACAAATCAGCTCCATCAGCAAACTCCAAAATCGTTTCACCTTCTCCATTCCTCACACCATATCCGTAACCCCCATGAACTCCCTCAAAACCGTCCATACTCCTTCCCACATGTCCACTTAGGTCTCCTCCCACCACAACAACTTCCTCATCTTTCACGTTTTCCATCAGCTTCTCTAACGCACACCAGAACTTGTCCTTCTCTTCATCGTTCCGACCAATCTGCGGAGCATATCCCGAGATGACGTTCACCAAGAGCTTTCCAATCATCATTTTCACCATCATCAACCTATCACTCACTCTAGTCACACTCACCACACTGTCTACAAACTCCTCAGAAAACAGGACACCAACACCATTCACGCCCTCCGGGCACCCTTGCCACACAAACTTGTATTTCTGTCCCTGCCTACCCTTCACCATTCTCACACCACTTCCCTTCCATCTCGTCTCCTGCACACAACATATGTCCACTCTTCTTCTGACCAATACTTCCACCACTTCTCCTGATCTCCCTGTCATTGTCCCTACATTCCATGTCCCAAACCTCAGAAACCGATCTCCACGTCGGGCATCAGACTTTTCGTCGTCATAAATGGAATGATTTCCACCCTTGCTTCGATCGGGTTCCCCACCTTGAGTTTTGACGAGAGGGAGTGGGGTCCCCCACGGGGTACTTCGGGCTGTACCCTACCCATATCTCGTTGTAATTGTCATGGTTCTCTTTTTGAGGCAATGTTTTTATGGCCGGATGCCCTTCCTGACGCCAACCCTTTTACTCGCCTCTTACGACACGCAGGGATACGGTGTACCTATTCTAAACCGGGGTACACACCGGGGTACAGCCCGAAGTACCCCGTACGTCTCTCTCACCATTGGGAGATCGGGCCAAAAACGATACACAGCAGGATATCTCAAAAAGTTATGGACGGATTCGGACGAAACTTGGTGGACAGGTTGTGTGTGAGACAAGGACGATTTGATTCGATTTTGGTGAAGATCCGGATCCGGATCCGGCTACTAGAATTTTTAAAGTGATTCTTCACCATTGAGTGATATGGCCAAAAACGAGGGGTAGATCAGAGTATGAAAGACTGGACCTTGGTGATTCCTGTGATTGATTTTAATTAAATGAGATTGTATTGTGATTTTTCTGGTCTACTCTGAGATACAAAACGTAAACTGTTCACCAGGTGGAGGTATGCTCTCTACTGAGTGCCGTTCTAGTTGTTTTTTTTGGTTTTTGGGTTTCAGGGTTTTTTGTAGACAGTGTTGGAAGGGCGAGACGTTCTTTGCCAATCGTTTGCGAGCTCTGCATAAGAATCTGTGTTGAGTTTATCCGATTTGAGTGCAACGTTCAAATATTCGACGCTGTTGATCAGGTCCAGGAATGACAAATTAAAATGTCCGAACATTTTGATCTGCGCATGGTACATTCAACGTCTTGGATTGATGGATGTTTGTATGAATCACACATGTGGGATGTATGTTGAGTAGCATGGATGATTTTGAATGGCATCCAAATGTGAAACTTAGTGAAAGCTCCGCTAGTATATGCTCCATTTCATGGCGGACAAATGGACAGGTACCGAGTCAAATATTTTAGTGTTGTTGTGGTTCTCCTGCACTCCAGGGAACGAGACAGGTTACCACAGGTGAATTTAATTTTAGTTTTTTTCCCCCACTAAAAGCAAGGCCCATGCAGCTTGCTGAGCACCTCATTAAATGGCTGCCCAGTTGAGCCTAATGAGAACTTCCTGATCCAGGGGGAGAACATTTCTCTTTTCGTTATGATCACGACTCACTATATCAGAATTAAGCAAGTCGTACCCTCCACCCTATTGAATGCTCATGGTATATTGCAGTCTAACCAGTTGAAGTAGGTACCTGGAGATACGTGAGAGGAGCGTGAACCCTCAGGGCAGCACCAGGTATGCTGAGGCGACCTGATCCACATGTCCCCCAAAAAGGAGCGTTCGTTGGGCTATGTTATAATGTCTGATTGAACTGATCACGTGACGTTTATTACTTCATTGTGAGGTTTGAAGAATGTGATATGGAGCAGTGAGATTGACCGATTCATTCACATTTTAAAGTTAATAACATCATTCACTTTGGGGAACGCACACAGTGAGTTTCCATAGCTACAGGATGAGTCATAAGTCCCAGGACACGATTTATCTGCTTAAACAAGATTTGTTTACACCATGTATTTATATTTTTTTCGGAAAATTCAAATAATACATTAATGTTAAAAATAATATATTAAAAAAAGAAAAAGAAAAAGAAAATAAATATAAAAGTAAATATTTCAAATTAAAATATAAAAGTAAAAATAAATAATTAAAATAATACACATCCTGGCTGGAGTTCCCCAAGGTAGTGTTCTGGGCCCTGTGCTTTTTCTGGTCTTCATCAATGATCTCTCTGACTCTCTTGAAAATCCTCTCTATCTCTTTGCTGATGACTCTACTCTCTGTCGCTCCATTCCTCATCCCTCACATCGGCAGTCTGCAGCCTCCTCACTCTCTGCAGACCTGGACAAAATCACAGACTGGTCAAACAAGTGGAACATGTCTTTCAATCCTGACAAATCTCACACTCTTACGATGTCTCTCCGAAAAGACCGACTGGACAACCCTCCCATCTACTTTCTCAACAATCCTCTTGAAGAAGTTCTGTCGCTCAAGCTTTTGGGTCTCACTATCTGCCATGATCTTTCCTGGGAAAAACACATTTCCAAGCTGGCCTCCAAAGCCAGTTGCCGACTGGGCATCCTCCGTCGTGCGAAGTCTTTCCTTGGCACACCTGAGCTCCTCACCACATACAAAGCTTTCATCCGCAGCTCAATGGAATACTGCTCCCCCCTCTGGGCTGGTGCTCCTGCCTCACACCTAGCTCGTCTTCACGCTGTTGAAACCAAAACTTTCAGAATCATTGGAATCTCCCGCGATGAAGCTAACTCCGAGGGCCTCTCACTCACTCACCGCAGGCAGGTTGGTGGTCTTTCTGTCTTCTACCGACTCCTCTCTGGCCTTGGTCCCCCAGCTCTCTCTGGGCTCTGTCCCCCAAATATTCCTGCAGGACACTCAAGATCTGCCAGCAACCCTCTTCTGGTTAAACTGTTAAAATCAAGACTCTCTGCTCACCTTCACTCTTTCATTCCTCTTTTCTCCCGCCTCTGACACAAACTCCCTCACTCTCTTCAATCCCACTCTTCCCTCCAGCTCTTTAAAACAGCTGTTCACCACCATCTCTTATCTTCCCCCATCCAAAACCTTGATCTTTTCTACCTCTGTTAAAACACCCCAAATCCGCCTCTTTCAATCTCCAACTTCTTTCCAGAAATTCCAAGTTGTGTTAGTTTGCTTTATACCGTGTACCCTTCCCTCCTCCCCCAACCCTCCCCCTTCCACAGATCTACCGACGTCCCTATTCTCTACTGTTGATGTGCTTGTGTGCTTCCCTCTCTCCCCCACTTGTCTCCAGCTCCCTTCATTGCATGTTTTATGTGTCTGTGCATGTTTTCATGTTCAATGTGTTAGGTCTTACACGAGCCTCGATCCTGCATACAAAAAACAATAATACATTAAACCAAGATGTCAGACACCAGTCCATATACAATGGAAGAGAGGCTGGTAGCAGTGGTGCCACAAGAGGAGAAACACACACAAGACGATGAAACAGGTCCAAGAAGACTTCAAGGAGAGTTTTGGAAATCCAGCATCGGAAAAATCAAATCTTCATCTTTGGGACAAAAAAGGAATTTCAGACTGGAAGTGTAGCCTACTCGACAGCAAGTACAGCGAACGACCAAAAATTCGTGATTTGGGAATTCAAAACATTAAAACATCCGTTCACAGATCTCCAAAAAAATCATTATGGAAACGTTCTGCAGAGTTGGGTATTTCGTATTCATCGTTGCGTCACAATGAAAGACGTTCACATGAAACCAGATAAACCAACTGTCATTTGTGAATTGTCAGATGCAGATCATGAAAACAGGTTGACAGCTTGTGACAGACATTGATGTGCCCACCTGTGACAGACTGCTGCAGAACTTTGATACAATTCCAAAAAGGTCAAAGGTTATGTTTAGTGATGAGTGTGCTGTTTACCTCATCTCCATGCAATGTTTACTTCTGGAGTGATGCTTATCCATATGATGTTGAAGAAGTGCAAGACCGTCCATCACATGTTATTGTTTGGGCGGTGTTGTCTGCCCACCACCTCATTGGTCCTTCCTTTTTTGATGTGTCGGTCAACCTGCAGTCACATCTGCATATGTTGGAGAATGACCTCACACCTGAACCTGAACGATGTGGACCAGCCCATGAGAATTATTTCTAGCAGAATTGGGCACCTGCGCATCATGCATGTGTGGTACGAAATTACCTCGATCAAAATGTTTCCGTTGGATTGACAGGTCTTCGCCAACACTTCTGTGGCCACCGCACAGTCCTGATCTGACCACTGCACAGTCCTGATCTGACCACTTGTGACAATTCTCTGTAGGGATACATCAAAGCTAAGGTTGCGGAACATCGTGTGGCATCTGTTGATGAACTGAAACAATGCATTCAGGAAGCATTTGGCACCATAAACACGTGGTATTTTGGCACCATAACACATGGTACTTTGGTACATAACACATAGTATTTTGGTACATAACACATGGTATTTTGGTACATAACACCTGGTATTTTTGTGCATAACATGGTATTTTGGTTCATAACACATGGTATTTTGGTACATAACACATGGTATTTTGGTACATAACACATGGTATTTTGGTACTTAACACATGGTATTTTGGTACATAACACATGGTATTTTGGTACATAACACATGGTATTTTGGTGCATAACACATGGTATTTTGGTACATAACACATGGTATTTTGGTACATAACACATGTTATTTTGGTACATAACACATGGTATTTTGGTACATAACACATGGTATTTTGGTACATAACACATGGTATTTTGGTACATAACACATGGTATTTTGGTACATAACACATGGTATTTTGGTACATAACACATGGTATTTTGGTGCATAACACATGGTATTTTGGTACATAACACATGGTATTTTGGTGCATAACACATGGTATTTTGGTGCATAACACATGGTATTTTGTGTCGTATTCACACCGCACATGGAGGGAAATTATCTTGTGCTGTGACAATGGCGGACGACATACAGATGCACTCGATATCTAAGGAGGTATTGTAATTGTTGTGCAACTGTAATATGTTATTATTACTGCCTGTCTACTCTTGGGGATTATGGCTCACCCTGGTAGATGGTATAAACAAATCTTGTATAAGCAGCTAAACCGTGTCCTGGGACTTTATGACTCACCTTGTAGAAAGTATAGGGTTGGGAGGAGGATGGGGTTCTTTATGAAGTGCAAATGATTATTATGTAAATTATGAGAATGGAAAGAAAATGGATGAAAAGGGAGGTGAAGGAGTCAAACATATAGTGTGCATTGTGAAGACAATATGTCAAAGGAAAATCCCACATGATGATAAAGGATTCATTCATGAGATGGCACAATTGTAACTCGGTGGTCACGTGTTCATCCCACCAGAAACTGAGATGAAAAGGTGAGCATCATGTGTTGTTATCGTCTTACCGTTATGATAATGATTGTAGATAACTTGGTGTCAGATGATAATTCTTCTTCCCATTGGCTGTGGCAACCGTTGCCATGGTTATATATGTGGAAATAGCGAAGGCTCATAGTCCTGCAAAAGCTGGCCTGCTGGCAGGTATACCTTAAACAACCTGATGGTACAGGTAGGTTGTAGAAATCACTACAATTTCGATTATAGTGATACCAAATAGGTATAAATCTGCAGTGGAACAGACTTTTGAAGCTCCTTTATTATAAAGGTAAGAAAACCACACAAGTCATGCAAATAATAATAAAATCATTACAATTCCAAACATGTGCAGCCGAACAACAACAATAAAAACACCAAGCACTAAAATAAAAAATTTAACAAACCATCATCAAGTTTACAAAACCCACCCTTTACACACCATTTTTCCACAAAGGTTTGTAAATCATCTTTCATTTGGCAAAAAGAGAATTCCAAGCGTAACCTTGCCATGACCAGAGCCTTAAACACAATTACCACATCACATAAAATATCAGCATTTGCCAGGAGCTTGGCTTTTCTTGTTTTGTAGATTGCTAATTTTCCAATATAAATTAAGAAATTAACAAGAGCAGTCTCAGAGCGTTTTTTATAACCAAGTGGTATTCCAAAAATAAAAACCCGTGTAGAAAAGGAAAAGTTCATACGATTAAAAAAAGTTGATAAAAGAAACAAAGAAGGGAGAGAGTCTTGCACAATCTACGTAAGCATGGAAAAGGTCTTCAGAAATCATACAAAAAGGGCATTCCACTGAGTTATCCTCATTAAAACGATGTAACAAAACATTGCAGGGCAACACCATATGGGCGAGTCTCCAAGCAATATCCCCAGTTCTTTTAACAATCGGTGAAACATACATTGCAGACCATTGCGGATGGGAGGGAGACCCAGAAGGCAGTTTCTCTTTCCATCGAGCCCCAAAAGAAACCTGGCTGTAACGAGGGAAATCGGATTGAAATACACAAACGATAGTCTCTTTTTATCCTTGCTGGAAAGTGGCGATGAGGATAACAAGATAGATGTTGTGGCGCTATCAGCCGGCAGGCTAGATCTAGCACATATCTGTGGTGGTGTATGGTGGTCACCAATGTTGGCGGTTGAGCTCAGGCCCAAGTGCCTAAAAACACACAGGATTTCCGGTAGGACCTTGGCTCCGCTCCTCAAAGATCTGATGCCAGTTCTTACTTGAAGATGTCCTGCGGAGAACGAACTGTTCCTGTTACAGTCACGAAGGTCCCGAGTCGTTTTCATGCCAGCAGTCACAAAACGTTGCACAAAAGCACGTGAGCGAGGAATAGCAGGAAAAAGGGCATTGTAGAAAAGGGGTTCCCGGAGGAACCTTTCACTGTTGTATGTCCGCATTTGCCGAATTACTGAAATGGACCGCCAGACGTGCAAGACATCTTGGTAAAAGTCAGGGAGCAGCGAAGCATCGACATGTTGCAGCTCCATGAAAAAGAGTTCACAATTGTAGCCCAGCATGCCGGCTTGATTTAATATACAGTTTGCAGTAGATTTCCAGGGCAAGGCCTCCAGAAATATAAAACGACGAGCTGTAGAGACTCGGAAGGCCATCAC
The DNA here is from genome assembly GCF_964187855.1 of Myxine glutinosa. Lineage (NCBI taxonomy): Eukaryota > Metazoa > Chordata > Myxini > Myxiniformes > Myxinidae > Myxine > Myxine glutinosa. Next base: position 263,820,634 of record NC_136262.1, on the reverse strand, counting down.
CCGACAAAGAATGTCCACAAGCCCATGACCTCCTGCCAGTGGAAGGCAAATAGTCTCTGGCTTTAGCCAGTGTTTACCATCCCAAAAGAAGTCAAGTAAATATTTTTGGATTGACGACACCAACGTTGCAGGTGGCTGCGAGGCAATCATTTTATGCCATAAGAGAGGGGCCACCAGGTTGTTAATGACCAGGGCACGACCTCGAAAAGACAAGGTCGACAACATTCCTCTCCATCTGTTTAATTTATTGCTGATTTTGTGGAGCAAACCATCCCAATTCCTTTTGACAAAGCCTGGGGTTCCAAGATAAACACCGAGGTATTTCACACCTTCTTTCCCCCATGTCAAATTCATAGGGAGAATTGGAAGGGCAGAAGGTGGCGTACCGCCGACCCAAACTGCTTTGCATTTCGACCAATTAATTTGCGTTGTACATGCTTGAGAGTAGACCCGTAGACACTCAAATAGCAGAGCAATGTCATTACTGCTGCGAACAGCAACACATACATCATCAGCATAGGCCGAAATGATAACGGGATTTTCTGATGGAGTCACTGAAAATCCCATAAGAGAAGATCGTAAACGAATCAAAAGGGGCTCAATGCAAAGAGAGTACAAGATTCCAGATAAGGGACAGCCTTGCCGAATTCCCCTCCCAATCCGCAAAGGTGAACAGAGACCATCATTGATTTTGATCAAGCTAAAAATGTGATTATTCAATAAGGATACATATGAAATAAAGGATGCCCCAAAACCAAATTGCTTTAAAATGTGAAACAAATACTCATGATTAACAGAGTCAAAAGCCTTTTCTTGGTCAATAAAAAAGAGACCGGTATGTAGTTGTTGAAATGCACACACATCCCACAGGTCTCGTACCAAAAAAATGTTATCGTGCATAGATCTGTGCATAACACAGTACGATTGATCCTGATGTATAACTGTGCTTAGAACAGTCTTTACACGGTTAGCTAGCGTTTTGGCAAAAATCTTGTAATCTGTGCAGAGAAGAGAAATTGGACGCCAGTTCTGTATCAATTGCAGGTCGTTTTTCTTAGGGATAAGGCAAACAACTGCACGCCGACAACTAAGGGGTAACAATCCCTCACGCAGACTGTATAAAAACACTGAGTGCAAAGCAGGACCAAGCATGTCCCAAAAGGTTTTATAAAATTCAGCTGGTAGCCCATCAAAACCAGGAGCCTTATGATCAGCAAGGCCATCGAGCGCAGTTTTAAGTTCACCGAGTGTAATGTTCTCATCCAAGACATGCCGTTGATGCTCATCTATCTGCGGTAAATTGGTCGTAATATTCTGCATTGCAGGCACATCATTAGGCTTAAAGGAAAACACATTCTCAAAATAAGACCGAACAAAATGAACAATCTCCGTATTATCACTAAGAATATGCCCATCACTAGCCCGAAGACTAAGCATTTGCTGGCTCGCCTTCGTCATCTTCTCAAACGTAAAGAAATCTTTACAACATGTGTCTGACGACAGTAAACCATTCACTCTCAGCCTGACTAAGGCACCAATACCATTTTCTTGAATGATTTCCTTAAGCAGAGTTTGTTTTTCAAAGAGGAGTTGACACCGTCTTTCATCACTGAGGACCTCAGCACCTTCCTGCAATCGTAGAATTTCTTGTTTCAAGGCATCAATACATAATTGTTTACTTTGAGAGCAATTGGTTTTGTATTGCTGACAGAAAACACGGATCTGCGCTTTAGCATAGTCCCACCACTGACGGAGATTTAGGAAACGATGTTGGAAATACACAACCTTGTCCCAAAAAACCACAAAGGATGATTTATAGAAAGGATCGCTCAGAAGTGAGGTGTTAAAGGACCAATACAGGGTGCGGCGTTTGAGACGAGGAAAAGAAAAGCTCAGTTTTACCAAAGAATGATCAGAGAAACCAGAAGGGACAATAGCCGTATATGTCACAAGATTGATAGCAGAGTTAGGAATATAAAATTTATCAAGACGAGCAAGTGAAAGATGATTTAGTAGAACCCGACACCAGCTAAATTGCTGCAGGTTTGGGTGTTGTTGCCGCCATACATCGTTGAGGTCATGCCGCGAAATTATACTGGAAAGAGGCCTACTTGAAGCTGGATGTGGCTCTGCACTGTTCCTATCTAAAGTTGGGTTTAAAGTACAGTTAAAGTCACCCCCTAAGCACAACAACGTATCAGAAGAGAGGTGTCTCAGGAAATTAAAGGACTGATTAAAAAAAGTTCCTCTATCTGTGCTATCGCTTGGAGCATAGACGTTAACAAACATAAATCGTTGCTGATTGTATGCAAGCTCTACAGAGGCTAGATAGCCTGGTACGATTTCCTTAAAGATGGGGGGGGAGACAGACAAACGTGAACTGACAAAAAAACAATACCCGCACTCACAGAATCTGTATTACTAAAAAACCAAGTGCCAATCAGCTGTTGCTGCCAATCAGCCATGCAGTCTGCAGTGGCACGAGTTTCTTGCAATAAAAGTACATCAATCTTTTCCCTCCTGGCTAATTGCACAGTCCGGGACCTACGCAGCTGACTGCGCCCACCATTAATGTTCAAACTTGCTATGTTCATAAAAACATAGGCAGCAACACAGCCATTACAGGTTTAATTCTTTCCTTGCTGTGACAAGGTACCTCTTCAGTCTTTTCAGTGATTTATTAGCAATATGAAGGGCTGCAGATTGTTGTACAACTTCCTGAGCCCCACTAATGAAGGCGTGAGTGTCAACGAAGAAATCGCAAATTTTCACGTGCTTTTTACGGTGAGTTTTTTTGTAGGAAATCCATGATTTCAGCAGGAGGGACAGAGCCTCCAGAGACATGCTCCGATGAGAAGTCGGCCTCACCATCACTCAGTGAGGTAACGGAAGAACCCCCATCAGTCACAATCATTGCATTGAGAGTCCATTGCCGAAGCAACTGGCTCATCAACGCGACAATCTGAGACTTCAACACTATCACCCTGCTGACCATGAGCTTGACAAGGCTCAGCTGCCTCAATGGAGGATTCGATCACAGACACATCACTAGTTCCTACACACTCACCACTCACCACAGAGGGAGGGGTGGCACAATCAACACAAGCTTCAGCAAGGGACACACATGGAGGCTCAACCTCACATGGAGGTTTACCCTCAGAACACCGGAGCGACTCAGGTGCTGTCTGGCCAACACATAAATTTTCAGCATTTATCACATTACCCTCAAAAGATTCTGAAGGCAGAGGAGGCTGAGGGATTATCTCAACTGGAGGCAACTGCTGAGGAGGAGGTTGCGCTCCATCGTTACCTTCACTAACCACTTGAGCGTAGGTTGGAGGACCGGCCAAGACCTTATTATCAGGCTCGTTGAGGTCGCCAGACGGTGAGAGGGTTCTTTTCCTGGTTCTCTGTTTGTCTACAATGGGGTTCATCTCACCACCATCCATACTGTTCACATCATCGACAAAGATCTCAGTAGAGCCCTGCTGTTCATCACCATTCAGGCTAGTGACTCTATCCGTGGACTTTTTCGGGCACGAGTCTTTTAAATAACCATATTGACCACACTCAAAACAAACTAGAGACTCTATGGAGACAAAGCCCCGATAAGTGTGACCTTCGACCTTGAAGGGCAATACCGCTTTTAAAGAGGTTACACCACGCGGTAAAATCACATCAACAAAATGACGAAAGGACATGACGTGTTTTAAACAGTTATTTTCCCCTCATATAGGAACCATAGTAACTGAAGAGACGACAGAACCAAGTTTGTTTAGTTCAGTAACCAGGTCTTTGTTCTTAAGGAACGGAGGCGCGTTCGAGAGAGAAACCCGAACTGCGAGTGGACAAACCTGAACAAACACGTCGGGAGCAAAGAAAGGCCCGTGCTCGACCATTTGAGCAACCATTGGTACTGTGGAAACAAAGATTACCACACGTTTATTCATGCGAGAAGCCGCTTTTACATTATCCAAACCGATTATCTCTCCGACGGCAAGGATAATGGCCTCGACGTCGATTCCCGACGGAGGTGAACAAACTAACCCGTGCTTCCGGGTTAGCACTTCAAGAGATGTGGAACGAAAGCTATCCGCCATCGTTTCCACGTTTAAACAAAAGATAAATGTATAAAGGGTTAATTAAGCCAAAAAGCTTCAGTGAACAAACGAAAAATAAAAACATTTACGAAAAAAGAAACGGAAAAAAGTATTATGATTTGTAACACGAAGCGAAAAAACCCGAAGAGGGAACCGCCCTAAGGGGGAACCTTTACCGGTCTCACCACGTGTGCTCTCTCACTCTCAAGAGGGGGGAAGGGATGATAAATGATAACGTGGAAGAGGGATACACAAAAGACGGCACAAAGGTGGGAAGAGGGAATGGGAGGGGAGGACAGAGATACAAACCACGAGCACGGAGCAGCAAGGCCAAAACACGAGCAGACGCCATGACACCGCACCCAACGCACCAACAGCCAGGAGGTGGCAACACAGAGAGAGAGAGAGAGAGAAAGAGCGAGAGAGAGAAAGAGAGAGAGAGAGAGACAGAGAGTGAGAGCGTGTGTATGTGTGTGTGTGTGTGTGTGTATATATTGTTACGGTCCGCGGATTAGATGTTACTTTTACTGAGCGGAGGTAACCGCGGCCGAACAGTTTTTTTTCCCGACTCACCCGATTCACCCAGACGTTGGCCGTATCGCGCCACAGCTACTCAATGTGGGAAAACTCTAAAGCGACCGAATGCAAAGAGGAAGAAGAAGACGTACAGAAGAGTAACGGGGTTTATTGTTTACACGCACATAAGCAAAAAGAGCAGTCACGATTATTTACAGGGGACATGAGACGCAGGTGACACAGTGCAAATGACTAACTTACCCAACAGGCTTAATTAATACCCAGGACAGAACAAACGAAGACACAGACTCACGCGGGGAATTGCAGAGTGGATTGGCTGGAAGGAGGAATGTTCAGCTCGGACCACAAGCTGGAAGGCTTGGCAGGGCGCACAGCAAGCCGGGCCTCGTCAGGCTGGGATCGAGCAGGGCGACGGCGGCACGCGTATCTCGCTGCACACGGCCGGGGCTGGTTGTCGCTCCACGTCTCGGGCTCTTTTGGGTCCTCCCCTTCTTTCTCCCAAATCGTCTGACATGTCCTTCTCTCCTTGCGCACTTGTCTCTCTGAAGGTCGTCTCTTTTCAGACTCAGAACTCATCTGCTTGGGGAACGTCCCGCAGCGGGTTATATATGCCCCGCCCCTCAACCTTTGCGAACCTCCTTGATCTTTCTTGCCACACCCTCTCGAAGTCCAACCCCTTGTTTGTGGTTGGTTGAGTGGGGCTTGCTCACTCCTCCCCTCTCTGACGAGGTGGGGACCCGCCTTTCTTCCCCAACCCTGCCTCGTGGCCAATGGCGGCTTTGGAGGGGATGTAATTGCCAATCGAGGCTTGGCAATGACGAAAGGGGGAAATGGAGGTTTTTGGGGATGGGAATGAAGGGAATCTATCTCTTTCACTTGGTGCAATGGAGTGTCATTCTAATGGAAGACAAGGCCTTACTCAAAAACACATAATAAGATATAAGCTACCGAACAAGGGTTTTATCGTGTCCTGCAATGTGGTGTTTATGGAATTAACTACCGAGACGCCCTTTTTATCTTTACACAACTCTGGAGGCAGGAGGGGCAATATCCAACAATGTTACACAACAATTTCCAATACAATACAATAAAAAAATTGCCATCCTCATATCCGCAACAATATATATATATATATATATATATATATATATATATATATATATATATATATATATATATATAGTATCTGTAATCTGGTTCTCCAACCTAATGAGCGGACAACATGACGTCATCGCCATGCACGTCCGCCATGCACGTCCGTCACTCCCAACCGCAACCAGGTCGACTCCATATGATGAGTGGATACCAGAGATAACGTCACCGCGTGGCAGGCGGTGCTTATCGCTCCCAGCAAGGTGCAGCAGCAGCTGTATGGGACACCTTGCTGGCGGTTCTCCACTGATGATATGAAGGTCGCATAGTGACTGATATAAAAACCGAAAGGGTCACAGAGTTACAAGTGTATGGAAAGCCTCACTGCGTTGCCCTGATGAAGCCCCAACAAGGGCGAAACCAGGTCGGTAACTGTGAGTTTTGCATGCACTTGTGACAGTATCTGTATTTATAATCCGTAATGACGCACTGCTAGATGGTTCCTCTGGAACTTTGCAGGCAAGGCGGACGTGCATGGCGATGACGTCATGTTGTCCGCTCATTAGGTTGGAGAACCAGATTACAGATACCATTATTAGTAACTCCCAACCGCAACCAGGTCGACTCCATATGATGAGTGGATACCAGAGATAACGTCACCGCGTGGCAGGCGGTGCTTATCGCTCCCAGCAAGGTGCAGCAGCAGCTGTATGGGACACCTTGCTGGCGGTTCTCCACTGATGATATGAAGGTCGCATAGTGACTGATATATATATATTATATATATATACAATATATATATATATATATATACAACAATATATATATTGTTACAGATACGACTTTGATGGTATGGTGGGCCGAGCGGGATGGCCGCCGTATCCGTACAAGTTACCCCGATTGCACCCGGGGTTGACTAGTCGCGCTATGCTAGACCAATGAAGGAAAAAGAAGACACACGGCTGGAATTAATACGACACGACACCAGGGATACGGTTCTCAAAGGTTGTTATTACAATAATGCGGAAGGTTTAGATTACAGGGACAAGAGGGAAACATAGGAAGGTGGGCACTTAAACACACTTATATTATCCCCGGACAGACGACAGGTAAACGCGGGACAAGGCTCACTCACACGGGGTTTGATGGCCAGGAAAGCGGGTAGCGATCGCTCCAGGTGCACCTGTGCTCAGGGCAGGATCACGTACGGTCCAGTTCAAGAGATGCGGTGGAGGTATTGCAGCGCTCGAGGGGTGGCGACTTCTCTCTCCAGGCTGGGGGCGCATCTGTTTCAGCGCTCGCAGGTCCGTCTTTCTCCAGCTGGGGGCGAATCTCACGTCACATCCGGCGCGGGGCCGCGTATATCCGGCGGGGAGTGACACGCCCTCGGCTCGTTAGCTCCGCCTCGTGGAATCGGCACGTTGCTTCTCATTGGGTGCGTGCGGGGGGTTTACCAGGCTCCGCCCTTGACGAGGAGCTGACAAGGAGCCCCTTCGTGGTAACCCCGTGGAGCGCATGGTCTGGAGCTAATCGAGCCGGTGTGAGGACGCATCCTCCCCCGCTCCGCCGCCATCTCCTCTGTTGTTGTTGTAATTGTTGTTGTAGTTGTTGTTATTGTTGTTGTTTGGGGAAGAAGATGGGAGGAGGTATGGGAAAGGTCCTAAACTCACTACTGATGCCATATAATCACATTCTGGTGCAACGAAGAGTCATAATTAATGGAGACGAGGCCTTAACTGACATAGAATAAGAATAACTAGGAAGATGTCCGAAAGTTGTCTACCTGTGGTGCGGTGGACCTGGGCACGACATTTAATGGGGGAATAAGGGGAAGGTCGGCTCTACTGATTGCTATTTACATGCAATGGGACTAGGGAATGGGGGATCGGGGAAAGTTGGGGAGTATTGGAGAAAATAGGGGAATATTTACAAGCGGATATGGAGGCCAAATTCCATATTCGCAACATTGCACCCTTCTCTACCCTCGGGGCGTCCCGACCCGATAAATTTTTACCTACTTTAGTGTGGCACGCAATGTAGTTCCCTCTACTATTAACTCTACCCTGAGTGCGACAGTTTTACAGATATTCACGAATGAGTAAATATGTCCCCCTGCGACGTTGCACCCTTCTCCTCACAGAAACACACCCACAGGATAACCGAATCCGGAAAGAATCCTCAAACTAAACATACAGCCGGTAGGGAGCATTATTTACAAGACTACGCTGCTATTTACACTACGATCCAGGACCTGTTTTTGGAGGAACACATGCAGATGTTATGCATAGAGAGAGCGCGCTTGCCAACATCGATACACCAACCCACGAGTGCTCTGTGGCCGACGGCCTTTAATAACGTGCAGAGCACCCTTTCCCAGCATCAAAAGCACCACCCCACCACACAGTCAGCACCATCCGGTGCAGTCACCATTGTTCATTGGTATAAAAATAAACTCGACAACCCCTAACCCTGCAGGTGTCTCTTGCTCTTCTTGTGGTGCACTTGGTGTTAATTAACAGTGGTTCACCTTTATGGCATAGGTGCCACGTTGACCCATAGGTCCATCCCCGGGTGGTGCTTGGCCGCAAACGAACTGCGGTCCATTGTGGGTGGCCACAAACATTGCGGTCCATATGGTGTATCGATCCCGGCAGCAAACAGCGAAAGTGCAGGCCCACAACTGCGCAGCCAGCACCTCTCTCTCCTCTCTCTCTACCCCAAAGCCAGATCCTCGGAGGTGGGAGACAAAAGAAGCAGACAAGTGAGTAAGGTGGTAAGGGCGCAAAAGTGCACGCAATGTAAGGTGATGCACACTGGGGGCACATGGGAACCAGGTGAGACAGGTACGTTCCTATCGTACGCCCCCCCCCCCCCACCAGGTAACCTACATGGCCCCTCCCTTACCCCTTACTGTATCCACAAAACACAACACTACCCATAAACATCTACTTTACAAATCAACAAACATCCCTACTGTCTTCCCCGTTCCTCCCATAAACCAAATTCGTCTTCTCTCCCTCCTAACCAATCAAATTTGCCATTTTCAACTCTCATCAAAATTTGCCATCTCCAACTGCACATCAAAATTTGCCATTACCAATTCATCATCAGTCCCTCCTAGGGAGGGAGAGATGGAATCACCCCAATGTCTCATCCACGTCGTGATGCGTCTCACAAATCCACAGCAATCTCATTTCCTGCAACAAACAAAGAAAACACAGGTGTGGAGTCATCATCATCACCACAGGTAAGTGGCTGCGTATGGTGCGACAGGTTCATCAATCCTAACTATCTCCTAAATGACTTTAACAACTTTACACTACCCGGGGTCTCTCTCCGGCCAAACCATTGGCCCTCTTACACTATGGGTTCTAAAAACCAATTCCCATTGGCCAAACTGTGGTGCTCTTCAATTTGGGGTCTCACTCCCCCGATTCATCTCCCGGTGCCCTCGCACAATTTCTGGGCTGCGGCGTGTACCTCTCCCAGTGGGTCTACCCACCTGCACACCTCCACCACTGCAGTTGCCTCCGAGCTTACCTGCTCCTTGCCCTAACCTAACTACCTGGGGAAGGCCCTCTGGCACTCTCCCCACTCGGTGCCCTCTCTGGCACTGGGCTACCCGGGTCCATCCTCCGGATCCTCGGGCCCCATCCACAACTCTACCGGCTCCCAGAGCCCACCTGCGGCCTCACCTGGCCGACATCCTCACAGTGGTGGAGTGCCCAACCAACTACACACACTAACAGGCTACACGCCCAGCCATTTCCACGACACTAATGCACCCATTCACAACACCATTCTGCAACCGCACCACAAATGCCAATATCCAACCACAATTTACCTGCACCCTCTACCTAACACTTACACTACCCGCCCCGGGTACTCGTGAAAGGGGTCCACTCTTCCCCCATCCACACCTTCGCACCATGCACACCACTCCGTACCACTCACTCCAACTCTCTCCACACACCTGTACCTGCACACCTGTGCTCTCACACCTGGTGCCACCTGCACCCTTCTCTCCCCAAGCGCATTCGCGCTGATCCACAACACTCACTACTCACACACTGCTCCACACACCTGTCCAGTTGCACACCTGTGCAATCACACCTGTTCAATTCTCACAAACACGGCATCATCTCAGCTAACTACTCCCTTCTGAAACTTGCGCTTCCCAGTCGTCCCTTTAAACTATTGCGCTCCCACGTCATTATCATCCATACTAATCTACCTGCGTCCCCACTACAGGTATCAGTCACTAACTAATCTTAACGTTACCTACTGTCATCTTCGCTAGATCCCTACACACCATATCCTAACCCACCCGGGCTAGTTTTCACTGCCATTCACCCCATAAACTATTGCTCCTTTGCCCCCACATGGGAAGGATGGTGGATTTGCCATCCCACCCCATCGGGGGTCTCTCACTACCAATTTTGCACATCAAATTGCAACAAATTAAAAATTTGCCAATCACTACCCATCATCTGCCAATCACTACTGCCAATCCTTTGCCAATCATCAAATTTTGTTTTTCTCTAATTTTGGGTCCAATACACTAACCTCATCACCCAGTCGACTCACTAATACCTCTCGGTGCGCCAATCCCTGTCCAAAGCCCGGCTTCGTAAAGCCAAGCCATGAATGCTGGTTGTTTTGTGCCAGCGGCTGGATGCGTCCGGCACTCGGTGCAGGGACGGGGGCTTACCCGTGCCGAGATCCCACGCACCACCTCGGCGTGGAGCCATCCAATGCCCCGATCTCGACCTGCCGGCACGTCTCACCAAAAAGTGGTCGCCATGACGACCCTTTCTATCGGGCTGCCAGCTCCGCCTAGTGGAGCCTGGACGCGGCCGTTCAAAGCGAGGCCCAGCACGCACCGAGGGCCCGACTCGGCTATAAGTCGTTCTAAACTCTACCCCGTCTAACGTCGATGCTTCACCTGCATGCTTACATCCCGCAGCCCGTTCCTTGCTCACACATCCAGCCGTGCCCATGCTCCTCGTACCGTTCCTTACACACCCAGGCACACCCATTCCACTCACAGCCTTGGTCACACACCTGACCACCGAACACTTTGGCACACATTCGTTGGTAGCACACCTCACCACCGAACACTTTGGCACACATTCGTTGGTAGCACACCTCACCAAAACACCTCTTCGCGCCCCCTCCTCGGTCACCTCCTCTGTGACAATCACAGGTGTGCCCTCATTCGCACACCCACTCACGTGCCTCACCACCAACTCCAGCGTGCATTCCCACTCACGCTCTACCATTCCAGGTGTGCATCCTTCCATCCCAGGTGTACATCCTCGTTCACCTGTCACAACTAACTCACGCTCCATGTCACTCCCACTACTTTCACCTCCATTCTTGACAGCGCACTCACCCTCACTCTTGACAGCGCACTCTTTCCTCATGCACCTGTCCGTCACACACCTTCCTCGCGCACACTCTCCCGTTACACCCTCTGTAACACTCACCACAGGTGGACACTCTTCCTTACTTCTGACAGCGCACTCTTTCCTCATGCACCTGTCCGTCACACACCTTTCTCGCGCACACTCTTGCGCACACTCTCCCGTCACACCCTCTGTAACACTCACCACCCCGCGCTTCCACGTGCTCCCTCGCACACGCGCTACGACCGACTCACTCTCGCCAGCACACTCACTCCTTGGCACGCACTTTTTCCTCACACACCCCAGAGTCGGACTTTCTCGCTGACCTCCTTTTTCGCACACCAGACCTGTCGCACACTTCACCAACGGCCTCTCACGAACACCCGGGTCCATCTCGACCCCCAAGCTCCTTAAATCCCCTGGCGCTTCATACGCACGACCATATTGGTCACCACTTACACCGGGTCCTCTTCCTCTTCGCTTCTCCTCCATCACCTGCGAATCCCTCATTCGGTTAATGAGCACATCACGATCCAAACACAGACTTTGGACCAATTCTTTTATCTCCTCTTTTATTTCTTTCTTATCCCCTCTCCGTCGCTTCTTAATTTCGCTCATCCCTTCTTCCACTTCTTCTAATTTGTGCTTCACCTCTTTTATTCCCCGGTACGTCTCCTCAAGCTCGTCCTCCAAGGCTACCTTGACCGTTTCCAGGTGCGTCCTCACCTGCCGGTCCTTCGTCTCCATTACCTCTACCACCTCGTCCAACCTCGTTGTCAGTCCCTCACGTACCATCTGACATTCCCTCTTTGTCGCTATCAAGTCATCTTTTAGTTCTTTCTGTGTCGCCTTTAAACCTCCTAATACCGCAGTGTTCCTTTGAACCTGCTCCACTAACTCCGTCTGTCCCACCGTCAGCTGCTCCACCTCCTGCGTCAGGTCCTCTATGCCCCCTTGTAACTTTACAGTCGCCTTTCTCACCTCCTTTTCCATGTGCTCCTTACAGTGCCTCACCTCCTCGCGCACTCCTCCGACCTCCTCACTCACTCCTCTTCTGATCTCCTCTCCCATCACTTGCATCTCCTGCCCAGATGCCACCCTCATCTGCTCCATTTCCTCCCTGTGAGCATCCAGTTTGGTTTCTACCCCCATTCTGACCCCCTCTATCTGCTGCCCCATTTGGTTAACTTCCCTTTCCGCTTGGTCCCTCATGTCCCTCAATTTGCCTTCCATACTGTTTTCTAACCCCTCTAACCCATTTTTCACTCCCTCTATTTGATTCTCTTGAGCGGCCATTCTGTTTTCTACCCCCGTTAACCCATGTTTCACTCCCTCTATCTGATTCTCTTGAGCGGCCATTCTGTTTTCTACCCCCGTTAACCCATGTTTCACTCCCTCTATCTGATTCTCTTGAGCGGCCATTCTGTTTTCTACCCCCGTTAACCCATTCTTTACTTCTTTTATCCCGTTGTCTAACCCCTCAAATTTCTTTTCTAATCCCTCACCGGTACCCCTCATTTGGCCCTCCAATCGCTCACCCTGAGCATCCATCCGGTTCCCCATTACCCCCATTTGGTTTTCCAATCGCTCACTATTCTTTTCCATAAGGGCCGTCATTTGTATAAAAAAAAGTTCCAATCTTCCCAGCGGCGCTACTTCGGTCGCGGGCACGGTGACCAGCGAGGCGCCATTTTGCGCGCCCGCTTCTTCGTGCGTGACGGCGCTATTTTGCGAACCTGCCGCCCTCACTGCTTCGCTCTCCTCCTGTCCCCCATTTTGGTCCTGGATCGACCCTACCTCACTCTCCTTTACCGGACCCCAGCTGTCTTGATCCGCCATAGCGCGACTTTCAAAATTCGGTTTTTATTTTTTATTTTCGTAAAACAAATTGAAATTTCGCCGTTATAATTTCGCGCGGGAAACGCGCTCCGAATCGATTCGGTCGAGCGCCGTACGCGCTCCCGCTCGATTTTCCCTCCCAAAATTTGGGCCTAACTAATTTAGTCCCGGGTTCGAATCCCACTCCTGACACCAATTGTTACAGATACGACTTTGATGGTATGGTGGGCCGAGCGGGATGGCCGCCGTATCCGTACAAGTTACCCCGATTGCACCCGGGGTTGACTAGTCGCGCTATGCTAGACCAATGAAGGAAAAAGAAGACACACGGCTGGAATTAATACGACACGACACCAGGGATACGGTTCTCAAAGGTTGTTATTACAATAATGCGGAAGGTTTAGATTACAGGGACAAGAGGGAAACATAGGAAGGTGGGCACTTAAACACACTTATATTATCCCCGGACAGACGACAGGTAAACGCGGGACAAGGCTCACTCACACGGGGTTTGATGGCCAGGAAAGCGGGTAGCGATCGCTCCAGGTGCACCTGTGCTCAGGGCAGGATCACGTACGGTCCAGTTCAAGAGATGCGGTGGAGGTATTGCAGCGCTCGAGGGGTGGCGACTTCTCTCTCCAGGCTGGGGGCGCATCTGTTTCAGCGCTCGCAGGTCCGTCTTTCTCCAGCTGGGGGCGAATCTCACGTCACATCCGGCGCGGGGCCGCGTATATCCGGCGGGGAGTGACACGCCCTCGGCTCGTTAGCTCCGCCTCGTGGAATCGGCACGTTGCTTCTCATTGGGTGCGTGCGGGGGGTTTACCAGGCTCCGCCCTTGACGAGGAGCTGACAAGGAGCCCCTTCGTGGTAACCCCGTGGAGCGCATGGTCTGGAGCTAATCGAGCCGGTGTGAGGACGCATCCTCCCCCGCTCCGCCGCCATCTCCTCTGTTGTTGTTGTAATTGTTGTTGTAGTTGTTGTTATTGTTGTTGTTTGGGGAAGAAGATGGGAGGAGGTATGGGAAAGGTCCTAAACTCACTACTGATGCCATATAATCACATTCTGGTGCAACGAAGAGTCATAATTAATGGAGACGAGGCCTTAACTGACATAGAATAAGAATAACTAGGAAGATGTCCGAAAGTTGTCTACCTGTGGTGCGGTGGACCTGGGCACGACATTTAATGGGGGAATAAGGGGAAGGTCGGCTCTACTGATTGTTATTTACATGCAATGGGACTAGGGAATGGGGGATCGGGGAAAGTTGGGGAGTATTGGAGAAAATAGGGGAATATTTACAAGCGGATATGGAGGCCAAATTCCATATTCGCAACAATATATATATTATAATAATAATAATGCATTTATTTTATATAGCGCTTTTCAGGAAGCCCAAAGACGCTTTGACAGAGTGCAAAACATAATGCATAGCAAAACATAACAACAATTGCAAAAAAGAAGAATCAATAGGGAAATATTCAAAGCACAAAGGAGGGAGAAGGAGAGGAGATAGTCAGGGGTTAGATGCTGTGGGTTAAATGTTGAATGCAGTGTTGAACAGGTCGGTCTTGAGTGATGTTTTGAATGTGGTGAGTGAGGAGGAGTCTCTGATGGTGTGAGGTAGTGAGTTCCAGAGGGTGGGAGCAGCGATGGAGAAGGCCCTGTCCCCCCAGGATCTGAATTTGGTCCGGATGGGGGGGGGGGGGGGTCAGGAGGTTGGTACCAGCAGAGCGGAGGTTGCGGGTGGGAGTGTGTCTGGAGAGGAGGTCAGCCAGGTAGGATGGGGCCAGGTTATGGAGGGCTTTGTAGGTCAAGAGGAGGATTTTGTACTGGATTCTCTGGGAGATGGGGAGCCAGTGAAGCTTGTAAAGGACGGGGGTGATGTGGTCACGGGTCCGGGAATGGGTGAGTAGACGGGCAGCGGAGTTCTGAATGTATTGGAGTTTATTGGTGATTGTTGAGGGTGAACCATAAAGGAGGCTATTGCAGTAGTCCAGACGGGAAGTGATGAAGGCGTGGATGAGGGTTTCTGCAGCCACGGAGGAGAGGGATGGACGGAGACGGGCGATGTTTTTCAGGTGAAAGAAGGCTGTCTTTGTGATCTGTTTAGTGTATTTGTCGAAGGAGAGGGTTTGGTCAAAGATGATGCCAATATTCCGGATGTGAGGGGAGGTGGATACTGGGATACCGTCGATGTTGAGGGCAAAGTTATGGGTGGATTTTATGAGCGTTTTGGGGCCAATGATGATTATTTCAGATTTATCATAGTTAAGTTTGAGGAAGTTGATTTGAAGCCAGAATTTTATTTCAGTGATGCAGTTTGTCAGGATAGAGTTGGTGGCGGTGGAGATGGACTTGGTGGAGATGAAAAGCTGGATGTCATCGGCGAAGCAGTGGAATTGGAGACCATGACGGCAGATTAAGTGACCGAGGGGGGACAGGTAAAGGATGAAGAGGAGGGGGCCAAGAACAGAAGCTTGAGGGACACCTTGGGGGAGGGGAGCAGTGGGGGATTTGCAGTTATTGATGGAGATGAAGTGGCGTCTGTCAGAGAGGTATGATTTAATCCAAGAGAGGGCAGTGCCGGTAATGTTAAAGGTGGTTTCAAGTCGGGTGAGGAGAATGGTGTTATCGATGGTGTCAAAGGCGGCGCTGTGGTCGAGGAGGATGAGAATGTTGAGGTTGCCAGCGTCAGAGGAGAGGAGAAGGTCGTTGGTGATTTTGAGGAGAGCAGTTTCAGTACTGTGGTTGGAGTGGAATCCGGATTGGAATGTTTCATACAGGTTATTGGCAGAGAGGTGATGTTTGAGTTGAGTGGCTACAGCGCGTTCCAAAACTTTTGACAGAAAGGGTAGGTTGGAGATGGGTCTGAAGTTATTTAGGGTGTCAGGGTTTAGTCCAGGTTTTTTCAGAATGGGGGTAACAGCAGCAATTTTGAGGGACGCTGGGACGATGCCTGTAGACAGGGAGGAGTTTATTGTTGCAGTGATAAGTGGAGAGAGAGCAGGAAGGGAGGCCTTGACAAAGCTGGAGGGGATGGGGTCAAGAGTGCAGGTGGCAGTTTTCATTCCTATGAGGAGTTCAGAGAGGTCAGTAGGGGAGACTGGGGAGAATTGAGACAGGGGATGGCAGGATAAAGGGGGGCAGGTGGTTTGAGGGGGAGAGGGTGCGACGGTGGTCAAGCTGTTGTAGATGTTTTCAATTTTGCGTTGGAAAAATGAAAGGAAGGAGATGCAGTTGTCTACTGTGAATGACTGGGTGGTGGTGTTCAGGGGGCTGAGGAGTTGTTTATTGTAGAGAAGAGTGCTTTTGGGTTTCCGGAGCCAGAGTGGATAATTTGAGAGTAGTAGGCGGAGCGGGCGCGGGAGAGGGCATTTTTATAGTGTTGTAGGTGGTCCTTGTAGGCCTGGGAGTGAACTGTGAGACCTGTTTTATTGCGGAGTCTTTCAAGTTGGCGAGCACGAGTTTTCATCAGGCGGAGTTCAGGGGTAAACCAGGGAGCAGAATGGGTGAAAGAAACTGTTTTGGTTTTCATAGGCGCAAGCTGGTCGAGGCAGGAGGAGAGAGTGTGGTTGTAGTTGTCAGTGAGGTCAGAAGGGGTGTGGAGGTCAACGAAGGGAGAAGTGGACATTTTTTCAGAGAGGGTGGATGAGAATGAGGTAGGTGAAAGAGCGTTTAGCTTACGGAAGTTGACAGTGTGATAATGCCTTGGTGCTGGGGTGGGGATGTTGATGGTCAGAGTGATGGCTAAGTGGTCAGAAAGAGTGAGGTCGGAGCCAGAGAGATGGTGTAAAATTAGTCCAGTCGAGCAGACAAAGTCCAAAATGTGACCACGGTTATGGGTAGGAAAGTTGACATGTTGAGTGAGGTTAAAGCAGGTGAGTAAATCAGTGAAGTCAGTGGTTATCGTGGAGTCAGTGGAGTCCATGTGGATATTGAAATCACCAAGGAGGAGGATTGAGCGGGAGAGGGAACATAGCAGGGTCAGAAAGTAGAAGTCAGACAGGAATGATGGGTGTGGTTTGGGAGGGCGGTAGACAACAGCCATGACTGACTGTGTGTGACCAGAGAGTTTAAAAGCCAGGTGTTCAAATGTTGGAGCAGATGCGATGGGGATGAGGCTGGTCCTGATGTCTTGTCGGTGAATAACGGCAATTCCACCACCTCGGCCCTCCGAGCGTGGTTTATTGATGTAAGAATATCCATTGGGTGTGGTGAGGTTGAGTGCGAAGTAGTCCAGAGGTTGTTGCCAGGTCTCAGTGAGACAGAGAAAGTCCAGTTTATTTTCCAGGATGTAGTCGTTCAGGATGAGGCATGTGTTGTTGAGGGACCGGGTATTGAACAGGGTGAGCTTGATGTTGTTTTGTACGGCGGGTATGAATTCAGGTGATTTGGCCAGGGTTCGCAGACAGGAGGTGCGATTGTGTGCGTTGTTGTGACCAGGTGCGCTGGGACGATGAGTGGGAGTGCGCTGAGCCGACCAGAGGACGGGGATGGAGTGACTTGATTGTAAATAAACAAACTTATGACCGGAGCCACGGTGAATGTACCTGGGTCGACGCAGGAGTCCATTGGATTTGATTGCAGAGATGCATGATGGGGTGGAGCGGGTATTAAGCAGGAGAAGCCTTGCAGCGGAGTACCGCAGAGCCATGCCAGCAGGAGCGAAGAGACGAGCACAAGGCCAAGGTCGAGGAGTGAAACAATGGCCACAACCCATGGGAGCGGGCCCGAGGAAACAGCGAAGGAGCCTGGCAGGTGAAGCAGAGCCGGGACCGAGCAGAGGGCAGACAGGAGCGAAGAGACGAGCACGAGGCCATGGTTGAGGAGGCAAAGCGGCAAATGCAGCGGCAAACGACCGCCGCCGCTAATCAAGATCACGGCGGCGATCCGCCACCACCACCGCTGCAAACAATGGGCACAACCCAAGGGAGCGGGCCCGAGGAAACAGCGAAGGAGCCGAGCAGGTGAAGCTAGGAGCAGCAGAGCAGAGCCGGGACCATGCAGAGGGCAGACTCTATGGCCAAAAATCCGCCACGACCACCAGAAAAGCAAGATATGGACAATGGTCCAGTCAGAGAAGCGGCGAGCAAGCGACGCCAGCATCCTCTCAGGACCGGACCGGAAGCGGCTTTTTATATATATATATATATATACACACATACACACGCTCTCTCTCTCTCTCACTCTCTCACTCTCTCATTCTCTCAGCCAGACAGAAGCCAAACAGTTCAATCTTGATTTCATCAGACCACAGAATCTTGTTTCTCACAGTCTGAGAGTCCTTTAGGTGCTTTTTTGCAAACTCCAAGCGGGCTTTCATGTGTCTTTCACTGAGGAGAGGCTTCCGTCTGGCCACTCTGCCATAAAGCCCAGATCGGTGGAGTGTTGCAGTGATGGTTGTCCTTCTGGAAGTTTCTCCCATCTCCAGACAGGATCTCTGGAGCCCAGCCAGAGTGACCATCGTGTTCTTGGTCACCTCTCTTACCAAGGCCCCTCTCCTTCAATTGCTCAGTTTGGCCGGCAGCCAGCTCTCGGAAGAGTCCTGGTTGTTCCAAACTTCTTCCATTTAAGAATTATGGAGGCCACTGTGCTCTTGGGAACCTTCAATGCAGCTGAAATTTTTTTGTGGGCTTCCCCAAATCTGTGCCTCAACACAATCCTGTCTTTGAGCTCTGCAGGCAGTTCCTTCAACCTCATGGCTTGGTTTTTGCTCTGATATGCATTGTCAGCTGTGAGAACTTATATAGACAGGTGTGTGCCTTTCCAAATCATGTCCATTCAATTGAATTTACTACAGGTGGACTCCAATCAAGGTGTAGAAACATCTCAAAGATGATCAAGAGAAATGTTAGGCACCTGAGCAAAATTTCAAGTGTCATCGCAAAGGGTATGAATACTTATGTCAATGTGATATTTCAGTTTTTTCTTTTTAATAAATTTGCCAAACTTTCTAAAATCCTGTTTTCTCTTTGTCATTATGGGGTACTGAGTGTAGATTGATGAGAGAAAAAATGAACTTAAACGATTTCAGCATAAGGCTGCAACCTAACAAAATGTGAAAAAAGTGAAGGGGTCTGAATACTTTCTGAATGCACTGTATATATATATATATATATTGTTGCGGTTTTGAGAACCCACACTTGTAAATAAATATATCATCATTAAAGGTTAAATGTAGCACCCCATAGATAGGCCACAAGCAACACGTAGGTCACCATAGGACGTCAGTTATTTCTTAGTATGTGTTGGATAAGGCCATTTTCCAATAGTTGAATCTGCGTTGCGTCAATCAAATGAGAGTAGGCCCTTCCGTCCATTTTTGCAGCCTCCCTCCAAGCGACGCCATTAAGCGCTCTCCAGTCTGTGCCCCATGGCCCCTCCCAATTTGGTACGCTCCTTGGCCAGCGGCCTTCGCTGCCCTTGAGCTCGCTCAACGCCACCATAAGCCACGAGGTGAAGCCCGGAAAAAGGGGGCGGAGCGCCAGGGAGGAGGTGTGGCCACGTCACCCAGCCGTCATGGCGGGGCCGGTAAGCCATAACCAGCCAACCAGGGCTGGAGTGACATCGCCTGCCAGGGCGTGGTTGGGGCTTGCGGAGCGATCGCTGGCTTGAGTTATAAAAGCCAGCGCACACAGCCCTCAAAAGGACTTATCGTTGTGGAGAAGACTGTTGTGATTGCGGAGGACTCGCGAGTATAAGGACCTATGCGCTTGATCAAAGAGGGCTCGCTGGCATTGGTATTTCGGGGAGACGCGCTGTGGAAACCCGCTGTACTGAGGGCACAGTGCTCTTGGTCACCTCTCTGAACTTCTCAGAACAGTGCTACAGGTCTCACTGCCACGAACTGCAGCGTGCAGGACATTGGGGAGGGTGTGCTTGGAGCAAGTAGTGTGCATATTACGTACGCCAGTATACCAGCCTCCCCCCCACCCCCGTCATTATAATTGTCCGTTCGCGTTACAATATGTGAAGAGCTGCCTGCCCGGTTTTTCGTCGGCTGGACCGGAGACGGACTGGAGCCTGGACACCATTGCCGGACCTTCCACCCTACCATCTGCAACCCCCGTGTGAGTGTCTGTGTGTGAGACGGGCCCGTTTGTCCAGGGAATAAGTTAAGACTGTAATTAAGGCTGCCCTGTGTACTTTTCTTTCCTCTTTCTTTCATGTACATTCCTTTCGTTTCCTCTTCTTCTTTTTACATAATTAATAAACCCATCTGTTCTTCCTGTTTTCTTGGTTTCCTCTCCATCCGATCGCATTAGTCTTTTCTCCATTGGGTAAACGTGGCATGATCGCAACCGCTTAGAATCGGGTCTAGTCACTGGTTAACAGCTCGGATCGCGGATTGCTATCCGCTCGGCATATCCCATCAATATCCGTGGTTCGAGCGGGAGTTATTTCCTTGCTTTACGGTCGGTGGTAGTAATTAGGCAATAGGACTAAAAATCGACCAACAACCCTATTTACCACCGACCGGAAAGAACGTTATAACTTCCAGGGTCGCGTCGGCCAAAAGACAAGGGGATTAACTCCCTCTTGATAAGGGGAGAGCCGACGTTTGAGATCCGTAACAATATAAATATATATATATATATATATATAATATATTGTTGCGGTTCTCTACGCCGGCCTTCTTCCCCTTACCAAGGGGGGATTAATCCCATTGTCTTTACTGGGCCTGGCGGAACCGAGACTGATTGCGCCCCTCCCGGACACACGCGGCGTAGGGTTTCGGGACTGCTTTTCGCTCGTACCGAAGTACCCGCGCTGCCCTGGGAGCGAGGAAACAAGCCTCGCACGAACCACGTGTGGTTTGAGTACGCCGAGCGGATTGCGTACAAGTGGTCCGCGCAGTCTTAACTAGTGGAACGCGATTGGAGCGATCTTATTCGTGCCACGCTTAGTCAATGGAGGAAACCACAGGAACGATCGAATCAGGAAGAAAGGAAGACCAGATGGGTTTAATTATTCCCACACGTATATACAGTTCAAGGACGAAGAGACACAGAATAGCCTTAAACAGTCTTAACTTATCCCTGGGACAACGGGCCCGTCTTACACTCACACATGGGATTGCAGATGGGCAGGTGTTCCCCACGCGTCGATGTCGTCGTCCAGAGACGGCCTCCGTCCGGCTCTCCACGGTCCCCGGCACGTCCCGTGAAGATGGCGGCAGGCGAAGGCAGGGACTCGTAGCACGTCTCTCGTGCAAAGGGATGATGATGCGAAACGGTAGAGGGCGGACTTTAGCCCGGCTGGCGGTTACTTGGCCTTGTTCATTCGCGTGGCTGAAATGCGCTATATTTGTTATTGGCGCATCTGGCTGCGCCTGCGTATATGTAGTGGCCAACTCTTCTCCTTCAATACACTTGGTGTTGGCAAGCGCGCGTTCTCGTGCAATGATCAAGTTCATCAGGCAACAGTCCGCTTATCTCTCTCTCTCCTCTGCGAGTCCTGTTACCGCAAGCTCCCTCTGTAAGTCCTTTTATCTCTCTCTCTCGCAGCAAGTCAAGTCCTTTGGGTTCTACAGCGCTCGTCCTTTATCTCTCTCTCTCCTCTGCGAGTCCTGTTGAGGGCTTTTACGCAGCGGTTCTTATAGCTATGCCCCCCGAACCTTCTGGAACTCACCCGACTCTTCTCACCACGCCCTCTGATGCCACGCCGCCGCCACCACCCTCGAGCTCTGATTGGCGGCTCGTGCTTACCGTCATTGCTTTTGCCGCTCCACCTCAACTCCGCCCCGATCCGTCCTAGGCCTACCTCGTGTTAACTCAGCCAATGATCAAACCATGCTTAACAAACTGGATCGAGCCTAGGGTGGCTGGGAAATCGGTAGCAAGTAGGGCCTATCCTCCTGGCTCCTACTCAACGCAGAATTAACACTGGAAGGGAACTAAACTCACAAATACGAAGACATAACTAAACTACTGCGAGGCTACATGTTGCTTGTGTGACTAACTATGGGGGACAGACTTTAACCTTTATTAAACTCACTTGACAGACTCAAAACCGCAACACTGCCCCCCTCCCTCGTCAGACTCGTCCCCGAGTCGAACCTACTGGAACGACCGGTTTTGAGAAAGAGTTGGGACTAACTTTTAATTACGTGTGACACTTAGATGTGGTTCCCCCTAACATTTACTCTAACCCATGTGTGCGACAGTTTTACGACACTAAATATGTCCCACCTACTGCGTTGAGTAGCTAACTATCAGACTCGCACCCACAATTAACCGAATTGCAGAATTATTTTCAAACTAAACATAAAGCCCGTGGGCAGCATTTTATATACAATCACAATCTAACTTATTTACAGTTCTATGACCCAGGACCTGTCCTTTTTGGAAAGAAGATTGGAGGGGAGAGAAAAACACAGCAATGCACAATACACATACACATTTCAAAAATTCACAGTTCACAATTCACATTTGCTGCTGGTCTGGCATCTTCTGTCTTCCTGCATCTTCTGTGTGCAATAAAACTTCCAGTACTTCTTTCCTAGCACACCCATAATAAAAATGTACAAAACACGTGTTCGTTTTATTTGCCAGCAGGGCCAACCCTATGTGGTCTAACTGCGTGACATTGATGCCACTCAAAACAAGTGGTCCGAAGATGCAAGGTGAGTCTGCAGCAAAGTGTAAGGCCACAAAACCTGTGGTCCAAAATGTGTAATGTGATGATGTGCAGCAAAGTGTCTGTGGTAGAAAGTGCTGCACATGTGCAGCAAAGTTACAACAAATGAAGGGTATGGCATCAAAGTGTCACACAGTTCGTCTGCACAGGTAGAGCAAAGTGCAGCAGGGGTGCTGCACAGGTATAGTGAAGTGCAGCAGGGGTGTTGCACAGTTCGATGTTGCTGCACAACTCCTCCTCCAAAGTGGGTCCAGGGGTGGGGGGAGAGACAAAGCACGGTCAGCAAAGCAGAAAGGGCGCAAAGGTACACATCAACACAAGGTAATGCAACGCGAGGGGCGCGGAGGAGCGAGCAGAGCAGACTCGTCCCTAACCATCCGTACCCCCCCCCCCCCAACGTCGGCTTACACTACAGTACTCTAGCCCTTCCTTATATTTACAAATTCGTCACTACGTTCTGTCTCCCATGTCCCCCTCTAATTCCAAATTCGTCTTCCAATCCCTCCCAGGAAGGAAGAGATGGAACCAACACATTGTCTCATCACGTCATGATGTGTCTTACTCTCAAATATTGCACTTGGTCTTGGTGCTGAGCTTCGTTCTTCTTGGTGAATGAATGTGGATGGCGCGAAGGGAAATCTCTTCCTAACTACTCTAATGACATTAACTTACTTACACTACCCGGGGTCATACCCTGCCGATTGGCCTCTTTAAACTATGTGGTTCTAAAAACCTGATTCCCATTGACCACTCTGCGGTGCCCCTGAATTTGGGTCTCACTCCCCAATTTTTCATACTGTGCCCTTGCACAATTTTGGGGCTGGGTCGTGTGGCTCCACTAGCAGGTCCAACTACCTGCGCACCTCCGCCACTGAAGTCGCCACCCGAGCTTACCTGCTCCTGCGACTACCTAAACCAGGGAAGACCCCTCCTGGCACTCTATCCCTCTGATGCCCTCTCTGGCATTGGGCTACCCGGGTCCTTCCTTTGGATCCTCCGGCCCCATTGAACACTACTCACGACTACTCTGACTGGCTCCCAGAGCCTACCTGCGGCCTCACCTGGCCGACAAACTACCAGCGGCGGAGTGCTTCAATAACCATACGCACCAACAAAGCCACACGCCCAGCCATTCCACATACTCATGTACCCAACCAAGCACTTCTTGCTACTTCCCGCACCACAGGTGTCAATATCCAAACAATTTACCTAAGCCCTCTGCCTGGCTTTAAACTACCCACCCTGGGTATTCGTGAATGGGTCCATCTCCCCCCATTCACTCCTTCGCACCATGCATTTCACACCTTTTATTCCCACACCAAGCATTGCACACCATTTATCTCGCACACCAAATCTCTTGCACACCCTTTGTGCTCTCACACCTTTTTTCCACTTGCACACCAACACAACTCCATTTGTCTCCATACACAACTCCTGGTTATTCCCAACCAATTCCTCATTTGCTCAATACCATCCTCACACACACAGTGATTCTCAACCAATTCTTCATTTGCTCAATACCATCCTCACATACACACAGCATCATCTAGCTGACTACTTCCCCTAAAACTCGTGCTTCCCCGTCTTCCCTTACACTAAGCACTTCCCTCGTCATTATCATCCACCTAATCTAACTACGTCCCCTCTACCTGTACAAATGTCACTACTTAAATCTTGTCTTCTAAAGTCAGCTAATTCCCTAACATTATCCGAGCCCGCCCTCAGCGAACTTCAGTGCCCCATGGAGGTAACCATCGCTGGCACCTCCATGTGCATGTCACAGCCATCCCCCTAAACTAATGCTCATGAGCCCCGATCATGAGGAATGGTGAAACCACCACTCCCCCACGCAGGGTACCATTCCCCAACACTATCGCTATTCGTCCACTGCACTTTGAGCCTCTCCGTGCGGAAATACATTTTCACAGCTCGGCTTCGCAAAGCCGAGCGATGCATACGGGTGGTTGATCGCCTGTAGGTTGGGTCCGTCCGGCATTTTCGATCCAGGGGAGGAGGCTTGGTTGGGCCAAGGTTCAAGGCACCATCCCTGCGTGGAACCTTGCGCATGATGGCCCAACCGCCCACGGTCGGAGCACCTCAGCCGCCAGGGAGCGCGGCTCCGACCTCTCCTTCCTCCCCTTGAACCGTGCCGATCGCCTTTCCCACCAAGGCGCGGCACCGACCATACATGGTGGGGCCCGGCGCGAACCGTGCACGCCGGTCCTTGTGAGACCGCCGCGGCACCAATCCCCACCAATCCCCGCCGCACACAAAGCACACCACGCACTGAGGGCTCGCGTCGGCTATACGTCGCGCTAAACGCTACCTCGGTCTGCGTCGATGCTCGGGCCGCGTTCTCAACACACGCAACCCTTTCCACATTCGTACACCGCGGCGCTCCAGCGCCTCCCATACACTCCCTGCATTCTGTTACAGCACTCTCCCATGCATACTTTTCCCTTACACACTCAAGTGCACACCACCCAGGTGCACTCACACCACTCACGCACTCCGTTACACACCCGACCATCGCACACCCTTGCATACACCCCTCCGTTACGTCCTCCGTAACATCCACGGGTGTGCACTCTTCTGGCACACACCCAATAAGTGCACACTTACCCATGGGTTTGCACTCTCCTGTTGCACACCCAATCACATGCTCTGGTGTGCACTCCTGCACACTCTCTTCAACACGCTCTGGTGTGCATTCCCTCTAACTCTCCTCGGCCATCGCACACTCTGTTTCACACTCTTCTCCGACACACTCTTCCCACTCACATTCCGTCATACACTCGCGCTCCGGTGCACACTTCTCTCGCACACGCGCGCCATTCGCTCGCATACACCGCACAAAGGACCTTCCACGAGCGCCCGGGCTGCTTCTCGATCCCAAGCGCGCCAAAAATCTTTTCCCGCCATACACACCTACTCACCTTGGGGATTCTCTTCTCTGCCAGCACCTGCAAACCTTTCCTGGGGTTAGCAAGCCCGACATCACGGTGCAAATGCAAACTTTGTTCAGGTTCCATTTCTACCTCCCGTGATTCATTTTCCGATTCTATCCCTGCCGTCTCTTCGGCCCCAATTGTTTCTGCAATTTCTATGATTTCTTTTTCTAGCTCGACGACCGCCGGCGTGCTTAAAATTTTATTTTCCAATTCGGCGGCCGTCGGCTTTTCCACACCCCGAGTCGCGATTTCTATTCCCTCGGTCAATTTAGCCGCGCTCTGCTCTACCCCGCTCTCCACGCGTTCCTCCATCGCGTTACCTCGTCGCGTACCACCGTGACCTCCTCGCTCAACCTGCGCCTTATGTCCTTCCCTGCTTTGTTGTATCCTTCTTCGACGCCGCCATAGATTTTCCCTTTTCCTGGGTGGATTTGTCCCCCATTTCTTTCAATTGGCCACCCATTTTGCTTTCCAATTCATTTTTCACCTCTTTCAATTTATCACCCATTTCTTCCATTTTTTTCTCTTGGTTGTCCATCTTCCCTTTTATTTGATTTATGTCATTCTTTTGGGCATCCATTTTCGCATTCAGTTCGCCCTTCGTTTCTTTCATTTGACCACCCATTTTTTTCATGTTCCGGCTAGATTTGTCACTTTGGGCATCCATTTTTGCCATTATTAGGTCCATAAAACATTGCATGTACCCTGGCATCGCGGGCTCGGCTTGCGCCGCCACATGCGAGGTGCCGCCAATTTCTTCCCCTGCTGCTGGCCCCTCATCAATG
This sequence comes from Myxine glutinosa, assembly GCF_964187855.1. Classification (NCBI taxonomy): domain Eukaryota; kingdom Metazoa; phylum Chordata; class Myxini; order Myxiniformes; family Myxinidae; genus Myxine; species Myxine glutinosa. Next base: position 263,794,283 of record NC_136262.1, on the reverse strand, counting down.
TCCTCCTCTTCTCCCAATTCTTCCCGTGGGTCCTGGGTAATTAATTCCTCCTTATCTATCCCCTCTTATACCCCCACCGGCATTCGACCGCTTTGGCTAGCCATGGCACGAATTTAATTTTGGATTTTAAAACTAAATTTCATCCACTCGCAATTTCAAGTGCGTGAAGCGCACTCCGGGTCCAATCCCACACTCCTGACACCAATTGTTATGGTTCTCTACGCCGGCCTTCTTCCCCTTACCAAGGGGGGGGATTAATCCCCTTGTCTTTACTGGGCCTGGCGGAACCGAGACTTATTATGCCCCTCCCGGACACACGTCACATAGGGATTCGGGACTACTTTTCGCTCGTACCTAAGTACCCGCGCTGCCCTGGGAGCGAGGAAACAGGCCTCGCATGAACCACGTGTGGTTTGAGTACACTGAGCGGATTGCGTACATGTGGTCGGCACAGTCTTAACTAGTGCAACCCGATTGGAGCGATCTTATTCGTGCCATGCTTAGTCAATGGGGGAAACCACAGGAACGATCGAATCAGGAAGAAAGGAAGAACAGATGGGTTTAATTATTCCCACATGTATATACAGTTCAAGGACAAAGAGACACAGAATAGCCTTAAACAGTCTTAACTTATCCCTGGGACAATGGGTCCGTCTCACACTCACATGGGGGATTGAAGATGGGCAGGTGTTCCCCACGCGTCGATGTCGTCGTCCAGAGGCGGCCTCCGTCCGGCTCTCCACGGTCCCCGCCACGTCCCGCGAAGATGGCGGCAGGCGAAGGCAGGGACTCGTAGCGCGTCTATCGTGCAAAGGGATGATGATGCTAAATGGTAGAGGGCGGACTTTAGCGCGGCTGGCGGTTACTCATTCTTATTCTTGAATGGGGTGATTCTTCCCTTTCACATCATTTGGGGCATGATACCAACACAGATCTACCTGATCTATATATCACTCTACCCCAAAATTCATAACAATATATATGTATGTATATATATTATATATGCAGTATATATATATATATATATATATATATATATATATATATATATATATATATATATATATATATATATAAATATATATATATATATATATATATATATATATATATATATATATATATATATATATATATATTGTTACAGACGTGGCTTGGATGTTATTTCCCGAGCGGTTTTATGGTATGACCACGTCTGCACAAGTTACCCGATTGTGCCCGAACGTTGACTAATAGCGCTATGCTAGACCAATGAAGGAAAAAGAAGACACACGGCTGGAATTAATACGACACGACACCAGGGATACGGTTCTCAAAGGTTGTTATTACAATAATGCGGAAGGTTTAGATTACAGGGACAAGAGGGAAACATAGGAAGGTGGGCACTTAAACACGCTTATATTAACCCCAACAGACGACAAATAAACGGGACAAGGCTCACTCACACGGGGGTTTGATTGCAACGAAAGCGGGTAGCGATCGCTCCAGGTGCACCTGGGCTCAGGGCAGGATCACGTACGGTCCAGTTCGGTCCAAAGATGCGGGGAGGTATCGTCGCGCTGGGGGTGGCGGTGGCTTCTCTCTCCAAGCTGAGGCGCATCTGACGTCACGTCCGGCAAGCGGCTGCGTATATCCGGCGGGGAGTGACACGCCCTCGGCTCGTTAGCTCCGCCTCGTGGAATCGGCACGTTGCTTCTCATTGGGTGCGTGCGGGGGGGTTACTGGCTCCGCCCCTGACGAGGAGCTGACAGCCAGCCCCTTCGGGGTAACCCCGTGGAGCGCATGGTCTGGAGCTAATCGAGCCGGTGTGAGGACGCATCCTCCCCCGCTCCGCCGCCATCCCCTCTGTTGTTGTTGTTATTGTTGTTGTAGTTGTTGTTATTGTTGTTGTTTGGGGAAGAAGATGGGAGGAGGTATGGGAAAGGTCCTAAACTCACTACTGATGCCATATAATCACATTCTGGTGCAACGAAGAGTCATAATTAATGGAAACGAGGCCTTAACTGACATAGATTAAGAATAACTAGGAAGATGTCCGAAAGTTGTCTACGTGTGGTGCGGTGGACCTGGGCACGACATTTAATGGGGGAATAAGGGGAAGGTCGGCTCTACTGATTGTTATTTACATGCAATGGGACTAGGGAATGGGGGATTGGGGAAAGTTGGGGAGTATTGGAGAAAATAGGGGAATATTTACAAGCGGATATGGAGGCCAAATTCCATATTCGCAACATTGCACCCTTCTCTACCCTCGGGGCGTCCCGACCCGATAAATTTTTACCTACTTTAGTGTGGCACGCAATGTAGTTCCCTCTACTATTAACTCTACCCTGAGTGCGACAGTTTTACAGATATTCACAAATGAGTAAATATGTCCCCCTGCGACGTTGCACCCTTCTCCTCACAGAAACACACCCACAGGATAACCGAATCCGGAAAGAATTCTCAAACTAAACATACAGCCGGTAGGGAGCATTATTTACAAGACTACGCTGCTATTTACACTACGATCCAGGACCTGCCTTTGGAGGAACACATGCAGATGTTATGCATAGAGAGAGCGCGCTTGCCAACATCGATACACCAACCCACGAGTGCTCTGTGGCCGACGGCCTTTAATAACGTGCAGAGCACCCCGTCCCAGCATCAAAAGCACCACCCCACCACCAATCGGTGCAGTCACCATTGTTCATTGGAATAAAAATAAATTCGACAACCCCTAACCCTGCAGGTGTCTCTTGCTCTTCTTGTGGTGCACTTGGTGTTAACTAAAAGTGGTTCACCTGTATGGCATAGGTGCCACGTTGACCCATAGGTCCATCCCCGGGTGGTGCTTGGCCGCAAACGAACTGCGGTCCATTGTGGGTGGCCACAAACATTGCGGTCCAAATGGTGTATCGATCCAGGCAGCGAACAGCGAAAGTGCAGGCCCACAACTGCGCAGCCAGCACCTCTCTCTCCTCTCTCTCTACCCCAAAGCCAGATCCTCGGAGGTGGGAGACAAAAGAAGAAACAAGTGAGTAAGGTGGTAAGGGCGCAAAAGTGCACGCAATGTAAGGTGATGCACACTGGGGGCACATGGGAACCAGGTGAGACAGGTACGTTCCTATCGTACGCCCCCCCCCACCAGGTAACCTACATGGCCCCTCCCTTACCCCTTACTGTATCCACAAAACACAACACTACCCATAAACATCTACTTTACAAATCGACAAACATCCCTACTGTCTTCCCCGTTCCTCCCATATACCAAATTCGTCTTCTCTCCCTCCTAACCAATCAAATTTGCCATTTCCAATTCAACATCAGTCCCTCCTAGGGAGGGAGAGATGGAATCACCCCAATGTCTCATCCACGTCGTGATGCGTCTCACAAATCCAACAGCAATTCTCATTTCTGCAACACAAACAAAGAAAACACAGGTGTGGAGTCATCATCATCACCACAGGTAAGTGGCTGCGTATGGTGCGACAGGTTCATTAATCCTAACTATTTCCTAAATGACTTTAACAACTTTACACTACCCGGGGTCTCTCTCCGGCCAAACCATTGGCCCTCTTACACTATGGGTTCTAAAAACCAATTCCCATTGGCCAAACTGTGGTGCTCTTCAATTTGGGGTCTCACTCCCCCGATTCATCTCCCGGTGCCCTCGCACAATTTCTGGGCTGTGGCGTGTACCTCTCCCAGTGGGTCTACCCACCTGCACACCTCCACCACTGCAGTTGCCTCCGAGCTTACCTGCTCCTCACCCTAACCTAACTACCTGGGGAAGGCCCTCTGGCTCTCTCCCCACTCCGTGCCCTCTCTGGCACTGGGCTGCCCGATCCACACCCGGGATCCTCAGGCACCCACTCACAACTACCGGCTCCCAGAGCCCACCTGCGGCCTCACCTGGCCGACATCCTCACAGTGGTGGAGTGCCCAACCAACTACACACACTAACAGGCTACACGCCCAGCCATTTCCACAACACTAATGCACCCATTCACAACACCATTCTGCAACCGCACCACAAATGCCAATATCCATCCACAATTTACCTGCACCCTCTACCTCACAGAAACTACCCGCCCCGGGTACTCGTGAAAGGGGTCCACTCTTCCCCCATCCACACCTTCGCACCATGCACACCACTCCGTACCACTCACTCCAACTCTCTCCACACACCTGTACCTGCACACCTGTGCTCTCACACCTGGTGCCACCTGCACCCTTCTCTCCCCAAGCGCATTCGCGCTGATCCACAACACTCACTACTCATACACTGCTCCACCCACCTGTCCAGTTGCACACCTGTGCAATCACACCTGTACAATCCTCACACACACAGCATCATCTCAGCTAACTACTCCCCTCTGAAACTTGCGCTTCCCAGTCGTCCCTTTAAACTATTGCGCTCCCACGTCATTATCATCCACACTAATCTACCTGCGTCCCCACTACAGGTATCAGTCACTAACTAAACTTAACGTTACCTAAGGTCATCTTCTCTAGATCCCTACACACCATATCCTAACCCACCCGGGCTAGTTTTCACTGCCATACACCCCATAATCTATTGCTCCTTTGCCCCCATGGGAAAGGATGGTGGATTTGCCATCCCACCACATCGGGGGTCTCTCACTATCAATTTTGCACGTCAAATTTCAACAAATTAAAAATTTGCCAATCACTGCCCATCATCTGCCAATCACTACTGCCAATCCCTTGCCAATCATCAAATTTTGTTTTTCTCCAATTTTGGGTCCAAAACACTAACCTCATCACCCAGTCGACTCACTACTACCTCTCGGTGCGCCAATTCCTGTCCAAAGCCCGGCTTCGTAAAGCCAAGCAATGGATGCTGGTTGTTTTGTGCCTGCGGCTGGATGCGTCCGGCATTCGGGGCAGGGACGGGGGCTTACCCGGGCCGAGATCCCATGCATCACCTCGGCGTGGAGCCATCCAATGTCCCGATCTCGACCTGCCGGCACGTCTCAACAAAAAGTGGTCGCCATGACGACCCTTTCTATCGGGCTGCCAGCTCCGCCTAGTGGAGCACGGACGCGGCCGTTCAAAGCGAGGCCCAGCACGCACCGAGGGCCCGATTCGGCTATAAGTCGTTCTAAACTCTATCCCGTCTAACGTCGATGCTTCACCTGCATGCTTACACCCCGCAGCCCGTTCCTTGCTCACACATCCAGCCGTGCCCATGCTCCTCGTACCTTTCCTTACACACCCAGGTACACTCATTCCACTCACAGCCTTGGTCACACACCTGACCACTGAACACTTTGGCACACATTCGTTGCTCGCACACCTCACCAATACACCGCTTCGCGCCCCCTCCTCGGTCACCTCCTCTGTGACAATCACAGGTGTGCCCTCATTCGCACACCCAACCACGTGCCTCACCACCAACTCCAGCGTGCATTCCCACTCACGCTCTACCATTCCAGGTGTGCATCCTTCCATCCCAGGTGTACATCCTCGCTCACCTGTCACAACTAACTCACGCTCCATGTCACTCTCACTACTTTCACCTCCACTCGTGACAACGCACTCACCCTTACTCTTGACAGCACACTCTTTCCTCATGCACCTGTCCGTCACACACCTTTCTCGCGCACACTCTCCCGTTACACCCTCTGTAACACTCACCACAGGTGGACACTCTTCCTTACTTCTGACAGCGCACTCTTTCCTCATGCACCTGTCCGTCACACACCTTTCTCGCGCACACTCTCCCGTTACACCCTCTGTAACACTCACCACAGGTGGACACTCTTCCTTACTTCTGACAGCGCACTCTTTCCTCATGCACCTGTCCGTCACACACCTTTCTCGCGCACACTCTCCCGTTACACCCTCTGTAACACTCACCACAGGTGGACACTCTTCCTTACTTCTGACAGCGCACTCTTTCCTCATGCACCTGTCCGTCACACACCTTTCTCGCGCACACTCTCCCGTTACACCCTCTGTAACACTCACCACAGGTGGACACTCTTCCTTACTTCTGACAGCGCACTCTTTCCTCATGCACCTGGCCGTCACACACCTTTCTCGCGCACACTCTTGCGCACACTCTCCGGTCACACCCTCTGTAACACTCACCACACCACGCTTCCATGTGCTCCCTCGCACACGCGCTACGACCGACTCACTCCCGCCAGCACACTCACTCCTTGGCACGCACTTTTTCCTCACACACCCCAGAGTCGGACTTTCTTGCACACCTCCTTTTTCGCACACCAGACCTGTCGCACACTTCACCAACGGCCTCTCACGAACACCCGGGTCTATCTCGACCCCCAAGCCTCTTAAATCACCTGGCGCATCATACGCACGACCATATTGGTCACCACTTACACCGGGTCCTCTTCCTCTTCGCTTCTCCTCCATCACCTGCGAATCCCTCATCCGGTTAATGAGCACATCATCACGATCCAAACACAGACTTTGGACCAATTCTTTTATCTCCTCTTTTATCTCTTTCTTATCCCCTCTCCGTCTCTTCTTAATTTCGCTCACCCCTTCTTCCACTTTTTCTAATTTCTGCTTCACCTCTTTTATTCCCCGGTACGTCTCCTCCAGCTCGTCCTCCAAGGCTACCTTGACCGTTTCCATGTGCGTCCTCACCTGCCGGTCCTTCGTCTCCATTACCTCTATCACCTCGTCCAGCCTCGTTGTCAGTCCCTCACGTACCATCTGACATTCCCTCTTTGTCGCTATTAAGTCGTTTTTTATTTCGTTTTGTGTCACTTTTAAACCTCCTATTACCGCTGTGTTCTTCTTTACCTGGTCCCCCAACTCCTTTTGTCCCACTGTCAGTTGTTCTACTCCCAGCGTCAACTCCTCTATACCACCTTGCAATTTTACAGTCCCCTTTCTCACCTCTTTCTCCATGCGCTCCTTACAGTGCCTCACCTCCTCGCGCACTCCTCCGACCTCCTCACTCACTCCTCTTCTGATCTCCTCTCCCATCACTTGCATCTCCTGCCCAGATGCCACCCTCATCTGCTCCATTTCCTCCCTGTGAGCATCCAGTTTGGTTTCTACCCCCATTCTGACCCCCTCTATCTGCTGCCCCATTTGGTTAACTTCCCTTTCCGCTTGGTCCCTCATGTCCCTCAATTTGCCTTCCATACTGTTTTCTAACCCCTCTAACCCTTTTTGCATCCCTTCCATTTGATTCTCTTGAGCGGCCATTCTGTTTTCTACCCCCGTTAACCCATGTTTCACTCCCTCTATCTGATTCTCTTGAGCGGCCATTCTGTTTTCTACCCCCGTTAACCCATTCTTTACTTCTTTTATCCCGTTGTCTAACTCCTCAAAATTATTGTCTAACTTCCCAATTTTCTTGTCTAACTCCTCAAAATTATTGTCTAACTTCTCAATTTTCTTGTCTAACTCCTCAAAATTATTGTCTAACTTCTCACTGGTACCCCTCGCTTCGTCCCTCATTACCCCCATTTGGTTTCCCATTACCCCCATTTGGTTTTCCAATCGCTCACTATTCTTTTCCACAAGGGCCGTCATTTGTATAAAAAAAAGTTCCAATCTTCCCAGCGGCGCTACTTCGGTCGCGGGCACGGTGACCAGCGAGGCGCCATTTTGCGCGCCCGCTTCTTCGTGCGTGACGGCGCTATTTTGCGAACCTGCCGCCCTCACTGCTTCGCTCTCCTCCTGTCCCTCATTTTGGTCCTGGATCGACCCTACCTCACTCTCCTTTACCGGACCCCAGCTGTCTTGATCCGCCATAGCGCGACTTTCAAAATTCGGTTTTTATTTTTTATTTTCGTAAAACAAATTGAAATTTCGCCGTTATAATTTCGCGCGGGAAACGCGCTCCGAATCGATTTTCCCTCCCAAAATTTGGGCCTAACTAATTTAGTCCCGGGTTCGAATTCCACTCCTCGACACCAATTGTTACAGACGTGGCTTGGATGTTATTTCCCGAGCGGTTTTATGGTATGACCACGTCTGCACAAGTTACCCGATTGTGCCCGAACGTTGACTAATAGCGCTATGCTAGACCAATGAAGGAAAAAGAAGACACACGGCTGGAATTAATACGACACGACACCAGGGATACGGTTCTCAAAGGTTGTTATTACAATAATGCGGAAGGTTTAGATTACAGGGACAAGAGGGAAACATAGGAAGGTGGGCACTTAAACACGCTTATATTAACCCCAACAGACGACAAATAAACGGGACAAGGCTCACTCACACGGGGGTTTGATTGCAACGAAAGCGGGTAGCGATCGCTCCAGGTGCACCTGGGCTCAGGGCAGGATCACGTACGGTCCAGTTCGGTCCAAAGATGCGGGGAGGTATCGTCGCGCTGGGGGTGGCGGTGGCTTCTCTCTCCAAGCTGAGGCGCATCTGACGTCACGTCCGGCAAGCGGCTGCGTATATCCGGCGGGGAGTGACACGCCCTCGGCTCGTTAGCTCCGCCTCGTGGAATCGGCACGTTGCTTCTCATTGGGTGCGTGCGGGGGGGTTACTGGCTCCGCCCCTGACGAGGAGCTGACAGCCAGCCCCTTCGGGGTAACCCCGTGGAGCGCATGGTCTGGAGCTAATCGAGCCGGTGTGAGGACGCATCCTCCCCCGCTCCGCCGCCATCCCCTCTGTTGTTGTTGTTATTGTTGTTGTAGTTGTTGTTATTGTTGTTGTTTGGGGAAGAAGATGGGAGGAGGTATGGGAAAGGTCCTAAACTCACTACTGATGCCATATAATCACATTCTGGTGCAACGAAGAGTCATAATTAATGGAAACGAGGCCTTAACTGACATAGATTAAGAATAACTAGGAAGATGTCCGAAAGTTGTCTACGTGTGGTGCGGTGGACCTGGGCACGACATTTAATGGGGGAATAAGGGGAAGGTCGGCTCTACTGATTGTTATTTACATGCAATGGGACTAGGGAATGGGGGATTGGGGAAAGTTGGGGAGTATTGGAGAAAATAGGGGAATATTTACAAGCGGATATGGAGGCCAAATTCCATATTCGCAACAATATATATATATATATATATATATATATATATATATATATATATATATATGTATATGTATATATATATGTATATATATATATATGTATATGTATATATATATGTATATATATATATATGTATATGTATATATATATGTATATATATATATATATATATATATATATATATATATATATATATATATATATATATATATATATATATGTGTGTGTGTGTGTGTGTGTGTGTGTGTGTGTGTGTGTGTGTGTGTGTGTGTGTGTGTGTGTGTGTGTGTGTGTGTGTGTGTGTGTGTGTGTGTGTGTGTGTGTGTGTGTGTGTGAGAGAGTCATCCCCATGTTTGGCTATAAGGTTGTAGGGTGCTGCCTGTCCACTTGATGTTAGAAAAATACTTTCCCATCCAAAGTGTTATAGTGGTGGCAGTGCAGTGTAGCCACAGCACCACAGCATACAGGTGGTGTCATTATAATTCAGGAGGATATTGTCATTCAAATGTTCCTGTCATATAAATTTGCCTTTGGAAGTGAAAATCATTCGTTGGAGGGAAGAATGGCATTCACATTCTTTGTGGCAAAGTTCCAAAATCTCATGTTCTTTGGCCGGGACTCCTGCTTCCCTTTCTTTCTTGTGTTCACACGGGTGGTGGGTGGGTGGTGTGGGCTGTTTGGGGGGGGGGCATAATTTTGATATGATGGGGCAGGTAGAGAGAGACAGAGAGACAGAGACAGAGAGAGAGAGAGAGAGAGAGAGAGAGAGAGAGAGAGAGAGAAACAGAGAAAAACAGAGAGAGAGACAGACAGACAGACAAAGAGACAGGCATACAGAGAGACAGACATACAGAGAGAGAGAGACAAAGAAAGACAGAGAGAAACAAAGAAAGACAGAGAGAGAGGGAGAGACAGACAGACAGAGAGATAGAGAGACAGAGAGAGAGACAGAGAGAGAGAGACTTTGACGTTTGTATACCTTTACAGAGAGAGAGAGAGAGAGAGAGAGCAACAGAGAGAGGGAGGGGGAGAGTAACAGGAAGAAAGAGAGAGAGACAGAGACAGAGAGAGAGACAGAGAAAGAGCGACAGACAGAGAGAGAGAGAGAAAGAGTGAGAGAAAGAGAGAGAGAGTGAGACAGACACAGAGAGACAGAGACAAAGAGACAGAGACAATAAATTGTGGAAGTTGAGTGAAGGTGGTTGTAGGAGGTAGTGCATGAGATTTTTGATGCTGGAAGTGGTGGTTGTAGACTATTTTTGGTGCAGAGAAAGGATCAGACTTTTATATTGTTTCGTCCCTTCAGTTTGCCCATGTTGGCATCCTTTTTGTTTATGCGGTGCTCCTGCAGGGTATTCTCTTCCCAGGAGCGCAGATGTTGGTTTGGCCGCGTCCCAGCGGCCCATTGTGTGTCGGGTCTGACGGTCTTTGTCCGCGTGATGTACAAAGAGTCTGCGGCAGATTGGCACAGGCTGTCGAACCTAACCCACCACGATCCATCTCGGGATTCCCTGCACTCTCAATTCTCGGGCTTTTTTGGATCAATCTGTGAAAATAAACGCTGAAGGCCTTTGTTTCATAATGATAACTCAGAGTAAAACATCTCCATGGGAAAACAATTGCATTAAATCTTCCGAGCGAAGTATCCAGCTTGCCATTCCAGCGTACCACGGTTTTACCATTAAAGCAACATGGAGTACAGCAGTTAGACCGTTACCACAACTGGACTTGGTTATTCCCTCTATTTCCTCGTGGTGCTCCTTGATACAGGTGATGCGAAGTGCTTTTGATGTGCCTAGACTTGATTTGCTCCAGTGATTTATCGAAACAAAGAACGATTGCATTGATTTATTTTTGCCACGAAAGACAACATTTTCAGGAGCAGAGAGCCGACAACATTTTCAGGAGCAGAGAGCCGACAACATTTTCAGGAGCAGAGACCCGACAACATTTTCAGGAGCAGAGAGCCGACAACATTTTCAGGAGCAGAGACCCAACAACATTTTCAGGAGCAGAGACTCGACAACATTTTCAGGAGCAGAGACTCGACAACATTTTCAGGAGCAGAGACTCGACAACATTTTCAGGAGCAGAGACTCGACAACATTTTCAGGAGCAGAGAGCCGACAACATTTTCAGGAGCAGAGAGCCGACAACATTTTCAGGAGCAGAGACCCGACAACATTTTCAGGAGCAGACACCCGACAACATTTTCAGGAGCAGAGAGCCGACAACATTTTCAGGAGCAGACACCCGACAACATTTTCAGGAGCAGACACCCGACAACATTTTCAGGAGCAGAGACCCGACAACATTTTCAGGAGCAGAGACCCGGCCAACGTTGCGGTGTGTGACCTGTGCTCTCAAACTGATCGGGTCCACGGTAAAGATTTTGCTTGGAACAGGAACAATATCCTGATCTTTGATTATTAACCTGCGTTGCCTTAAAAACAATCATTTTGTGGCTTCCATATCTAGATCACTATAACCTACCTGTCACCATTCCAAAGATGTGCCGATCATTCCAGAAACGTAAAGAGCTTAAATAATCGTGACTCGCTCATATTGCATCAAATCACAACGGCCACCTGTGATTAGAAGGTGCTGTCAACAGCTCCTGGAGCACAAGAAGTCAACAGCTCCTGTAACACAAGAAGTCAACAGCTCCTGCTTGTTGACAGTCGCTGTGCTGGTTGTGACTCAAAAAGGGAATAATTGCCTCTTTAAGGTAAAACACCTGACGTAAGTTGAAACTCCATCGAGATCTCATGAGCAGGTATCATAAGAGCCTTCAGTAAATAACTGTCAAACATGGTGTCCGCACTAAAGGTTGTTATGATAAAGGTCGTCCAGTTATCCATTCCTTGATCATCTTGGACAATCATGTGATGAAAAGGCCGAAACACAATGATGATGATGTGAGTCGTCGCTTCCCTTCATCGGCGTGCTCACAAAGCATTGTGCGTTGGGCTATGGCTCTGCAGGTAAAAATGGGTGCTGAGCAGGTGAGCAATTGAGCTGGTGAAGGGAAGAACCTGCACAGAGAAGCGATTAATGTGATAGAGGTGTGTGCTATCCCTCTCCCACTCTCTATTCCAATGAGCGTCGTTGGCTGCAGGTGCAGTGAACGCAACGTGAAGTTTGATGCATATAGGTGCAGCAGACTTGCCAGGTCGTCGCTATGATGACGGCTGCCCTTGATGTCCAAAGCGGACACAAGTGTATGCAGTTGCTGCGCGGTGATGCCTAAATTGGTGCCACCACTGATTTTCATGGGCACATTTATCCACGATGTAGCTCTGCCCAGGTTGACCTACAGGTGCGGATTGATATCCGAGTGTCCTCATAGCCTTAGCCTAAAGAGGCTTCCCCCACAATTCAGTGGGGATACATTACCCTGGACAAGAGGCCCGTACCAGGTACTGTCAGCTAGAGCCAGCTGAGCCCGGGTCTCACTGGGTAGGGACGTCACTCCCTGAGGTAGCTGAAAAACAGCTACCTTGCTGCCAAGACACAATAGACAACTATCAGGTGGTGGCTAATTCAGATGTTCAATGGTCTAGTCAATGTTTCAGAGCATTTTTCTTTCAATAACATTCCAATCATAAATTTAGGACATCTTTTGACTCGGGAGTTGCTGGGCATTCACAGGGCCTACATGTGTGATCTTCCTTTCCACTTGGATTTGTGCAGCAACAAGTCTGGGTAAAAACAACAGTCCAGCAAGTTCTGCGGGATTGCTGGAATGACAATTACAGCCTCGACAACAACGACCCTAAAACATGAAAGAACTAAGGGGCACATCAGGCCTATCAAAAGATGTTTAATCCGGTCGATTTAGCACCCAGACGGTAATTCGGGAATAGTGAGGACCTCCAAGGTATCCATTGGCAAAACAACAAGGCCTGTTACTCACATCCATTGTCAATAAAAATGTATCTGAAGACTATTGGGATAAAGTTTAAAGATGTCTGTCAGTTTACTGTTATACCGATGACGTGGACATTTGGATACAATGGACAAAATACCTTTGGAAACAGGACTTGAACCTGGAATTGCAGCTTGGTGAGCCCTATAAAATGTGCTCAGATGCAAACCCCAAAGAAACCCAGCATCTGGCCTCATGTCTTCCTTGTTGTCATCATCAGACAGGTTCTTGCTTTGGGGAAGACAAGGAACGATTGCACCTGCGTGTGTATGATCCAGGTCGATTGATTGATTTCCTGTTGCTGGTTCAATGCAGATTTGTGTGCATTTTGTTCGGTCGTGGTGATTTTTTCTGAAAGTCATGATTACATTTCCTTGAATTCTGGTTCAGATATGCATCATGCATCTTCCTCACCTCCAGCCTTTTATCTTTGCACGTGCGCAGGTGGACACACCCACGTCTCCAAGCTGTATTCCACACAGGAGTACACGGCTCTGGGGCCGTTACACGCGTACAGCACCAGTGCCATGCTCGACCGAGAGCCCGGGTAAGGACGTGGACGAGGCCTTCCGGTGAGGTTCACGTGTGCCTCAGTTGTGTGCTCTGGAGAGGGAGAGTTTAAAAATCGACTAAAACCAAGTCAAGAACACAGTGTTCACGAATATCTACCTGGTGTGTGAATGAACATGGATACTGCTACAAACTGCGCCCCATGTCCGGTGCAAACAATCTACCATAGAAAACGAATATATATATATATATATATATATATATATATATATATATATATATGATTGTGAGAGCCAGGTAGTTTCAATACATAATGTATAGCCCTTGAGATATGAGAGCCAACACATTTTGGGTGGACGGACGGACGGACGGACACCAATGTGATTTCTAGGGTTTTCTAAATAATACTCAAGAATGGAAAAACGGATGTTGCTAAAATTTGGAACATATTACCTCAACGTATGAAGTATTTACTTCTGAAATTTGGAACATATTCCCTCAACGTATGAAGTATTTACTTCAGAAATTTGGAACATATACCTCAACGTATGAAGTATTTACTTCTGAAATTTGGAACATATTACCTCAACGTATAAAGTATTTACTTCTGAAATTTGGAACATATCACCTCAACGTATGAAGCATTTACTTCTGAAATTTGGAACATATTACCTCAACGTATGAAGCATTTACTTCTGAAATTTGGAACATATTACCTCAACGTATGAAGTATTTACTTCTGAAATTTGGAACATATTACCTCAACGTATGAAGTATTTACTTCTGAAATTTGGAACATATTACCTCAATGTATGAAGTATTTACTTCTGAAATTTGGAACATATTACCTCAACGTATGAAGTATTTACTTCTGAAATTTGGAACATATTACCTCAACGTATGAAGTATTTACTTCTGAAATTTGGAACATATTACCTCAACGTATGAAGCATTTACTTCTGAAATTTGGAACATATTACCTCAACGTATAAAGTATTTACTTCTGAAATTTGGAACATATTACCTCAACGTATGAAGTATTTACTTCTGAAATTTGGAACATATTACCTCAACGTATGAAGTATTTACTTCTGAAATTTGGAACATATTACCTCAACGTATGAAGCATTTACTTCTGAAATTTGGAACATATTACCTCAACGTATGAAGCATTTACTTCTGAAATTTGGAACATATTACCTCAACGTATGAAGCATTTACTTCTGAAATTTGGAACATATTACCTCAATGTATGAAGTATTTACTTCTGAAATTTGGAACATATTACCTCAACGTATGAAGTATTTACTTCTGAAATTTGGAACATATTACCTCAACGTATGAAGTATTTACTTCTGAAATTTGGAACATATTACCTCAACGTATGAAGCATTTACTTCTGAAATTTGGAACATATTACCTCAACGTATAAAGTATTTACTTCTGAAATTTGGAACATATTACCTCAACGTATGAAGTATTTACTTCTGAAATTTGGAACATATTACCTCAACGTATGAAGCATTTACTTCTGAAATTTGGAACATATTACCTCAACGTATGAAGTATTTACTTCTGAAATTTGGAACATATTACCTCAACGTATGAAGTATTTACTTCTGAAATTTGGAACATATTACCTCAACGTATAAAGTATTTACTTCTGAAATTTGGAACATATTACCTCAACGTATGAAGTATTTACTTCTGAAATTTGGAAGATATTACCTCAACGTATAAAGTATTTACTTCTGAAATTTGGAACATATTACCTCAATGTATAAAGTATTTACTTCTGAAATTTGGAACATATTACCTCAACGTATAAAGTATTTCCTTCTGAAATTTGGAACATATTACCTCAACGTATAAAGTATTTACTTCTGAAATTTGGAACATATTACCTCAACGTATAAAGTATTTACTTCTGAAATTTGGAACATATTACCTCAACGTATAAAGTATTTACTTCTGAAATTTGGAACATATTACCTCAACGTATGAAGTATTTACTTCTGAAATTTGGAACATATTACCTCAACGTATAAAGTATTTACTTCTGAAATTTGGAACATATTACCTCAACGTATGAAGCATTTACTTCTGAAATTTGGAACATATTACCTCAACGTATAAAGTATTTACTTCTGAAATTTGGAACATATTACCTCAACGTATAAAGTATTTACTTCTGAAATTTGGAACATATTACCTCAACGTATAAAGTATTTACTTCTGAAATTTGGAAGATATTACCTCAATGTATAAAGTATTTACTTCTGAAATTTGGAACATATTACCTCAACGTATGAAGTATTTACTTCTGAAATTTGGAACATATTACCTCAACGTATGAAGTATTTGCTTCTGAAATTTGGAACATATTACCTCAACGTATGAAGTATTTGCTTCTGAAATTTGGAACATATTACCTCAACGTATGAAGTATTTATTTCTGAAATTTGGAACATATTACCTCAACGTATGAAGTATTTACTTCTGAAATTTGGAACATATTACCTCAACGTATGAAGTATTTACTTCTGAAATTTGGAACATATTACCTCAACGTATGAAGTATTTACTTCTGAAATTTGGAACATATTACTTCAACGTATAAAGTATTTACTTCTGAAATTTGGAACATATTACCTCAACGTATGAAGCATTTACTTCTGAAATTTGGAACTTATTACCTCAACGTATAAAGTATTTACTTCTGAAACTTGGAACATATTACCTCAACGTATAAAGTATTTACTTCTGAAATTTGGAACATATTACCTCAATGTATAAAGTAATTACTTCTGAAATTTGGAACATATTACCTCAACGTATAAAGTATTTACTTCTGAAATTTGGAACATATTACCTCAATGTATGAAGCATTTACTTCTGAAATTTGGAACATTTTACCTCAACGTATAAAGTATTTACTTCTGAAATTTGGAACATATTACTTCAACGTATAAAGTATTTACTTCTGAAATTTGGAACATATTACTTCAACGTATAAAGTATTTATTTCTGAAATTTGGAACATATTACCTCAACGTATGAAGCATTTACTTCTGAAATTTGGAACTTATTACCTCAACGTATGAAGCATTTACTTCTGAAATTTGGAACATATTACCTCAACGTATGAAGTATTTACTTCTGAAATTTGGAACATATTACCTCAACGTATAAAGTATTTACTTCTGAAATTTGGAACATATTACCTCAACGTATAAAGTATTTACTTCTGAAATTTGGAACATATTACCTCAATGTATAAAGTAATTACTTCTGAAATTTGGAACATATTACCTCAACGTATAAAGTATTTACTTCTGAAATTTGGAACATATTACCTCAACGTATAAAGTATTTACTTCTGAAATTTGGAACATATTACCTCAACGTATGAAGCATTTACTTCTGAAATTTGGAACATATTACCTCAACGTATGAAGCATTTACTTCTGAAATTTGGAACATATTACCTCAACGTATGAAGCATTTACTTCTGAAATTTGGAACATATTACCTCAACGTATGAAGTATTTGCTTCTGAAATTTGGAACATATTACCTCAACGTATGAAGTATTTACTTCTGAAATTTGGAACATATTACCTCAACGTATGAAGCATTTACTTCTGAAATTTGGAACATATTACCTCAACGTATGAAGCATTTACTTCTGAAATTTGGAACATATTACCTCAATGTATGAAGTATTTACTTCTGAAATTTGGAACATATTACCTCAACGTATGAAGTATTTACTTCTGAAATTTGGAACATATTACCTCAACGTATGAAGTATTTACTTCTGAAATTTGGAACATATTACCTCAACGTATGAAGCATTTACTTCTGAAATTTGGAACATATTACCTCAACGTATGAAGTATTTACTTCTGAAATTTGGAAGATATTACCTCAACGTATAAAGTATTTACTTCTGAAATTTGGAACATATTACCTCAATGTATAAAGTATTTACTTCTGAAATTTGGAACATATTACCTCAACGTATAAAGTATTTCCTTCTGAAATTTGGAACATATTACCTCAACGTATAAAGTATTTACTTCTGAAATTTGGAACATATTACCTCAACGTATAAAGTATTTACTTCTGAAATTTGGAACATATTACCTCAACGTATAAAGTATTTACTTCTGAAATTTGGAACATATTACCTCAACGTATGAAGTATTTACTTCTGAAATTTGGAACATATTACCTCAACGTATAAAGTATTTACTTCTGAAATTTGGAACATATTACCTCAACGTATGAAGCATTTACTTCTGAAATTTGGAACATATTACCTCAACGTATAAAGTATTTACTTCTGAAATTTGGAACATATTACCTCAACGTATAAAGTATTTACTTCTGAAATTTGGAACATATTACCTCAACGTATAAAGTATTTACTTCTGAAATTTGGAAGATATTACCTCAACGTATAAAGTATTTACTTCTGAAATTTGGAACATATTACCTCAACGTATGAAGTATTTACTTCTGAAATTTGGAACATATTACCTCAACGTATGAAGTATTTGCTTCTGAAATTTGGAACATATTACCTCAACGTATGAAGTATTTGCTTCTGAAATTTGGAACATATTACCTCAACGTATGAAGTATTTATTTCTGAAATTTGGAACATATTACCTCAACGTATGAAGTATTTACTTCTGAAATTTGGAACATATTACCTCAACGTATGAAGTATTTACTTCTGAAATTTGGAACATATTACCTCAACGTATAAAGTATTTACTTCTGAAATTTGGAACATATTACCTCAATGTATAAAGTAATTACTTCTGAAATTTGGAACATATTACTTCAACGTATAAAGTATTTACTTCTGAAATTTGGAACATATTACCTCAACGTATGAAGCATTTACTTCTGAAATTTGGAACATATTACCTCAACGTATGAAGCATTTACTTCTGAAATTTGGAACATATTACCTCAACGTATGAAGTATTTACTTCTGAAATTTGGAACATATTACCTCAACGTATGAAGTATTTACTTCTGAAATTTGGAACATATTACCTCAATGTATGAAGCATTTACTTCTGAAATTTGGAACATATTACCTCAACGTATGAAGCATTTACTTCTGAAATTTGGAACATATTACCTCAATGTATGAAGTATTTACTTCTGAAATTTGGAACATATTACCTCAACGTATGAAGTATTTACTTCTGAAATTTGGAACATATTACCTCAACGTATGAAGTATTTACTTCTGAAATTTGGAACATATTACCTCAACGTATGAAGCATTTACTTCTGAAATTTGGAACATATTACCTCAACGTATGAAGTATTTACTTCTGAAATTTGGAACATATTACCTCAACGTATAAAGTATTTACTTCTGAAATTTGGAACATATTACCTCAATGTATAAAGTATTTACTTCTGAAATTTGGAACATATTACCTCAACGTATAAAGTATTTCCTTCTGAAATTTGGAACATATTACCTCAACGTATAAAGTATTTACTTCTGAAATTTGGAACATATTACCTCAACGTATAAAGTATTTACTTCTGAAATTTGGAACATATTACCTCAACGTATAAAGTATTTACTTCTGAAATTTGGAACATATTACCTCAACGTATGAAGCATTTACTTCTGAAATTTGGAACATATTACCTCAACGTATAAAGTATTTACTTCTGAAATTTGGAACATATTACCTCAACGTATGAAGCATTTACTTCTGAAATTTGGAACATATTACCTCAACGTATGAAGTATTTACTTCTGAAATTTGGAACATATTACCTCAACGTATAAAGTATTTACTTCTGAAATTTGGAACATATTACCTCAACGTATGAAGCATTTACTTCTGAAATTTGGAACATATTACCTCAACGTATAAAGTATTTACTTCTGAAATTTGGAACATATTACCTCAACGTATAAAGTATTTACTTCTGAAATTTGGAACATATTACCTCAACGTATAAAGTATTTACTTCTGAAATTTGGAAGATATTACCTCAACGTATAAAGTATTTACTTCTGAAATTTGGAACATATTACCTCAACGTATGAAGTATTTACTTCTGAAATTTGGAACATATTACCTCAACGTATGAAGTATTTGCTTCTGAAATTTGGAACATATTACCTCAACGTATGAAGTATTTGCTTCTGAAATTTGGAACATATTACCTCAACGTATGAAGTATTTATTTCTGAAATTTGGAACATATTACCTCAACGTATGAAGTATTTACTTCTGAAATTTGGAACATATTACCTCAACGTATGAAGTATTTACTTCTGAAATTTGGAACATATTACTTCAACGTATAAAGTATTTACTTCTGAAATTTGGAACATATTATTTCAACGTATAAAGTATTTATTTCTGAAATTTGGAACATATTACCTCAACGTATGAAGCATTTACTTCTGAAATTTGGAACTTATTACCTCAACGTATAAAGTATTTACTTCTGAAACTTGGAACATATTACCTCAACGTATAAAGTATTTACTTCTGAAATTTGGAACATATTACCTCAATGTATAAAGTAATTACTTCTGAAATTTGGAACATATTACCTCAACATATAAAGTATTTACTTCTGAAATTTGGAACATATTACCTCAACGTATGAAGCATTTACTTCTGAAATTTGGAACATTTTACCTCAACGTATAAAGTATTTACTTCTGAAATTTGGAACATATTACTTCAACGTATAAAGTATTTACTTCTGAAATTTGGAACATATTACTTCAACGTATAAAGTATTTATTTCTGAAATTTGGAACATATTACCTCAACGTATGAAGCATTTACTTCTGAAATTTGGAACTTATTACCGCAACGTATGAAGTATTTACTTCTGAAATTTGGAACATATTACCTCAACGTATAAAGTATTTATACACAAAGAATTAAGTTAAGCACCCCCCCCGTTTATTTACAACCTCGCACATTACAAGTTTGTTGTCGTCAAAACAGTGTAATATACCCATGATATTGCTATATTTTCTGGAGAAGTGATATTATGGTCACATAAAAACATAACAATCATGCCGTTTTCAATATTTTATTCTGAATAATTTAAGGTGAAATTTTTTGGGAATTTTAGGCATATTTTCACCTCAATTTAAGTATGGAGCTATAGGTCCATCACGGACAGTGTGGATGACGTTTATGTTTTCTAACGTACAGTCATTGTTCTGAGAAGACCTCTAGCGATCTTTGCGTCAATAACGTGTGTAGGACCCACGTGATCGGATCACTGACTCAACCCTACGTCTCATAGACCCTGTAAGCCGTCGTATGCGTTGCTGTGGCAGGTTGAACCCCCTCGAGCACGTTTGGGACATGTTGGGACGACAAATTGCGAAGATGGTCCCTCCAATAGCCAATCTGGATGAATTGGAACGTGCATTACATCGGGAATGGAACAACCTGCCACAGCAACGCATACGACGGCTTACAGGGTCTATGAGACGTAGGGTTGAGTCAGTGATCCGATCACGTGGGTCCTACACACGTTATTGACGCAAAGATCGCTAGAGGTCTTCTCAGAACAATGACTGTACGTTAGAAAACATAAACGTCATCCACACTGTCCGTGATGGACCTATAGCTCCATACTTAAATTGAGGTGAAAATATGCCTAAAATTCCCAAAAATTTTCACCTTAAATTATTCAGAATAAAATATTGAAAACGGCATGATTGTTATGTTTTTATGTGACCATAATATCACTTCTCCAGAAAATATAGCAATATCATGGGTATATTACACTGTTTTGACGACAACAAACTTGTAATGTGCGAGGTTGTAAAAAAACGGGGGGGGGTGCTTAACTTAATTCTTTGTGTATACTTCTGAAATTTGGAACATATTACCTCAACGTATAAAGTATTTACTTCTGAAATTTGGAACATATTACCTCAATGTATAAAGTAATTACTTCTGAAATTTGGAACATATTACCTCAACGTATAAAGTATTTACTTCTGAAATTTGGAACATATTTCCTCAACGTATGAAGCATTTACTTCTGAAATTTGGAACATATTACCTCAACGTATAAAGTATTTACTTCTGAAATTTGGAACATATTACCTCAATGTATAAAGTAATTACTTCTGAAATTTGGAACATATTACTTCAACGTATGAAGTATTTACTTCTGAAATTTGGAACATATTACCTCAACGTATGAAGCATTTACTTCTGAAATTTGGAACATATTACCTCAACGTATGAAGCATTTACTTCTGAAACTTGGAACATATTACCTCAACGTATGAAGCATTTACTTCTGAAATTTGGAACTTATTACCTCAACGTATAAAGTATTTACTTCTGAAATTTGGAACATATTACCTTAACGTATAAAGTATTTAATTCTGAAATTTGGAACTTATTACCTCAACGTATAAAGTATTTACTTCTGAAATTTGGAACTTATTACCTCAACGTATGAAGCATTTACTTCTGAAATTTGGAACAAATTACCTCAACGTATAAAGTATTTAATTCTGAAATTTGGAACATATTACCTCAACGTATAAAGTATTTACTTCTGAAATTTGGAACTTACTACCTCAACGTATGAAGCATTTACTTCTGAAATTTGGAACTTATTACCTCAATGTATGAAGTATTTACTTCTGAAATTTGGAACATATTATCTCAACGTATGAACGTATGAAGTATGAAGTATTTACTTCTGAAATTTGGAACATATTGCCTCAACGTATGAAGCATTTACTTCTGAAATTTGGAACATATTACCTCAACGTATGAAGTATTTGCTTCTGAAATTTGGAACATATTACCTCAACATATGAAGTATTTACTTCTGAAATTTGGAACATATTACCTCAACGTATGAAGCATTTACTTCTGAAATTTGGAACATATTACCTCAACATATAAAGTATTTACTTCTGAAATTTGGAACTTATTATCTCAACGTATGAAGCATTTACTTCTGAAATTCGCAGACGATTTTGTCCAGTAGAAGCTGCGAAACGTATTTTCAGTCCCATGTTAAAGCTGCAAACAGAGAAACGATCCCCTATATAAAGAGAGGGGTGCTTTGTGCCTCCCATTGATTTCAAAAAGTTGTAGACGGATTCGGATGAATCTTAGCGGACAGGTTGGGTTTGTGACAATGACGATTTGATTCGATTTTGGTGAAGATCTGAATATGGATTCGGATATGAGAATTATTTAATTTTGAAGTGATTCTTCACCATTGGGAGATCGTGCCCAAAACGAAACATAGCAGGATATCTCAAAAAGTTATGGATGGATTTGGACGAAACTTATTGGGCATGTTGTGTGTGTGACAAGCAAGAATCGATTCAATTTTGGTAAAGATCCAGATCCGGATCCAGCTCGTAGAATTTTAAAAATTGATTCTTCACCATTGGGAGACAGAACCAAAAACGATAAATAGCAGGATATCTCAAAGTTATGGATGGATTTGGACGAAATTTGGTGGACATGTTGGGTTTGTGATAAGGAAGAAGTGATTCGATTTTGGTGAAGATCAGGATCAGGATCCAGATACGAGAATTATTTAATTTTATAATTGATTATATTCACCATTGAGTGATAGTGCTAAAAACGATATATAGCATGTTATCTCAAAACGTTGTGGAAGTTTTATAACTAAACTTGGTGGGTGGGTTCAATGTGAGACAAGGAAGAATTGATTCGATTTTGGTTAAGATCAGGATCACGATCCAGATACGAGAATTATTTAATTTTATAATTGATTATTCACTATTGGGTGATCGTGCTAAAAACGATATATAGCATGTTATCTCAAAACGTTGTGGAAGTTTTATAACTAAACTTGGTGGACGAGTTGGTTCGGTGACAAGAACAAGCCGATTCGATTTTGGTTCAGGTCCGAATCCAGATCCGGTTTCTCAGTGGGATACAAAACATAAACTGTTCAACCTGGCGGAGGTATGCTCCCTACCGAGTGGCCTTGTAGTCTGTCACATGGTCGCTGTGCGAGGACATCATTGGACAATGGAGAATCAAACGCATCTTTTTCTTTCACGCAGCAATTTATCCAAACCACGTTACTTTTCTCCTCTAGTTCTGCGTTAATTTCTGATACGCAGTGTCCAGATTTGTTGTAAAATATTGTCATTTTACATAACATTTTACATCTTTTAGCTAAGTATTGTCAAGTGAAAAAAAATAGAAGACGAATACATTGACTTGAAAAAGGCTTGATGGTAGATTTTGCGATCTGTGAATATTTTAACCTCAACGTTTTTTTTAACCCCCTAAAAAAATTCTGGATCTGCCCCTGCTAATGATGGCAACAGGAGAACAAGAAATATGTCATGCATAGCACGATACTTGTGAAATCCATATAATAAGCTGTTGGCCGATGATGACCTCAAAAATAATTGGAGGTTGAATTCAGTGTCCGCATATGCAAGGCCTCTTTAAATTTCAAGTCAATCAGATGAAAATTGAGGATTTTAGAAATTTGGCCTATGTTGTTGTCCTTTTGGCCTATGTTGAACTTTTAGCCTATGTTGACCTCAAAAATACTTGGTGGTAGAATTCATTGTCCAGATATGCAAATCCTCTAAAAAATTTAAGTTAATTGGATGAAAATTAAGGATTTTAGAAATTTGGCCTATGTTGACCCTTGGCCTATCTTGATCTCAAATTTAGTTCGGGGTTGAATTCAGTGACCAGATATGCAAATCCTCTTAAAATTTCAAGTTAATTGGATGAAAATTGAGGATTTTAGAAATTTGGCCTATGTTGACCTTTTGGCCTATCTTGATCTCAAATGTAGTTCGGGGTTGAATTCAGTGACCAGATCTGCAAGCCCTCTTAAAATTTCAAGTCAATCGGATGAAAATTGAGGATTTTAGAAATTTGGCCTATGTTGACCTTTTGGTCTATCTTGATCTCAAAATAGTTGGGGGTTGAATTCAGTGACCAGATATGCAAATCCTCTTAAAATTTCAAGTTAATTGGATGAAAATTGAGGATTTTAGAAATTTGGCCTTTGTTGCCCTTTTGGCCAATGTTGACCTCAAACTAGTTGGGGGTTGAATTCAGTGACCAGATATGCAAGCCCTCTTAAAATTTCAAGTCAAATTGGATAAAAATTGAGGATTTTAGAAATTTGGCCTATGTTGACCTTTGGCCTATCTTGATCTCAAATTTAGTTTGGGGTTGAATTCAGTGACCAGATCTGCAAGCCCTCTTAAAATTTCAAGTCAATCGGATGAAAATTGAGGATTTTAGAAATTTGGCCTATGTTGACCTTTTGGCCTATCTGGATCTCAAAATAGTTGGGGGTTGAATTCAGTGTCCAGATATGTAAAACCTCTTAAAAGTTCATTCCAGAAATAATACTTAAAATTATATTTAACTTATAAATAACTAGCTGAATGCACCCGGCGTTGCCCGGGTTCTTTTTGAATGAATTTACTACTATAATTCAGCTTTTACTCGCAGCCATAGAAGATTGACTACTATAATTCAGCTCAGCTTTTAATTGCGAAATGGGCCCAGCCTGGCCGAGGTGGGCCTCGACCGGCCTCACCACCTAGCCTATAACCTTTCCGGGGCCCGTCCCGACATTTTTATTTCTTTTTGAATGAATTTACTACTATAATTCAGCTTTTACTCGCGGCCATAGAAGATTGACTACTATAATTCAGCTCAGCTTTTAATTGTGAAATGGGCCCAGCCCGGCCGACGCGGCCTCGACCGGCCTCGCCACCTAGCCTATAACCTTCCCGGGGCCCATCCCGACATTTTTTGTATTGGAGGTTTCCTCCTATCTTTCACCGTTCAGGAGATTAGTGCGTGCAGACAAACAAACAAACAAAAACTTTCTTTTATATATATAGAAGATAATAATAATATATAATATAGATAGAAGATAGAAGATAAATGTAATATTCATAATAAAAATAATAAAATTAACAATAAAAATAATTTATTCAAAATATTTTTTTTTGGGAATTCATTAAAATTTCATCCTCAATTTAATTATCCGCCAGTCTGTCTGTCTGTATGTCTGCCTGTATATCTTTCACTCTGTCCATCCATGGCAGAGCTTCGCTGGCCTGACTCCACCCACAAATCTAACCTCTGGAGGGTTTGGGGGAGGTCTGTTGGGGACTTGTGGGGAGGGGTTTTGAAGGCCTGGAGTGGGGAGGGGATTGAAGCCTTTGGGCCATGAGGAGGAGGTTGAGGACTTGGGGTTTGGAAGGGAAGAGGGATGGGAGGTGTTGAGGACTTGGTCACATTTTATGATGTGTGGATGCTCTGTGGGTACCTGCTAGTCTATTATAAATTACGTTAACAGGTTTCATATACAGACTTGGCATTTAATATGGAATATTTTTTTTGTGGGGGTGAACTTACTTTTCAAGATGTCTTAGAACCAAAAGTTCATTGGAATTATGTTGAAATTATTCTAGATTTTGTTAATGTGACCTTTAAAAGAAACAAAATCCACATTTGACATTTCGAAACAAATAAATTGATCCTTGAAAGTGATGTAAACTGATCTCGAACTCAATTCATGGACAGTACTGTGTTAAACTTCTGTACGTTTTCCAGAAGTATCTCTTTATTTTGCACATGAGCCCAATTTTTTTTAAACAAAAACAAAAGTTAAATTACGACTGGGATTACGGACAGTAAAATTACAGTTCAGTACTTCGTGTAACCCCCACGAGCATTCAGGAGAGCACGTACATGTTGAGGCATGCTGTTCACGAGATTTGCCAAGGTTTGGACAGGAATCGCTTGCCATGCAGTGACAACATGCTGCATTTCACGCACAGTGGTCGGCTGCTGGTCCAAGTGGTCGATTTGGCGCATTAATTCTGCCCACAATTTCTCTATCAGATCCATATCCGGGGACATGGCAGGCCACTCCATATGCTCTACACCACGGTCAGCAAGAAAGTGTTGGGGATCATGCGAGCACGATGAGGCCGTGCATTGTCATCTTGGAAGACAAAGTTTCCTCGAAAGGCTGCACGAGCAAATGGAAGCAATGTTTCTTCCAGAATGGCCCTTTACTTGAACTGGTTCAGGTTTCCATTCAGAACAACCAGGTCAGTTTTGCCCCCTGCATGAAAAGCAGCCCAAACGGTCACCCCACCACCTCCAGCTTGGACTCTTGGCACTATACAATCTTTGTTGTAGGCTTCATGCACTTGTCTGCGCACTCGGACGCGGCCATCTTGACGATAGACCAGAAATCTAGACTCGTCACTGAAGATCACGTGATTCCAGTGTCCTGGCTGCCATTGACGGTGCTCTCCGGCCCACGGCAATCGGCGCTGGCGGTGTTGTCTGGTCAGGCGTGGCTTTCTCGGGGGATGCCTGGCACGATAGCCTGCTTGAACCAGTCGTTGGTTGACTAGCCTTCTGGATACAGGCACATTTGTCAGTTGCTGCCACTCAGCCCTAAGCCGATTAGCTGACTTGGTACGGCCATTGCGGACTAACCGGTGCAGCTGGCAATCATCCCTCCTTGTGGTTCTGCGGGGACGTCCTGGCCTCGGTATTGGAGTAGGGACACCCCTCTGAGCATTTCGTTTCAGGATCTTTGACACCTGACCTTGAGTGATGCCATACTGCCGAGCAATAGCACGCTGTTTCATGCCGTAATTTTGTAAAGCCACCACTCCATGACAAACAGCATTGTCGAGTTGACGGACCATCTCCAGAGGAAGCGGCAATAACTGTTGGAGACGTGCAGCAGTTGTTTTCCACTAATACAGGACGCAACAACCCTTGTATACCTGACTGTGAAGCCAATCATCAAATGCACCTGTCCGTACATTTTGCCACGCCACCTGTGATATAATCCTGTTGTTGACTTCTTGCTGTGACAGACAATCAGTGACATGGTTCTTTTCACAAATAAATCACCAAAGTGTAAAAGAAACTCACCAGATTGATATACTGTGTTAAGAAAGTAAACCCAAGTCAAGAAAAAAAAAATTATTCCATATTAAATGCCAAGTCTGGAGTTGGAAGTTGTTATGATCGAGTCTTATTCTTGTTGCACTTCCGTTTCTTCACTAGTTTCAATCCTTCCTGCGTTGTTGACGTATTTACTTATTGACTCGGCTGGCCCACACATTACCTCAGACCTTGCCAGTCCCCTTCCTGGTGTGGGATTTGTAGGTCCTATTTTGCTAATTTTACACATCTTGATGAAACCTCTTCTGGTTGATTTACAACGACAAGGTCCTGTTTTGCCATCAGATGTTCACTTCGTTCTTTCTGAGATTGCAAGGATATCGTTGCAATTCTTCCATGACTCTTTATTTATTTATTTATTTATTTATTTATTGGTTTCTCACAAACCTTGAGAATTTCCTTCGTGATAATCCAACCCTCAGTAGGCGCTTTAAGCTGCCTCCGTGTCTTTGTTTTGTCTGAAAGTTTTTCTTGGAGCGCTCTCTTCCATGGGGGTCGTTGATGTTTCTTCGATGGAGTTTTGCGCTGATCGGTTTAAATCTTCTTCCTCACCATTCCACAAGCACATGGGCAGCAGCTGATATTAATCATTATGATTCCATACTATTATTTGTTTGTACGGATAGTGAAAGAGGGTTTGGAGGACTTTTGGGTATTTTTTGTTGAGGTTTGAACTGCTTCTCACTTTTTACCGATTCAACCTTGACTGTCTTGATGATCCTTGATGTCTTGAAGGAAATTTACCCTGCGCTTGCGAAGCAAAAAGCAATTTGGTTGCGTACGTACGTGTCTGCATTTTAAAATTCATTTTCTCAGCAACCGTTGGTCCGATTGACACGAAATTTTTATCATAGGAGCCCCTCCGCTTGCAGATTTTTTTTTCTTTTTATTATGACGTCATAGGTCACGCGGTACGGACGCCATCTTGGAAAAACGTTACACCTCTATATCTCCCAAACCACTCAATGGGAAAAGTTGAAACAATGCTCATTTTCAAGTACTCCCAGTGGGGAATAAGATGTGTTAATGATGTCATCGGTACCTTAATTATGATGTCATAATTCGACTAGTACAACGCTTGATTCGATCAGTATGAATTTTGTTTTCTCTGCAATTCTTGGTCCGATTGACATTACATTTTCACCATAGGAGCGCCTCCTCCTGTATAATACTTTCATGATAATTATGATGTCATAGGTCACATGGTACAGGCGCCATCTTGGAAAAACTTCGCACCTCTATGTCTCTGAAACCAATCCATGGAAAACAATTGAAACGTGCCTCATTGTAAAGAACTCCGCACGGGGAATAAGTGTTGTTAACGATGACGTCTTTGGTGCCGTAATTATGACGTCATAATTCGCCAGGGACAATTCTTAGTCTGATCAGTTTGAAATTTATTGAGCGTGATCAGTGCAACAAGAGTATTCTACGAATACCATGTAGTTTCCTCGGAGTTTGGATCATCTTCGGAGGTATCAACAGAGGATTTTGCTTATATGTTCCCATGTTTGGAGTTGTTAACACTATGTTGTGAAAACAGGTTTAGTTGTTATAACCCCACACACAGGAATCGAAAAATGGAGTTAAGCAATTGGCTTACTTCTGTGTGTTCATCTATCCACAAACGTCAATTTATATTCGAGGAACAACGTATTGTTATATTTTAACAACGTAATTGAATGTTATATTTTGACCATGAATCAGAAAACAAACCTGCTGTTTAACACTACTTTGGCTATGAATTTGTGCCAATTGCGCATGTGCAGAGAGGAGATAAATAATTTTCTTCCTCTCGGCCTGTCTGGCAATGAAACAAAGTTAAAAATCATTCCAAACAGGAAACTTTCTGTTTTTTTAGCAACATCTTAAACCTAAAGGACACAAACAACAGGCACTAATAATTAATGTAATGTGTTATATAAGGTGGTGTAGAAGACGCTGCATCAATAGCGGTAAACATCTGGAATTAATTTTTTTATTTGACCTTTAAAACCTTTATTTTAATTAGATGTAAGTATATATTTGAACGCTGTAGAACACAAATCACATTCTTACCGCTTCCAAGAACCTCCAGTTTTGCAGTACATGGACATGTTAAATAAGGTGGTGTATAAGACATTTTACAACGGCGGTAAACTTCCAGAATTCAATTGAATTAAACGCTTGAACACTGCATGGGGTGTTGTGTTCTACGAACTCTCTAGCCACTGTTGGTATTTAGGACTGGGTGGATGACAGCAAGTCTTGTCCAAGTGCTTGGGCCTGAGTTGTTATGTTTGACCTTGTAATCTAGCGACACGTCATTCATCTGCCAACCTGTTTGCACTTTTTTATTTCCCTGGGCACAATTTGAACATTAAAGAATAATCTCACTGTTGTGATGCATCTTTCCTCTGATCTACATTTCATGTTGCAGAAAATAGAAACCTCACTTTCCTATCTGCTCCACTTTAATCTTGGTAATGGTGATTTCCAGGCTGGTATTTTGAAATATGCTTCATTCCCCATTTGGCCAGGTGCATTTGTTTGGCCAAATTGTCCTGGTTCTTCCTCAGTCAGTGCGTGGTCCTTTAGTAGCCCATTTAGTAGGCAAAATATCAGAAATTGAAGGCTTTTTTTTATTTTAAACGATTTATATAAACATCTGTTAAATCATATCACATGCAAATCATCAAAATCTAAACAGTATTTGTAGAATTTCAATAAAAGCCACATCACTGTTCATATCGGTAAATATTATTCCATCGTGTTTGGAAAAACTGTAAAATTGGAAACATTGGAAAATGGAAAAATTGGAAAATTGGGGGAAAATTGGAAAAACAATATAGCCGATTTTACTCCAAGGGGTCCCAGGATTACCCATCCAAAATATCGTTGCGATCGGTTCAGCCGTTTTTGCGGTACATGGGAACGGACAGACAGACAGACATTTGGTGAATTATAGTAAGATTACAGATTACTACTATTGCTTTTTAGGGTCGCACTTTTATACCTGCATGTTGTGTGCACACTTAGGGGCACCTTTGAATTCGTAGAACACTCTAGGCCGAGAATGTTCAATTTTTTTACACCTGCATGTTGTTTGCCAGTGGTAAGAACATTTTAAATGATGTCTTGGTGAGTCGGTGATCCCAATAAAGGGATCTCATCCATAACTGAAGTCACTAAATCCTTGTCATAGTTTACAGAACTTACTGCTCAGCTGCAATGGGCACTCGATTTGTGTCATAAGTTAGAGATCTCCCATTGGTCTGCGTGGCCGTTTTTGGTGTTTGTCCACCGGACTATGTAATGACACTAAACTTAATGAGCACAACACCCACCCATTATGGCATGGTGTTCACTTGTAGAATACTACAAGGTTATGCCAGTATGGTTGCAATGAATAAATACGATCTTTATCTGTGCCTAGGGCTGGCTTCCATGTTGTACCCAATTAGAGCCACCTAGTCTTAACGACCGAAGCACGGATTGACCGTGTGCCCACCCGGTGCCCAGAGTAACATTCTCCGTATGCCCGTACGGTGCTCGGAGCTCTGTGTACCGTGCGCCCGCCTGATGCTCGGAGCCTCGTTGACTCTGCCTTGCCCACTTCGTGGAGTTGCCCTGGGCACGCGTCCGTGCTGGAGTGGGCATTAAGTTTCACGGCCAGTTGCTTTTCAGCCGGCAGGCGGCAGTGCTACTCACAGTGTGAGTGCGGCTATTTCTGTACCGCCTCCACGGAATGGTGTCGGGTGTTGAACAACCCAGTTGGAGGGAGGATTGTGCCCCAGCATGGCCGTGCCCCCTCTAGAATCGCCTCGCTGCTCGTGTCGGTGGCCCTGTTTTCACTTGTTGGCCTGTTATTCAGGCCAAGCTGCTCCATTTTGTGTTCTGCATAAAATGGATGACCATCGTATTGTCAGCTCTATCCACTCTATCCACACCGGCTCATACTTAGGCATGTCCTTTGGCATACACTTTGGCATGTCCTTTAGACATTTTGCACTGAGCTCGACAAAGGAAGAACGCACAACCTTTTCTTCTGCATTATCGACCACAATGTCACCTTCACTTCTTTTCTTTTTTTTCTATTTGTTTATACTTTGCACATTTTAAACTTCTTTGTTCAAGGTTTCAGGATGCCATTTTTCTGGCCAATTTTTGCAAGCGGATTGTTTTGCTATCTTGTGTTTGTTGTGCCTTTTTGGCTTCCATTCGGCCCTTTTTGTCTTGCTGCAAGCGGTGCTAAAACCAAACTAACTAGGCTTGACTCGCAGGTTCACCAAAACAATGTCGGCCCTTTGTCTCTCCTGGCTCACTCACATACTTGATTGTCCTGCTAACAAACGCCTTTTGTCCCATGAGAATCTAGCTGCTGCACGGGGAACAATTGGTGGTGTTGACTTTTGGAGGTACTCGTAACAAAGGCCTGAAACCTCCACGGAGTTCGCACAGTGGACGTGAACGGTTTTTACTGTGTTTCTTCAGAAAGGCCGGAGCTCTTATTGCATCAGGAGAACAGATACTAATTCTGTAATTCAACCCTAATAGGACTTGAACTTTCACTTTAGTTTTCAACTCGAGTTTGACATCACAAAAGGCTCGGAAGCCTTCAACGGGATTTATTACGTGTGTGAGAAAAATCGACATCACTCACAGTGCTTTGGAGATCCACTGCAACATGTTTAACAGCCCCATTTATTCCCCTCGTCCCATGGGGTCAACCGAGGAAAGGTTTTGGTCCAGATATTTCAGGAAGTGTCTGGTCTGGCCAGTTCGGATGGAGGTGATTTGGGTAAGAAATTGTGATTTGTTTAAACTAAACTGCTGGCAACTCCTCGCCTACTTTTTTAGAAAGACACCAAGGGATCTTTAACTTCCACCAACCAGCTGTGAAGCTCTGCCTGCGAAGCACCAATCCGACAGTTTGTAGTCTAGTCTAGGAACCGAACCCAGGCTAGACAGCTCAGGCTAGACAAGTGCCGCCTTGTGTTAACGGTGCCATGTGCGTTTCATCATACTGCAACAATAAATCATATTACCACTCCACCAGCAGGGCATTTGCAGTGGAGAACACATTTACTCCAGGAAGATGGTGTCACCTGCCATATGTTCAGGAGCACCTCTGCCTTGAGGAAATGCAGATTCTTCCCTGGGTCACACGGAGAGCTGACATGGCTCCCATCAAATGTGTCTGGAAATGTAAGGATCAGGAACTGCGGGAAATCCGATCTCTACCAATAGTCAAGAAGCAATAGGGTTGAAAATGGAAATAAATGGTACAAAGCTCATTTTTCACCATAGTTGCAAAATACTCTGTTGAATACCATATCAGAGCTCCCGAGTTTTGCGCCCATGTGTGTTTTTTTCACAACAAGTCCAATCGCGTGCGTGAGTATGTTTCTGCACGCGTGCATGTCTGTGACCATGATAATTCAAAAAGTTACGGTTATATTTTGAGGAAATCTGGTACACTAGTTCGGTAGTTTGGGACAATGAAGTGGTTAAGAATTGGGGCAAAGCAGACTATATTTCGATGTTTGTCCGAGAACACCATTTTTTGAAAAATAAGTTATGGATGCATTTCGGTGAAACTTGGTGTACATAATCAACCTATCGAGTGAACCATCTAATTCATGTTTTTGACCAATCAGACAATATTTGCATGTCTGTCTGTCCAACAGCATTTTTGAATCGATTGACTTTGGTGAAATTTAGTGAACTTATGTTACCTGTTCCTCCCCACGCCTCGGTTACGGTGCACCTCAGAGTCTCGAGAGGGAACACGGCAGAAAGATTTGTTATTCTGAGTTTTCTAATAAACCATGGTAAAACCACCCCAATGCAATTGTAGAACAAAACAAGTAATTGTATAAAGAACTCTCACATCCACAATAATAACACTATTAAAGAAGGTACAATGAAAATATCACTTGCATCAAATGAACAATACATATGATGGTACCATAATTCCCCAATGCTCTCAAAGCAATAAACTCATGATGCGACAAACGTGAGTGGAATGTAACATTCCCCAAAGTCCGTGCACTAATCCCCACACTGGTTGAAGCCATGCAGAACGATGAGGACAGGCAGGAATCGGCATGGAGGTGGACGAGGAGTTACAAAGTGAGAGGTCGATATGTGAATTTATCCGATATGTAAACAAATGGCGCTCCACAGGGTGAGGTCGATATTGGAATCCAAATGACAAAACAAGATGCACCAAGCGGATAGTCTCTTTGAGGACAAAATGGCGGATAGACCTGTAATGGAGGCCCTGGCTCCCTCCAACAATGACTCACCCTTGGTGAAAAAACCTGAGACACAGGTTTAAGTGCACTCGCAATATATGATGATGTCTCGGGCAATCCCTTTCCCGAGAAGCTTCAACTCATTCGCGGCCAATATCAAAAAAGTCCGCTCACAGCCCCGATGCGACTGTACAGTTGTATCTCTCCATTGGCCATCTTCTTCCTGCCAATCCTCCTCTCTCCTCTTTGCTGCATCTTCCGTTCTCCTTCACAAACATTTATTTTTACCTTTTACTAAAGTCATCTCCATATCACACAAAAATCTTAACAACAATATTACCTGAAACTAAACATCCTAACAGTATATAATAACAACAAAGGCGGAAGTTATGGATCCGTAACACTTACTCAACATCCTATTTTTATTTAATCAATGCAGGTTGGACAGTTTGCAAGAAATTTTATTCAAGTAAAAGACCGGATATCAATTCTCAAAAATCGATTGTGCACAATTGACAGAAATATGGATTTTCTCTCGTCCAAGTCTCGGCGTTGTCTATCAATTTCTGTAACTCCCAGGCTCTCGACACGCAGCACATTACAACATGACGTGCCCATGCAATTAATGCACCGTTCTGAACAAACCAAACCTGCTTTCCTACATACACATGCCTTACCGCACCTTATTTTACATGCACAGGTGACATTGTTGCTAGGTTTCTTGGAGAAGGCAGGTGGTCTGTGGCAATTGGAATTACAGTCGGATCATGAGTTTGCCATCCCATCAAATCCTGGGTCTCCTTACCATTCCTGTTCCAGTCATATACAAATTAATGGAAGGAGTTGCTCGTACTACCAACACGACAAATTCATGGAAGGAGTTGCTCGGGCTACCAATTCGACAATTCATGGAAGGAGTCGCATGGGCTACCAACAAGACAATTCATGGAAAGAGTTGCTCTGGCTACCAACAAGACAATTCATGGAAGGAGTTGCTTTGGCTACCAACAAGACAATTCATGGAAGGAGTTGCTGTGGCTACCAACAAGACAATTCATGGAAGGAGTTGCTTGGGCTACCAACAAGACAATTCATGGAAGGAGTTGCTTGGGCTACCAACATGACAATTTCATGGAAGGAGTTGCTTTGGCTACCAACAAGACAATTCATGGAAGGAGTTGCTTTGGCTACCAACAAGACAATTCATGGAAGGAGTTGCTTTGGCTACCAACAAGACAATTCATGGAAGGAGTTGCTCTGGCTACCAACAAGACAATTCATGGAAGGAGTTGCTTGGGCTACCAACAAGACAATTCATGGAAGGAGTTGCTTGGGCTACCAACATGACAATTTCATGGAAGGAGTTGCTCTGGACACCAACATGACAAATTCATGGAAGGAGTTGCTCGGGCTACCAACATGACAAATTCATCAGAGGAGTTGCTCGGGCCACCAACATGACAAATTCATGGAAGAAGTTGCTTGGGCTACCAACATGACAAATTCATGGAAAGAGTTGCTCTGGCCACCAACATGACAAATTCATGGAAGGAGTTGCTCAGGCTACCAACATGACAAATTCATGGAAGGAGTTGCTCTGGCCACCAACATGACAAATTCATGGAAGGAGTTGCTCAGGCTACCAACATGACAAATTCATGGGAGGAGTTGCTCGGGCCACCAACATGACAAATTCATGGAAGGAGTTGCTCGGGCCACCAACATGACAAATTCATGGAAGGAGTTGCTCGGGCCACCAACATGACAAATTCATGGAAGGAGTTGCTCGGGCCACCAACATGACAAAATTAATGGAAGGAGTTGCACGGGCCACCAACATGACAAATTCATGGAAGGAGTTGCTCGGGCTACCAACATGACAAATTCATGGGAAGAGTTGCTCGGGCCACCAACATGACAAATTCATGGAAGAAGTTGCTCGGGCCACCAACATGACAAATTCATGTAAGAAGTTGCTCGGGCCACCAACAAGACAATTCATGGAAGGAGTTGCTCGGTCTACAAACACGACAATTCATGGAAGGAGTTGCTCGGGCCACCAACACGACAATTCATGGAAGGAGTTGCTTAGGCTACCAACACGACAATTCATGGAAGGACTAATAGATCTGTATCGCTTACAACCACCACAACTGGGGATTCACTTGCTTTGGCCATTTGAAGTTCTGTCGGCACAGTACGTGTGTCAGCATCTGATTCTACATGTTTCACGAGGATTCCAGCATTCCCAAGAATCGGTGTTAGTGTTTGGATCAGACGCATCTTTTTTATTTTATTTTATTTTTTGTTTTTTTTTGTATACAAGATCGAGGCTCGTGAAAGAGCTAACATTAATCACGAAAAATTCAAACCGACACATAAAACATATAGGAAGGGGAGCATATAATAAGCATATAATAAGCACATAATAAACATATAATAAGGAGTTTTTTTGTTGCTCCCATTTCCAAGAAACTCATTACCCCGCACGTGCGAAGACAAAAGCGGCGTTAACCAATTGGTTCACTTTGTCTGTCTGTCTGCAAACGTTAATTTATGATCGAGGAACAACTTTCTGTCGATTGAATGTTATATTTTTAATACGAATGGAAAAACGAACCTGCAGTTTATCAGAACTTTTACTCTGAATTCATCCCGATCACACATGCCCAGTGAGGAGTGAGAAAATTATTTTATTCTGTCTGGCAATTGAACAAAGTTCCAAACAGGAAACGTACTGTTTTAAAGGATATCGTGAAGGACACAAACAAACAGGCATGAATAACTAATGTAACGTTGTGGTGCTGTGCACACACAACTCGATTGCCAAGAAGGTAGGCCACCACTCGTTGTACAAACCAAAACACTTTATTCTAGGCTCGCACGTAAGCACTGGGCGGGCTCGACTTTCGAGCCCGCATATATGTCCCGAGGCCATGCCTTGCCCTCGGGCGTGGCCGGTCGGCCGAAAGGCGGGGCATGTATTTCAGTTCCACCCTGCGCCTCGTGACGCCTTTGCTCCGGGCGTGGCCCGAGCTGCGCTTCCACGCCCGGTCGCTCGCGCCACCCACTGGTGCG
This sequence comes from Myxine glutinosa, assembly GCF_964187855.1. Taxonomy (NCBI): domain Eukaryota; kingdom Metazoa; phylum Chordata; class Myxini; order Myxiniformes; family Myxinidae; genus Myxine; species Myxine glutinosa. The sequence continues at coordinate 263,757,510 of NC_136262.1, read as the reverse complement.
CGGAATTATTGCCCGCTGGCATTGTATCCGCCACACGCGCCCCCCCAGAATTCCCGCGCACCTGAAGGGTGAGCTTGTGGGGAAGCTGGATGACCCGGCCGAAACGCCCTCTGGCGATGCGTGCAGGGCTGGGGGGTGGCGGGACGACGGGGGTGGGGGTGCCGGGGGTCTGCCCGCCGGGGGGCGGCCTCGACTCGGAGGCAGAGCTGCTTGTGGGGGGTGATCCAGGTCGAGGTGGGCCGGCTTGAGGCGGTCCATGGAGATACGATCTGGAGTACCGCCGATGTCCACGGTGAAGTGCTTGTCCCCGGTCTCCAGCACGCGGAAGGGCCCGTCGTACAGGGGCCGCAGCGGTGCCCGGTGGGCGTCGTGCCGGACAAAAACGTACTCCGCCGTGCGATGCTCCAGGGCGACGTGTGAGGACGGGCAACCGTTGTGTGCCGTCGGTACCGGGGCGAACCTCCTGGCGGTCTCCTGAAGGGTGGAGCGCTGTTGCGCCACGGACCAAGGTGCCGTGGAGTCGGGGATAAATTCGCCCGGTACCCACAGTGGTTGTCCGAAGACCAGCTCCGCCGAGGACGTGCGCAGGTCGTCCTTGGGCACCGTCCTGAGGCCCAGCAGGACCCAGGGGAGCTGTCGGCCCATTTGCCGTCGCGGAGGCTGGCCCGGAGCACGGCCTTCATTGAGCGATGGAAGCGCTCGCACAGGCCGTTGGCCTGGGGGTGGTAGGCCGTGGTGCGGTGCAGCTTGACGCCGAGCCCTTGCGCCACCGCTCCCCAGAGCTCCGAGGTGAACTGGGGCCGCGGTCGGACGAGATGTCCGAGGGGGCGCCGAACCGGGCAACCCAAGTGACGATGAAAGCTTGTGCGACGTCAGCCGCAGCCGTCGCCACCAAGGGCATGGCCTGCGGCCACCGGGTGGTGCGGTCCACCATGGTGAGGAGGTGGGTGAAACCCCACGAGGGGGGCAGAGGTCCCACCAAGTCGACGTGCACATGGTCGAACCTACGTTCGGGCACCATAAACGGGGCCCAGGGGGCCTGGGTGTGGCGGTGGACTTTCGCGTGCTGGCACGCGAGGCACGTCCTGGCCCAGTCGCGGATGTTCTTCCGGAGGCCATGCCAGACGAACTTCGCCGCGACAAGTTTCTGGGAGGCCTTTGTGCCCGGGTGGGACAGGCCGTGGATGGCGTCAAAAACCTGGTGCTGCCAGCCAGTGGGCACGATGGGGCGAGGCCGGCCGAGGGAGACGTCGCACAAAAGGGCAGTGCCCGCGACGTCGAACGGCACCTCGGCGACGTGGAGGCCCGTGACGGCGGTCCAAAAGGCCTGGACGTCGGGGTCGGTGGTCTGGTCCGCCGCCATCCGGGCATAGTCGATCCCGAGGTGGACCGCGTGTGCGACGGACCGGGAAAGGCAATCCGCCACCGGGTTGTCCTTACCCGCGACGTGCGGGATGTCCGTCGTGTACTCGGACACGGCAGAGAGGTGACATTGCTGCCGGGCCGACCATGGCTCGGCGACCTTGGCCATCGCGAAAACAAGGGGCTTGTGATCGACGAAGGCCGTGAACGGGCGGCCCTCGAGAAGATGGCGGAAGTGTCGGACCGCCAGGTGGAGCCCGAGCAGCTCGCGGTCGAAGGTGCTGTACCGGCATTCGTGCGGGCGGAGCTGCCGGCTAAAAACGCCACCGGCTGCCAAGCACCACTCACCCACTGCTCGTGCACCGTGCCCACCGCGTAGTCTGACACGTCGGTGGTGAGGGCGATTGGTGCATCGGGCGCCGTGTGCGCCAGCATGGTGGCGTTGGCCAAGGCCAGCTTTGCGCCCGCAAACGCCGCGTCCATCTGCTCCGTCCAGGCGATATCACCTTTGCCCGGCTTCCCCCGGAGGGCCTCGTGCAGGGGGCGCAGGAGCTGGGCGACATGGGGCACGAAGCGGTGATAAAAATTCACCATGCCCAGGAATTCCTGGAGCCCCTTGATCATGCGGGGGCGCGGGAAACTCCGGACCGCCTCCACCTTGGCCAGTAAAGGGATGGCCCCGTGCCTGGTGATGCGGTGCCCCAAGAAGTCGATGGCGGTGACGCCGAAACGGCACTTCACGGGGTTGATTATCAGGCCATGCTGGCTCAGGCGTTCGAAGAGCGTGCGGAGATGGAGCAGGTGCTCCTCCCGGGACGCGCTCGCGACTAGGATGTCATCCAGGTAGACGTAGATGAAGGACAAGTCGCGTAAGATGCTGTCCATGAGCCGCTGGAACACCTGGGCCGCATTTTTCAACCCAAAGGGCATCCGCAAGAACTCGAAGAGGCCGAAAGGTGTTATGACGGCCGTCTTCGGTACATCGTCCGGTTTTACGGGGACCTGGTGGTAGCCCCGGATGAGGTCCACCTTGGAGAAAATGGTCGTTTTCGCCAACCGGGCGGAAAAGTCCTGAATATGCGGGACCGGGTAGCGGTCGGGGGTGGTGGCGTTGTTGAGCCGGTGGTAGTCACCGCACGGCCGCTGTCCGCCGCCGGGCTTGGGCACAATGTGCAGAGGAGAGGCCCATGCGCTGTTGGAGCGCCGTACGATGCCCAGCCGCTCCAGCGTGGCGAACTCCGCTTTCACAATGGCGAGCTTCGTGGGGTCGAGGCGGCGCGCCCGTGCATAGACCGGTGGTTCGATGGTGGGAATATGGTGTTCCACCCCGTGTTTGACGGCCACCGCTGAAAAGGTGGGCCGTGAGTGCCGGGAAACTTGCGAGGAGGCGGGTAAACTCGTCCGCTGCTGGAAGCATACAGACTAACCTCGCCGGGATGGAACCGCTCAGCAAGCCGCTTGGTAAGCCGCTCGGTGAGCCGCTCAGCGAACAAGCGAGCGAGTTGAAGGTTTCGGCCTGGACGAGGCGTCGACGCTTAACGTCCACCAACAGCCCATCGCACAAAGGAAGTCCGCACCGAGCAGGGCCATTGGCACGCTGGCGGTGACGAAAGACCATTGGAAGTGCTGTCCCCCGAAACGCAGCGAGAGGCAACGCTTCCCGAATGTGCGGATGGGAGTTCCGTTGGCGGCGAGCAAGGTGGGGCCCCGGCCCGCGGCTTGCTTGTCGGATGTGGAGGCAGGGAGGACACTTACCTGCGCTCCAGTGTCGCACAGAAAACGGTGACCAGACGAGGTGTCTGTGATGAACAGGAGGCTGCCGGAATGGCCAACGCTCATGGCCACAAGTGAGCGCCGGCCCGGTCGTTTCCCGACCCGTCGAAAGAACACGGCGGGCGGCACGCCCTAGCCTTGCGGCCGAACCTGGCATGATAATAACACCAGGTTTGCCCCGGTGGTGGCTGCCGCGTCGGTCGTGATGGCGGTGGTGGACGGGGTGTAGCAGCGGCCATGAGGGGGCGCGGCGCTGAAGCCTCCGCACCGGGATCCAGTACGGCAGCGCCATGCACCGGCCGCGTGTGCGTCGCTGAAACCTCCGCACCGGGATCCACCACGGCAGCGCCATACGTCGGCTGCGTGTCGCAGACTGCGAAAGACTTGTCCGCTTCTCCGGCCAGGGCACGGGGTTCCGTTATGTTCGAACCGGCCAGCGCGAGCCGCACCTGCGCAGGTAGCTGGCGGAGGAAAAGCACGCGGAAAAGGAAATCCGGGCGCTGGTTTCCAAGAAGGGACAACATATAATCCATCCGAACGGACGGTCGTGTGTCGCCGAGGGCGGGAAGGTCCAGGAGGCAGTCGGCGCGGTCGGCCTCCGTGAGCCCAAACGTGGCGAGGAGAAGTCGTTTGAGTGCCGCGTACTTGTGGGTGCCCAGCGGGCGCCGAAGGATGGACACGACGCCGGCAGCAGTGCCGGGCCCGAGGGCGGCGACCACGTGAAAGTACATGGGGTCGTCCGCCGTGATGCCCCGGAGCTGGAATTGGGCCTTGGCCTGCACAAACCAAACGTCGGCCTGTGTTTCCCAGAACTCCGGGAGTTTAACGGCGACAACGTTGGTAGCCAGGCGGTTGGTAGCCAGGCGGCGTTGGTAGCCAGGCGTTGGTAGCCAGGCGCCAAGTTCAGGGGTCAGCGACGGCTGAACCAGTCGGGGTCACCAGTGTGGTGCTGTGCACACACAACTCGATTGCCAAGAAGGTAGGCCACCACTCGTTGTACAAACCAAAACACTTTATTCTAGGCTCGCACGTAAGCACTGGGCGGGCTCGACTTTCGAGCCCGCATATATGTCCCGAGGCCACGCCTTGCCCTCGGGCGTGGCCGGTCGGCCGAAAGGCGGGGCATGTATTTCAGTTCCACCCTGCGCCTCGTGACGCCTTTGCTCCGGGCGTGGCCCGAGCCGCGCTGCCACGCCCGGTTGCTCGCGCCACCCACTGGTGCGCGGAATTATTGCCCGCTGGCATTGTGTCCGCCACAACATGTTAAATAAGGTGGTGTAAAAGACGGTGCATCAATGGCGGTAAAATTCTGATTTTATTTTTTCCTACGTCTAAAATATTTATTTTATTTCAAATCAATTATATACTTTGTTACATATTTATGTGAATGTATGTGAATTCCCATGCAGGTGTTTGCTTCCGTGTGTAGTATATTAAGTTGTTGTGTAGTTGTTGTGGTTGGAGGGTCAGGAGCCCTTCTGAAAGAGTGGCAGGAAACGGAAGTGGCCGGAAGCGGAAGTGACGGGAAAGGGAGGAGAAAAGACACGAGGGAAAGGAAGGCTCCTTCTTCCTCGCCCCGCGACGACGAGAAGGTGGGATCGACCTTACGCTGCGCGGAAAACGCGCCGTTGCGAAACGTCTGGCGAGAGGAGTTACCTGGGCGGTAAATACCTTTGGACACGTCCAGTCACTGTGAGTTCGTGCACGAAACCAAGCGTCCGGGACAGTTTGCCCCGTCTACAAAGACGCGTACGGGTCCGCACGTTGGGCCTCGCTCGCGTCGGAAGCCGCGCTGGGTTTTGCCCCGTCTACAAAGACGCGTACGGGTCCGCACGTTGGGCCTCGCTCGCGTCGGAAGCCGCGCTGGGTTTTTGCCCATCTACAAGGACGCGTAAGAGTCGCACTTGGGGCCTCGCGCACGTTGGACGCCGCGCTGGGTTTGCCCCGTGGCTTGGCAAGGAGGGGCGCTGCAGCCGCGGCCCCAGTCCGAGACGGCACGTTTAGAGCACGTCCGCCCGGGGCTCGTTCAACCGCCCGTGTGCGGAGAGGAGAGACATTGACCACGGAGGGAGTCAGGAGTGGGGCTCACGTGAGGAATGTATAAGATTAAGATGGCCATCTTAGAGTTTGTGTAGATGAGTTCACATGGTTGTAATATTGATTGTGCATTGTTGATGGTTGTTGATTGCTCAGTGAATATATTATTGATTATTCCGGATCCTTGGGGTGGGGTTTCTTCTTGACCGGAATTCATATTGATTGCGTTACGAAAGCGTATAAACCATATATCTTTCTGGCGGGGTCCCTCCCACGGTCCGGGGGTCACCAAGACCAGGTAGTTACCGGGAGGACCACGTAACAGAATTGGGGGCTCGTCCGGGATCTAAAAGTGTATAAAATAATAAAATAATAATATTTTTGGTAATTAAAATTTATTAATTAATTATTAATTGGTAATATTTTTTTTTGAGAAATTGGGGAAAGTCTTGGGGTGAAGGTTAACAGGTGTTAACGATAGGCACCATGGCGTTTGTGGCACAGAACTTTGGGGTAACCCCGAGTGAGGCACAGTTCCGAGCGTTGCTAAAGTCGGATCTCTTGAAATTGGCCAAACATTTTAACTTGGAGGTCCGAACTAATTTGAGGAAGGCAGAGTTGCAGGCCACGGTGATACAATCTATGGTGGGATTAGGAACATGGGACGAGTTAGCCTGGGAGTGGCTACCCGAAGAACCAGAAGACGTTGAGCTCCGGAAACTGGAGTTGCAATTACGGAGCCAGGAACGGATAAAAGAAGAGGAAAGGAAAGCAGAAAAGGAAAGAGCAGAAGAAGAAAGGAAAGCAGAAGAGAGAAGAGAAGAGAAACAAGCACAAGAAAGGAGAGTGGAACGAGAACTCCAGGAAAGGTTAGCAGAAGAAGAAAGGAAAGCAGAAAAGGAAAGAGCAGAAGAAGAAAGGAAAGCAGAAAAGGAAAGAGCAGAAGAAGAAAGGAAAGCAGAAAAGGAAAGAGCAGAAGAAGAAAGGAAAGCAGAAAAGGAAAGAGCAGAAGAAGAAAGGAAAGCAGAAAAGGAAAGAGCAGAAGAAGAAAGGAAAGCAGAGGAGAGGAGAGAAGAGAAACAAGCAGAGGAAAGGAGAGTGGAAAGAGAACTCCAGGAAAGAAGAGAAAAGGAACAAGCAGAGGAAAGGAGAGCTGCAAGGGACCTCGAAGCAGAGGAGAGGAAAGCGGAAAGGGAATTAAAGGAACGTGACATGGAGCTTCAGCAAGAAATCAAAGTCAAGGAGCTGGAGTTAATGAGAGAACGGGGAGAGGCACCACCCTTGCTGACGGGGTCGACACCTCACCAGAAAACCTGGGATGTGGGCAGACATGTGAGGCTGGTTCCACCGTTCAGTGAAAAGGAAGTCGCGAAATTCTTCCCACACTTTGAGAAAGTGGCTCGACAATTAAACTGGCCGGAGGAGGCCTGGACCATACTCGTACAAAGTGTGCTGGTGGGGAAAGCTCAGGAAATTTATTCGGCGCTACCAATGGACCAATGTGCAGATTATGAGGTACTGAAGAAGCACATCCTCAAGGCCTATGAGTTGGTTCCGGAAGCTTACAGGCAAAAATTCAGGAATGCCAGGAAGAGGGAGAGTGAGACCCATGTGGAGTTTGCCAGAGTGAAAGAAAACATGTTTGATCGGTGGTGTGAGTCAAAAGGAGTCGGGAAAGACTTCGAGACATTGCGGGACTTGATCCTGGTGGAGGAATTCCAGCAGTGTGTCCACGAGGACATCAAAGTGTACCTGCAGGAAAAGAAGGTACCAAAGTTGTGGGACGCAGCCACCATGGCAGATGATTATGCCTTAACCCACCGAATAGGGGTCCACGAACCTAACTCCTCGCCTAGATCTCCGCAGGGGAGGTGGGGAACAGCAGGTGCGGAGAACGACCATACATGGCGGCGGCCTCGAGATGATTATGGGGACAACTATGATACCCCACCGGTTCGAAATCAGAGGGATGCGGGCCCAAGACAAACTTATAGTTCGGGGGGCCCGAGGCAGACCCCGAGTTTTTCCTCCGGGCCTACTTGCGCGTTTTGCAAAAAACCTGGACACTTGATGTCCAGTTGTTACCTCATGAAAAGGGACAACCCAGAGCGGAGTCCGACTAGTACAACTCCGAATGCGATGGCTAGCGTAAGAAATCGCCATCAAGAGGGTTACCAACCATTTGTTTCCGAGGGGTTTGTGTCACTGGATGGAGCCTCGACTAACCGGAGACCGGTTAGGATATTGAGAGACACAGGGGCCCATCAATCTTTAATGCTTGAAGGCATTTTGCCATGGTCCGAGGAGACGGCAACGGGGGATAGTGTTCGTTTACAGGGGATCGGGGGCGGTGTTAGTGCTCCCCTTCAGGTCATCCAGTTGGAGTCCGATTTGGTGTCAGGACCGGTCACCGTCGGTTTACAAGCCACGTTTCCTGTAGAGGGTGTATCTGTGGTTCTCGGGAATGATTTGGCCGGGGGTCAAGTTTATGGTAACCTGAGGGTTGAGAAAGAGCCCAGCAGGGAAAATAACACCACACCAGCTCGGGATGGTGACAAAAGTGCCAAGTTATTTGTAGGGGGACTGAACTTCAAAACAGAGGAAGAAGTTCTGACCTCTGTCTTCAACAGATATGGGCCGCTGGTGGAAGTGCGGTTGGTAAGAGACTGGGAAACGCAACAGTCAAGAGGGTTCGGCTTTGTCACGTTTGCCAGCACAAAAGACGCCAGAGAGGCAGAGAAGAATTGGAATGGCAAGGATTTGGAGGGTCGGACCATAACAGTAGGGAAGGCATTTCGTAGGCGTCGAGAGGTCTACAGGAGAGGACAACTGGGCGGTAGTTTTGGTGGTGGCCGCAGTCAATATTATTATGGAGGCTCCCTGAGTTACGGCCGCTCCCGAAGGAAGAATTGGCAAAGTAGTGGCCGAGAAGAAGACCGGTATTCAGGGGACTACAGGGACCAGTGGTCCCACCCTAATTATTAGGGACGTTCCGAGAAGTTGAAGCACGGAAGGCGGCGGAGCCGCCGAGCCAAGATTCCTACACGAATTAACCGTGAACGCCGTTCCTAAAGGCGCCCATGTAGAGAACTTTCCTGCACGGACTAACCGTGAACTCCACGTTCCTCAAGGCGCCCATGTAGAGAACTTTCCTGCACGGACTAACCGTGAACTCCGCGTTCCTAAAGGCATCCATGTAGTGAATACTCGGCTTGGCCTCCCGGAAAAGTGCTATCGAGTGGCTTAACTGGCTTTATTTTTAAGTGATAACTGTGCCCGGGGGGAATTGATAATGTGGGGGGGTTGAGTTATCTGGTTTATTTCTCCAAATTGGCCGGCAAAGAAAGTTTTCGCTGGGTTCAAACTTTCTTTCTTGAAGGGGGGGAGTGTTACATATTTATGTGAATGTATGTGAATTCCCATGCAGGTGTTTGCTTCCGTGTGTAGTATATTAAGTTGTTGTGTAGTTGTTGTGGTTGGAGGGTCAGGAGCCCTTCTGAAAGAGTGGCAGGAAACGGAAGTGGCCGGAAGCGGAAGTGACGGGAAAGGGAGGAGAAAAGACACGAGGGAAAGGAAGGCTCCTTCTTCCTCGCCCCGCGACGACGAGAAGGTGGGATCGACCTTACGCTGCGCGGAAAACGCGCCGTTGCGAAACGTCTGGCGAGAGGAGTTACCTGGGCGGTAAATACCTTTGGACACGTCCAGTCACTGTGAGTTCGTGCACGAAACCAAGCGTCCGGGACAGTTTGCCCCGTCTACAAAGACGCGTACGGGTCCGCACGTTGGGCCTCGCTCGCGTCGGAAGCCGCGCTGGGTTTTGCCCCGTCTACAAAGACGCGTACGGGTCCGCACGTTGGGCCTCGCTCGCGTCGGAAGCCGCGCTGGGTTTTTGCCCATCTACAAGGACGCGTAAGAGTCGCACTTGGGGCCTCGCGCACGTTGGACGCCGCGCTGGGTTTGCCCCGTGGCTTGGCAAGGAGGGGCGCTGCAGCCGCGGCCCCAGTCCGAGACGGCACGTTTAGAGCACGTCCGCCCGGGGCTCGTTCAACCGCCCGTGTGCGGAGAGGAGAGACATTGACCACGGAGGGAGTCAGGAGTGGGGCTCACGTGAGGAATGTATAAGATTAAGATGGCCATCTTAGAGTTTGTGTAGATGAGTTCACATGGTTGTAATATTGATTGTGCATTGTTGATGGTTGTTGATTGCTCAGTGAATATATTATTGATTATTCCGGATCCTTGGGGTGGGGTTTCTTCTTGACCGGAATTCATATTGATTGCGTTACGAAAGCGTATAAACCATATATCTTTCTGGCGGGGTCCCTCCCACGGTCCGGGGGTCACCAAGACCAGGTAGTTACCGGGAGGACCACGTAACAACTTGAATACTGTATTACACAAATCCCCATTTTTGGCACTTTGAAAACCTTCCGTGTTTAGCAGGACTTGGAAAAATATTACGCCATTTTACATAATATCAACCAATCAAATGTACTGCTCGCACACCACGCCCATGTCCTTCTTTTCTCAAGACGTAAGATGTCCCATGAACGCTCTAGTTAGTCCGTCAGGTACGACCCCAAAATTGAGCCACCGGTACCACTCGAGGTGGCCAAGGTTCATGGATACCATATGAAAGCTCTGCTATTCAGGAACACATTTCTGCCTGTTAGCTGTCTGTATGTAGTAGCTTTCACCCTGAAATATGATGTTTAGTTGAAAAGGCCCCCTATTGGTTCGATTTTTAGCAATATGTATATGTTGTACAGACAAACTAGGCTTCAGAAGATCACATGTAAGCTCTTGCAAACCGTTTATTTTGCATTTACAGCCACCTTACATTAAATGTTAATCATCATCATCATCAAAATGAAAATAACTTGACTTTTCATCAAAATAAATGAATTAATTTCATCAAAATAAACGAACATAATCATGGAAATCATTAGCATCATAAATTGCAAAAGAATAATTAATAAAGATCTTCAAGTTCATCAACATCATCAGCATCATCCTGCACAACCGTGTCCTCTCCCTCCTCAGACGACTGGTTGTCACATGTCTTTAGTTTGCAGGACTCGGGGCACCTGAGGTTATTCATCAAGCAGGTGCACCCAGGCCGTCGGCATGACCTGGAACAGTCACAAGACAGGAGTTCTATTACAGCTTCTGGAGCAGGTGAACTGTCTAACCAGTCAACTTTGTAGAGAGACAATCCTAGCACAGATGCGATTTTTTTTATGTCCATGTAATGTGACTTTGCCTGGGATCCATATTTCAGATACAGTGTTGCACTGATGTCTTCCGTGAAGACCAGTAGGAGCAGAAACACATCAGTGTCATCAGCGACGAGTACAATAGACTGGAAGCCTTGAACTGCTGCATTCGTCGCATGTAAAATGAGTCGCGTATCTGCCTCTTCTTGTGAAGAGCAGAGCACTGGGACCAGAACATTCCCTTCGTGTGTGATTTTGAAGCAGTTCTCTCCAGAGGTTATATAGAGAACCTTTCCTCTTAGTTGTTCTGTGTATTTTGGCTGCTTCCACTCTTGTACAAGAAATTCAATGAGACCGGTTTTGTTTGGAGTTGCTGAGAGAAATTTCTTCCACTGGACTACTGTCTGCTTTGCTGTGATGTTCTCCAACTGTATAGATCCAGTGTTTGATTGTCTGGCTTCTCTTTCCACTTCTTTGATGGAATTCTCTCTGTACGTATCAAAGACAATATCAATACGAGAGGACTGAGAAGCTTCGTTGAGAGCCTTTGAGAGTAGGCGATGTCACCAAACGTCTTGCACTCACTTTTTGTCTTATGCACAAGTGCCATTCCATCAATGAGACAATGAGACATGCTGAATTCCATGGTTGAGATGTTTTTCCTGAGTTCTTTGGCGAGAGCTAATTTGTTGGTTTTCCTTGGTATGCCATCTGCAGTGGCTAGGGACCTTGGAAGTGGACCCAAGGGATGCTTCAGAACCTCTCACATGTCAAGCTGTCTTGTCTGTGCCATCACTAGCTCAGGAGGGAATTCCAGGATTCCAGATCCCTTGGTGAAGTGAGACCAGTGTGTGGATCCTCACCAGTCGTGTGAATAATGCAAATCGTTTCCGTGCTGTCCGTTTTTTAATTGAGCTAAAATAAATAAAATGGCATTAGAAATAATCACAGCAATTTCTGAAGTGTCAAGAAACAATAAGGAAGTCAGTAATCATGCAAGGAAAATACGACAATACTCGTACAGTCACGTGAAAAAGTAAGTACACCCCATCTAAAGTTTTGACTTTTTCAACATATTTCAACATACAGCTATTTGATCTTCATTTCAACAATATTGATAGATAAAGGTGATATAATATAACAAATATCATGAAACATTTAAATTTTGTAGTCCATTGTATAATTTAAATAAACATAAATGCAAATTTTGCATGTGGAAAAAGTAAGTACACCATTGGCTCTAATAGGTGGTATTGCCCCTTTGGCAGAAACAACCTCAAGTAGGCGTTTCTTATAACTGTTTACCAGTCTCTGACATCCACTGGGAGAAATTTTTGCCCACTCCTCCATGCAGAATTCTTTCAGCTGTGCGATGTTTGAGGGGTTTCTTGCATGCACAGCTCGTTTCAAATCCCCCACAACATCTCGATGGGATTTAGATTCGGGCTGTGACTTGGCCATTCCAGAACCCTCCATTTCTTTCTTTGCCGTTCCGTGGTGGATTTACTGGTATGTTTAGGGTCATTGTCATGTTGCAAGGTCCACTTTCGGTTGAGCTTCAACTTTCCGACAGATGGCCTCACATTCTCCTCAAGCACCCTCTTGTACAATGAAGAATTCATAGTGGATTATATGATGGTGAGCTGCCCAGGCCCTGATGCAGCAAAGCTGCCCCAAACCATAATATTTCCACCACCATGCTTTACAGTTGGGTATCAGGTTCTTGTGGTCAAATGCTGTCTTTTGTTTTCGCCAAACATGTTTTCTGGTACTGTGGCGAAACAGCTCTACCTTTGACTCATCTGCCCAGAGCACATTGTTCCAGAAGTCATCAATTGATCATCGATTTGGTTTCAGACCAGGTCACTCGACTCTGGACATGCTGCTTCTGCTGTCTCAACAATGGATGGAGGTCCTCAATGCCAAACAGGAAATTAGAGCTGTCTCCCTTGACATATCATGTGCCTTCGATACGGTCTGGCACCCCGCTCTGCTCACCAAACTCTCCTCCTTTGGTATCCAAGGAAATCTCCACGCATGGCTGGCGGACTTCCTCTCTAGTCGTAGTCAACGCGTGGCCCTGAATGGGTTTCTCTCATCTCCTCTTCCTGTTCAGGCTGGAGTCCCCCAAGGCAGTGTTCTGGACCCTGTGCTTTTTCTGGTCTTCATCAATGATCTCTCTGACTCTCTTGAAAATCCTCTCTATCTCTTTGCTGATGACTCCACTCTCTGCCGCTCCATTCCTCATCCCTCAGATCGGCAGTCTGCAGCCTCCTCACTCTCTGCAGACCTGGACAAAATCACAGACTGGGCAAACTAGTGGAACATGTCTTTCAATCCTGACAAATCTCACACTCTTACGATGTCTGTCCGAAAAGACCGACTGGACAACCCTCCCATCTACTTTCTGAATAATCCTCTACAAGAAGTTCTGTCATTCAAGCTTTTGGGTCTCACTATCTGCCATGATCTTTCCTGGGAAAACCACATTTCCAAGCTGGCCTCCAAAGCCAGTCGCCGACTGGGCATCCTCCGTCATGCGAAGTCCTTCCTTGGCACACCTGAGCTCCTCACCACATACAAGGCTTTCATCCGCAGCTCAATGGAGTACTGCTCTCCCCTCTGGGCTGGTGCTCCTGCCTCACACCTAGCTCGTCTTCACGCTGTTGAAACCAAAGCGTTCAGAATCATTGGAATCTCCCGCGATGACGCTATCTCCGAGGGCCTTTCACTTAATCACCGCAGGCAGGTTGGTGGTCTTTCCGTCTTCTACCGACTCCTCTCCGGCCTTGCACCCCCAGCTCTCTCTGGGCTCTGTCCCCCAAATATTCCTGCAGGTCGCACAAGATCTGCCTGCAACCCTCTTATGGTTAAACTACCAAAATCAAGACTCTCTGCTCACCTTCACTCCTTCATTCCTCTTTTCTCCCGCCTCTGGAACAAACTCCCTCACTCTCTTCAATCCCACTCCTCCCTCCAGGTCTTTAAAACGGCTGTTCACCACCATCTCTTATCTTCCCCAATCCAAAACCTTGATCTTTTCTACCCCCGCTAATTTCACCCCAAATCCACTTTTTTGAGGTGACTTTTGACTTCTTTCCTGGAAGTCCTTGGTGTCCTTGCGTTTTACACCTATCCTGCCTCCCCCCAGGCCCTCTCCCTCCAAAAACATCTCGCGATGTCCCTGCTCTCAAATGTTGTGTTTGTGTGCTTCCTCCCCCTCTCTCCCCATCTTGTCGACCGCTCCCCTTTTTATATACTTTGTTTGCTTGTTTGTTTGATTTGTTTGTTTGATAAATGTTAGCTCTTTCACGAGCCTCGACTCTGTATACAAAAAAAAAGAAAAAAAAAGTGCTGGTCTTTGCCTTGGTGTTCATTGGCAAACTTTAGTCTTGCCCTGATGTTCTTTCTGGACAGCAAAGGTTTCCTCCTGGCACACCTCCCATGTAGATCAAATTTGTCCAGCCTCTTTCTAATGGTAGACTCGTGACTTTGACATCAACAGTGGCAAGAGCTACCTGGAGGTCCCGTGATGACATTCTGGGGTTCTTAGAGACTTCTTTCAGCATCTTGCGGTCCACTCTTGGGCTGAACTTGCTGGGGCGGCCTGGCCTGAACAAGTTGGCAGTTGTTTGGAATCTTCTCCACTTGTAGATGATCTTCCGGACAGTCGAATGATTGATTTCAAATTGTTTGGAGATCTTTTTCAATCCCTTCCCAGACTTGTAGGCATCTATAACCTTCTTTCTGAAGGCCTCAGAGAGCTCTTTTGATCTAGGCACGGTGACGCCGCACACTTCAACAACAAAGAGCAAACCAAACTAAATGTCTGAGGTTTCAATAAGACAGGTTCCTCCAAGATCCTCTCTAACGATGTTATAATCATTTGCACCTGAGCTGGTGCACCTGATTCTAATTTTAGGTATTTGAAGTAGTGATAAATGTTGGGGTGTACTTACTTTTTCCACATGCGAAATTAGCATTTATGTTTATTTAAATTATACAATGGACTACAAAATGTAAATGTTTCATGATATTTGTTATATTATATCACCTTTATCTATCAATATTGTTGAAATGAAGATCAAATAGCTGTATGTTGAAATATGTTGAAAAAATCAAAACTTTACATGGGGTGTACTAACTTTTTCACGTGACTGTACTGGTGAGAAATGTATATTTTATTACCTCCGGCCACCAAAAGTGGATGTAGGTTATGTTTTCACCCCTGTCTGTGCGTTTGTTTGTTTGTGAACAAAATATCTCAAAAAGTTGTGGACGGATTCGGATGAAATTTGGCAGAGATGTCGCATATGTGACAAGGACGAAATGATTAGATTTTGGTGACGATCCGGATTCGGATCCGGCTACTAGATATTTAAAGTGATTCTTCAACATTGTGAGATAGGGCCAAAAACGATACATATCGAGCAGGATATCTCAAAAAGTTGTGGACGGATTTGGACGAAACTTCGTGGACCGGTTGGGTGTCTGGCCAGGACAAATAGATTCGATTTTGGTGAAGATCTGAATATGGATTCGGATATGAGAATTATTGAAGTGATTCTTCACCATTGAGTGATATGGCCAACCAGGTTTTCCTTTTTCCTGCTTTGATAATGCTCAAATGATAATGCTTTCCGGCTTTGTACCGGCATTTTTTGTGTATAACGAGAGACTAGCCGAAAGCACCCGGCATTGCCCGGGTTCTTTTTGAATGAATTTACTGCTATAATTCAGCTTTTACTCGCGACCATAGAAGATTGACTACTATAATTCAGCTCAGCTTTTAATTGCGAAATGGGCCCAGCCCGGTCGAAGCGGCCTCAAACGGCCTCGCCACCTAACCTATAAACTTCCCGGGGCCCGTCCCGACATTTTTGGTTCTTTTTGAATGAATTTACTACTATAATTCAGCTTTTACTCGCGGCCATAGAAGATTGACTACTATAATTCAGCTCAGCTTTTAATTAGGATATGGGCCCAGCCCGGTCGAAGCGGCCTCAACCGGCCTCACCATCTAGCCTATAACCTTCCCGGGGCCCGTCCCGACATTTTTATTTCTTTTTGTATGAATTTACTACGATAATCCAGCTTTTCCTCGTGGCCGTAGAAGATTGACTACTATAATTCAGCTCAGCTTTTAATTGCGAAATGGGCCCAGCCTGGCCGAAGCGGCCTCAACCGGCCTCGCCACCTAGCCTATAACCTTCCCGTGGACCGTCCCGACATTTTTATTTCTTTCTGAATGAATGTACCACTATAATTCAGCTTTTACTCGCGGCCGTAGAAGATTGACTAGTATAATTCACCTCAGCTTTTAATTGCGAAATGGGCCCAGCCCAGCCAAGGTGGCCTCGCCACCTAGCCTATAACCTTCCCGGGGCCCATCCCGACATTTTTTGTTTTAGAGGTTTCCTCCTATCTTTCACCATTTAGGAGATTAGCGCGTGAAGACAAACAAACAAAGAAACAAAAACTTTCTTTTATATATACAGTCACGTGAAAAAGTAAGTACACCCCATGTAAAGTTTTGACTTTTTCAACATATTTCAACATACAGCTATTTGATCTTCATTTCAACAATATTGATGGATAAAGGTGATATAATATAACAAATATCATGAAACATTTACATTTTGTAGTCCATTGTAGAATTTAAATAAACATAAATGTATATTTCGCATGTGGAAAAAGTAAGTACACCCCGACATTTATCACTACTTCAAATACCTAAATTTCGAATCAGGTGCACCAGCTTAGGTGTCAATGATTAGAACATCGTTGGAGAGGATCTTGGAGGAACCTGTCTTATTTAAACCTCAGACATTTAGTTTGGTTTGCTCTTTGTTGTTGAAGTGTGCGGCGTCACCATGCCTCGATCAAAAGAGCTATCTGAGGCCTTTAGAAAGAAAGTTATAGATGCCCACGAGTCTGGGGGGGGGGGGGGCGGAATTTAAAAAGATCTCCAAACAATTTGAAATCAATCATTCGACTGTCCGGAAGATCATCTACAAGTGGAGAAGATTCCAAACAACTGCCAACTTGTTAAGGCCAGGCCGCCCCAGCAAGTTCAGCCCTATAGCAGACTGCAAGATGCTGAAAGAAGTCTCTAAGAACCCCAGAATTTCATCATGGGACCGACAGGTAGCTCTTGCCACTGTTGATGTCAAAGTGCATGAGTCTACAATTAGAAAGAGGCTGCACAAATTTGATCTACATGGGAGGTGTGCCAGGAGGAAACCTTTGCTGTCCAGAAAGAACATCAGGGCAAGACTAAAGTTTGCCAATGAACACCGAGGCAAAGACCAGCACTTCTGGAACAATGTGCTCTGGACAGATGAGGCAAAGGTAGAGCTATTTGGCCACAGTACCAGAAGACATGTTTTTCGAAAACCAAAGACAGCATTTGACCACAAGGACCTGATACCAACTGTAAAGCATGGTGGTGGAAATATTATGGTTTGGGGCAGCTTTGCTGCATCAGGGCCTGGGCAGCTCACCATCATAGAATCCACTATGAATTCTTCATTGTACCAGAGGGTGCTTGAGGATAATGTGAGGCCATCTGTCAGAAAGTTGAAGCTCAACCGAAGATGGACCTTGCAACATGACAATGACCCTAAACATACCAGTAAATCCACCAAGGAATGGCTGAAAAGAAAGAAATGGAGGGTTCTGGAATGGCCAAGTCAAAGCCCGGATCTAAATCCCATCGAGATGTTGTGGGGGGATTTGAAACGAGCTGTGCATGCAAGAAACCCAACAAACATCACACAGCTGAAAGAATTCTGCATGGAGGAGTGGGTAAAAATTTCTCCCAGTCGATGTCAGAGACTGGTAGAGAGTTATAAGAAATGCCTACTTGAGGTTGTTTCTGCCAAAGGGGGCAATACCACCTATTCGAGCCAAGGGTGTACTTACTTTTTCCACATGCGAAATTTGCATCTATGTTTATTTAAATTATACAATGGACTACAAAATGTAAATGCTTCATGATATTTGTTATATTATATTGTGGCGGACACGAAAGCCCACTGGCGTGGTGACATCATTCCACGCACCAAGTGGGCGGCGGCGACGCCCGAGGGGTAGGCGTGGCCTGAGGATATACACAGGGCGCGCAGCCCGGAGCGCGCTAGTGTTACAGTGAGCTCCTGAAATAAAGACGCTTATAAGTTACCGCTTGTCCGCTTCCTCCTTGCTCGCAAGCAGCGCGCGTAACACCGCACTTTACTGGTGACCCTCGACGTTGGATCTGCCAGAGCGATCCTTCCACACACGACGCCATTGCCATGGCCAACTTCATCAAACTTCCCGAATTTTGGGAGGCCCAGGCCGAAGTCTGGTTCGTCCAAGCCGAAGCCCAATTTCAGCTACGGCGCCTCACCGGCGACGACACGCGCTACTGCCACGTCGTCGCCTCCCTCGGGCCCGGCACGGCCGCTCGAGTTGTGTCCGTCCTTCGCCACCCACCGGACGGCCACAAGTACGAGGCACTCAAGCGGCTACTCCTAGCCACGTTCGGCCTCACGGACGACGCACGGGCCGACCGCCTCCTGGATCTCCCCGAGCTCGGCGACACGTGCCCGTCGGTCCGAATGGACCATATGCTGTCACTGTTGGGCGACGAAGCCCCCGGTTCTCTATTCCGGGCGCTTTTCCGTCGCCAACTTCCAGCGCAGGTTCACCTCGCGTTGGCCGGGACCGTGCTAACGGAACCCCGAGCATTGGCAGCCGAGGCGGACAGGTACTATGCAGCCGTCACGGACCTCGAGGCTGATGCTGCTGATGATGCTGATCCACAGCATCAGCTTACACAGCATACGCAGCATGCTGATATGCACCTCGTGACCGCCGCCATGCCCCGCCCACCGCCACAGCGAAAACCGCCACCGCGGGGAAACCCGCCAACTCCACCGGCCTGGCAGTGCCAGCCGCGCTCCTCCAGCTCCACCACCTGGTGCTGGTTCCATGCCAAGTTCGGCCACGAGGCTCGGCAGTGTCATCCGCCATGCTCCTTCAACAGGTCGGGAAACGCCCGGGCCGGCGCTCAATAGTGGCGATGAGCGCCGGCCGTTCGAGCAGCCTGCTGTTCATAACGGACACCTTATCCGGGCGCAGTTACCTGTGCGACACGGGAGCGCAGGTGAGTGTCGTTCCCGCCGGTACGTCAGACAAGCACGCCGCAGGCTGGGGCCCCGCGCTGCTTGCCGCGAACGGGACGCCCATCCGTACGTACGGAAAACGCTGCCTCTCTCTGCGGTTCGGAGGGCAGGTTTTCCGATGGACGTTTGTCACCGCCGACGTGCCCATGGCACTGCTTGGCACGGACTTCCTGTGCGCTAATGGGCTCCTGGTCGACGTAAAGCGCAGACGTCTTGTCCAGGCCGAGACGTTCAGCTCGCTCGCTTGTGCGCTGCCCAGCTCGTCGAGCAGCTCAACGAGCGGCTCGCCGAGCGGCTTGCCAAGCGGCTTGCCGAACGGTTTGGTTCCGGCCACGTTGATCTGTACGCTTCCGGCAGCAGACGCATTCACCCGCCTCCTCGCCGGCTTCCCGGCCCTCACGCGGCCCACCTTCTCGGCGGGGGCCGTCAAGCATGGGGTGGCCCATCACATCCCCACCGTCGGGCCACCGGTCTACGCCCGGGCACGCCGTCTCGAGCCGACGAAGCTGGCGGTGGCAAAAGCGGGGTTCGCTACCCTGGAGCGACTCGGCATCGTTCGGCGCTCTGAGAGCGCTTGGGCGTCGCCGCTGCACATCGTGCCGAAGCCCGGCGGGGGATGGCGACCGTGCGGGGACTATCGCCGTCTCAATGACGCCACCACTCCCGACCGCTACCCCGTCCCCCACATTCAGGACTTTTCCGCCCGTTTGGCGGGCATGTCCTTCTTCTCAAAGGTGGACCTCATACGCGGCTACCATCAGGTCCCCGTCAGGCCGGAGGACGTCCCGAAGACGGCGGTCATCACGCCATTCGGACTCTTCGAGTTCCTGCGGATGCCCTTCGGTCTGAAGAATGCGGCTCAGGCGTTCCAGCGACTGATGGACAGCGTCCTGCGCGACTTGGATTTTGTCTACGTCTACCTGGACGATATCCTCGTCGCCAGCACGTCCCGCGAAGAGCACCTACGCCACCTCCGCACGCTCTTCGAACGCCTGGGCCAGCATGGCCTGATTGTGAACCCCGCAAAGTGCCGGTTCGGCGTCGCCATAATCGATTTTCTGGGGCACCGTGTCACCAGGCACGGAGCCGTCCCCCTGCCGGCCAAGGTGGAGGCGGTGAAGGGGTTTCCGCGCCCCCGCACGATCAGAGGGCTGCAGGAGTTCCTGGGCATGGTGAACTTTTACCATCGGTTCCTGCCCCGTATCGCCCAGCTCCTGCGCCCCCTGCACGAAGCTCTCCGAGGTAAGCCGGGCAAAGGCGACGTTACCTAGACCGAGCAGATGGACACGGCGTTCACGGGCGCGAAGCTCGCCTTGGCTAACGCCACCATGCTCGCGCACCTCAAAAAGTTGTGGACGGATTCGGACGAAATTTGGCAGACAGGTTGCGTATGTGACAAGGACGAAATGATTTGTTTCTGGTGAAGATCCGGATTCTGATCCGGCTACTAGAATTTTTAAAGTGATTCTTCACCATTGGGAGATCGGGCCAGCAACGAAACATAGCAGAATATCTCAAAAGGTTGTGGACGGATTTGGACGAAACTTGGTGGAAAGGTTGCGTGTCTGACAAGGACAAATAGATTCGATTTTGGTGAAGATCTGTATATGGATTCGGATATGATTTAAAAAACAATTTTTGAGCGGATTCTTCACCATTGAGTGATATGGCCAGAAACTATATATAGCAGGATATCTCAAAAAGTTGGGGAAGGATTTGTACGAAACTTGGTGGAGATGTTGTGTGTGTGAGAAGGAAGAATTGATTCAAGTTTGGTGAACATCTGAATATGGATTCGGATACGGGCATTATTTAATTTAATTTTTCGATTAAATGTGATTCTGTATTGTGATTTTCTAGTCTACCCAGCGATATAAAACTTAAACTGTTCACAAGGTGGAGGTATGCGCTCTACTGTGTGCCATTCTAGTTCAAACAATATATTCTAGTTTTGTATTTTTAATTACTTTTCTGAAATTTGTTGAATTGTTTTTCATTTGGAAGTTGTGGGTTACGATGTGTAATTAAAGGTGGAAAAAGTCTTATATAATGCAATATAATTCCAGGCTATAAGGCAACAAAAGGTGAAAAATTTGAAAGGGGGTGTAGACTTCTAAAGGAACTGGCTTTAGAAACCCTCGAGCCGAGACTGACACAACTGTCTAAACAAATGTCGTTGAACATGTCTTTCAATCCTGATAAATCTCACACTCTTACGATGTCTCTCCGAAAAGACCGACTGGACAACCCTCCCATCTACTTTCTCAACAATCCTCTCCAAGAAGTTTTGTCGCTCAAACTTTTGGGTCTCACTATCTGCCATGATCTTTCTTGGGAAAACCACATTTACAAGCTGGCCTCCAAAGCCAGTCGCCGACTGGGCATCCTCCGTCGTGTGAAGTCCTTCCTAGGCACACCTGAGCTCCTCACCACATACAAGGCTTTCATCCGCAGCTCAATGGAATACTGCTCTCCCCTCTGGGCTGGTGCTCCTGCCTCACACCTAGCTCGTCTTCACGCTGTTGAAACCAAAGCTTTCAGAATCATTAGAATCTCCCGCGATGAAGCTAACTCCGAGGGCCTTTCACTCACTCACCGTAGGCAGGTTGGTGGTCTTTCAGTCTTCGACCGACTCCTCTCCAGCCTTGCTCCCCCAGCTCTCTCTGGGCTCTGTCCCCCTAATATTCCTACAGGTCGCACAAGATCTGCCTGCAACCCTCTTATGGTTAAACTGCCAAAATCAAGACTCTCTGCTCACCTTCACTCTTTCATTCCCCTTTTCTCCCACCTCTGGAACAAACTCCCTCACTCTCTTCAATCCCACTCCTGCTTCCAGGTCTTTAAAACAGCTGTTCACCACCATCTCTTATCTTCCCCCATCCAAAACCTTGATCTTTTCTACCCCCGTTAATTCACCCCAGAGCACTTTTTTGAAATTCCAACTTCTTTCCTGGAAGTTCTTGCAGTGTCCATATGTTTTATACCTCTCCCACCTCCCCCCAAGCCCTCTCCCTCCCACAGTTCTCTCGATGTCCCTGCTCTCAAACGTTGTGTTTGTGTCCTTCCCCCTCTCTCCCAATATTGTCTACCGCTCCCCTTATTTTGTGTTTTATGTGTCGGTATGACTTTTTGTGTGATTAATGTTAGCTCTTTCACGAGCCTCGATGTTGTATACAAAAAATATATATATATATATATATATACAAACACACACACACACACACACAGTCGTGGCCAAAAATATTGGCACCCTTTCACTTTTTCAAATAATGCACCATTTTTCCCAGAAAAATGTTGAAATTAAAAAATCTTGTGGTAACCACATTTGTATTTATTTGGTTTGCAGTGGAACAAAAAAAACAACCTGAAAAAATGACAAAATATTAGCTTATTCCACACAGAAATCCTAAAATTATAAATAATTAGGTTTCAAGCAGGTGATTCTCCTTTATATTGGAATTGAACTCACCTGTGGTGAGTTGCAGGTGCCTGCAATATAAAAATCACTCATTCAACCAGTTTGAATAGAGAAAAGGAGTCATTCTGCTGTTTTGTGTCACTGTGTGTACCGCAATGAGAATGGAGAAAAGAAAGAAAACCAG
Source organism: Myxine glutinosa (assembly GCF_964187855.1). Taxonomy (NCBI): domain Eukaryota; kingdom Metazoa; phylum Chordata; class Myxini; order Myxiniformes; family Myxinidae; genus Myxine; species Myxine glutinosa. The sequence continues at coordinate 263,735,352 of NC_136262.1, read as the reverse complement.
GGAATTGTCTGAGGAGGTCAGACACAAGATTGTAGCCAAGCATGGACAATCTCAAGGCTACAAGTCCATCTCCAGAGACCTTGATGTTCCTTGTCCACCGTACACAATGTTATCAGGAAGTTTAAGGCCCATGGCACTGCAGCCAACCTTTCTGGATATGGCCGCAAGAGAAAACTTGATCGAAGATTGCAGTGAAGGATTGTTCGAACGGTGGAGAAAGCACCTCGATCAACTGCCAAACAGATTGAAGCTGACCTTCAGACACAAGGTACAACAGTTTCAACTTGCACCATCCGTCACCAACTCAATGAAAGGGGGTTCTATGGTAGGAGTCCCAGGAGGACCCCACTGCTGAGAGACATATGAAAGCCAGACTACAATTTTCCAAAACACACACCTGAACAAGCTAAAATCCTTCTTGGAGAATGTCCTGTGGACAGATGAGATCAAATTATAGCTTTTTGTTAAAGCACATCATCTCTATGTTTACAGAAAACAAAATGAAGCTTTTGAAGAAAAGAACACCTTCCCTACAGTCAAACATGGAGGAGGTTCAGTGATGTTTTGGGGTTGCCGAGCTGCCTCTGGCACTGGGTACCTTGAACGTGTGCATGGCATCATGAAATCAGGAGATTACCAAGGCATTTTGGATCGCAATGTTCAACCCAGTGTCAGAAAGCTGGGTCTCCGTCGAAGGTCATGGGTCTTGCAGCAGGAAAATGACCCCAAACACACTTCAAAAAGCACCCAGGAATGGTTCAAGACAAACACTGGAGTGTTCTGAAGTGGCGCGCAATGAGTCCAGATCTAAATCCCATTGAACACCTGTGGGGAGATCTGAAAACAGCAGGTGGGAGAAGGCACCCTTCAAATCTGGGAGAACTGGAGCAGTTTGCACAAGAAGAGTGGGACAAACTACCAGTAGAGAGGTGGAGGAAGCTCATTCATGGCTATAGGAAGCGCTTGACTGCAGTTATTTTGTCCAAACTCTGTGCTACCAAATATTAAGTCTGGGGTGTCAATAATTTTGTCAATGCCATTTATATTTATTTTCTGATTTATAAGGATATATTAAGTTCTGAATCAAAAACAAAGGTTCTGTAATATTAACAGTGAAATAAAGAATTGTGGAGACCAAATACTTTTGTCAATTTAAACTTATTTTTTGGAGAAAATTGTTATTTGAAAAAAGTACAAGGGTGCCAATATTTTTGGCCACGACTCTATATTATATATATATATGTATATATACACGAGTATAAACGAAAATCACTGTCTGTGAAGCTGTACATCCATCCATACGTCCGGGAGGCCATCCGTCCATCAGGGAAGTAGTGAAGCTGTGATTTATGTGTCTATTACTTACGTACTGTTTGGACGCCAATCGCATCCTGTCTTTTAATTATGTACGTCTATTAAATACGTATTGTTGGAATATACCTTTCGATCCTTTGGACTGCTGAGATCCCTTAGACCTTTGAAGACCCTTTAGGTCCCCCAAGACCCTTAAGACCACCAATACCCTGAAAGAACACAAAGACCCAAAAGACCCTTAAATACTCAAAAGACCCAGAGGACCCAAAAGACCTTTACCTTCATGCCACCAGACATCCTGCCCAACATCTCTTCCCCTGTATCCAACAATTGGTGCAGTGTGGCAATTACCATGAAGCAGCTTGACCTCTCCTCCGTGAAAGCCAAACCCCCTGATGGGAACATGTAGTCTCCGCTAAAAGCTCGTCACCATTGTGTTCCCGACCTCAGATGTGTCGAAATTGAACAAAAGACCCACCTGACGCTCGAATTTGCAGGTCTCCACAAAATGTTGGTGGGGGTTGGTCAAATCTCTGGAACATGCTTCTCATATGTTCCTTCACCATTGAAGGGTAGGGTCACGATTAATAATGCTCAGGTGTATGCTGACTGCTTGAACTTTGCCTTTACAGAAAAAGTAAAGGTCGCTATTCCTCTTCTTCCTATGATAAACCTCAATTAAACCACCCGACAGCATGTGAGCAGATTGAATGCTAACACACCTGTGTCAAGGTGGAGAATGTCTGACCTCTCTTAATCATTAAAATTGCATACATCTAACTCTCAGATGGTAACTTCATCCGGATGACTGTTTTTCGTTGGATTTGGATGTACAGGGGAGCAAATCCAGGATCAGACAAATCAGAGGTAAAGATGTTACCATGTGGGCTATCCACCCTCCTTCAGTTATGGAAGTCTCCTGTTCAAGCGATACCTGGGCTCGAACCCTGGGTTTTTGAGATGTTAGTGTCGGACACGTTCAAGCCGGTAACCTGTGAGCCGAAGCAATTGCGACTTCGTTTAACGAAGTTAATGTGGAATATTATATGCATAATACTACAGGTAAAAACTAGAAGTCAGTGGAGAGAGCGAAGAGAGCATACCTCCGCCTGGTGTACAGTCTATGTATTGTATCCCACTGATAGGCCGGATCTGGATTCCGACCTGAACCAAAATACAATCGGCTTGTTCTTGTCACCTAACTAACTCGTCCACCTAGTTTATTCGTAAGTCATCCATAACTTTTTAAAATGTCATGTTATATATCGCTTTTCACCCAATCCCTCAATGGTGAAGAATCACTTAAAAATTAAATAATTCTTGTGGCAGAATCCATGTTCAGATCTTCACCAAAATCGAAACGATTAGTCCATTTCACATACACAACCTCTCCACCAAGTTTCGTCCGAATCCGTCCACAACTTTCTGAGATGTCCTGCTGTATATCATTTTTGGCCATATCACTCAATGCTGAAGAATCACAAATTTCTACTGGGTGGATCCGGATCCGGATCTTCACCAACATTGAGTCAATTCTTCCTTGTCACACACCCAACCTGTTAAACAAGTTTCGTCCAAATCCCTCCATAACTTTTTGAGATATCCTGCTATATGTTGGTTTTAGCCTTATCTCCCAATGGTGAAGAATCACTTAAAAATTAAATAATTCTCATATCCGAATCCATATTCAGATCTTCACCAAAATCGAATCATTTCGTCCGTATCACATACGCTACATCTCTGTCAAATTTCGTCCGAATCCGTCCACAACTTTTTGAGATATTTTGTTCACAAACGGACAGACAAACAAACAGACAGACAGACAGGGGTGAAAACATAACCTCCATCCACCTTTGGTGGCGGAGGTAAAAACGATTTTCACTCGGTTCCGATTGTGTTATAGCTTACAGGAAATCCATAAGGCATCTAGTTTTCTTATTCCAGGCCAGTGTTTGTTCAAACGTAATGCGCAGGTTAGAATGTCATGTCCTCTCTTTGTGTTTAAGTGTACAAGAATACTCACTCCCCATGGAAGCGGCACAAAGGGTCATGTTATTAACCTATGTGGGGTATACAGATTACAGTAGATCTACACTCAGTTTGTTATTTGCCAAAGTGATAAGCAAAGATTGCCTCACGGATGTTGGGATCCCTCCATTATTTCTTTCAGTTTCGTGTTAAACAGAAGTAGTGACTGTTTAAAAAGGTAATCATACGTGTTTGTGGTTTGTAATATTTATATGCCTCTGCCGACGAAGTCGCCGGAGGCATTATGTTTTCAGGTTGCCCGTCCGGCCGTCTGTCCGTCCGTCCGTCCGACCGTGATAGGTTTTCGTTACCGTGATAACTTGAGAACAGCTGGAGGGATCTTAGTCAAACTTGGTGCAGATATGTATAATGATGTAAAGATAAACTGAATAGATTGTAGGGGTCCCGAAGTCAAAGGCCAAAGGTCAGAGGTCATGTTTGGTAAAAATCCTGTTACCGCAATAACTTGTGAACCAGTGATGGGATTCTGACCAAAGTTGGTACAATTATGTAGAATGATGTAAATATTAACTGATTAGATTTTGGGATCAAGAGGCCAAGGACAAAGTTTGTAATATGTCTATAACTTGAGAATAGCTAAAGTGATCTAATTAAAACTTGGTACAGGTATCTATTATAATGCAAAAATTAACTGATTAGATTTTGGGGTCAAATGTCAAAGTCTGTAATAGGTCTATAACTTGAGAACAGCTGAAGTGATCCAATTCAAACTTGGTGCAGGTATTTGTAATGAGATAAAGATTCGATTTTATTTCGATTTTATTTCGATCGATTCGATTCGATTAACTGATTCGATTTTGGGTTCCCAAGATCAAAGGCCAAAGGTCAGAGGTCATGTCATGTAAAAATGTGATAACGTGTGAACAGCTGAAGGGATTTTAATTAAAACTTGGTTCAGGTATGTTTAATGATGTAAGCATGAACTGATAAATTTTGGAGTCAAGACGTCAAAGGTCGGAGGTCATGTCAGGTAAATACAGTCACGTGAAAAAGTAAGCACACCCCATGTAAAGTTTTGACTTTTTCAACATATTTCAACATACAGCTATTTGATCTTCATTTCAACAATATTGATAGATAAAGGTGATATAATATAACAAATATCATGAAACATTTACATTTTGTCGTCCATTGTATAATTTAAAGAAACATAAATGCAAATTTCGCATGTGGAAAAAGTAAGTACACCCTTGGCTCTAATAGGTGGTATTGCCCCCTTTGGCAGAAACAACCTCAAGTAGACGTTTCTTATAACTGTCTACCAGTCTCTGACATCGACTGGGAGAAATTTTTGCCCACTCCTCCATGCATAATTCTTTCAGCTGTGCGATGTTTGAGGGGTTTCTTGCATGCACAGCTCGTTTCAAATCCCTCCACAACATCTCAATGGGATTTAGATCCGGGCTTTGACTTGGCCATTCCAGAACCCTCCATTTCTTTCTTTTCAGACATTCCTTGGTGGATTTACTGGTATGTTTAGGGTCATTGTCATGTTGCAATGTCCACCTTCGGTTGAGCTTCAACTTTCCGACAGATGGCCTCACATTATCCTCAAGCACCCTCTGGTACAATGAAGAATTCATAGTGGATTCTATGATGGTGAGCTGCCCAGGCCCTGATGCAGCAAAGCTGCCCAAACCATAATATTACCACCACCATGCTTTACAGTTGGTATCAGGTTCTTGTGGTCAAATGCTGTCTTTGGTTTTCGCCAAACACGTCTTCTGGTACTGTGGCCAAATAGCTCTACCTTTGACTCATATGGCCAGAGCACATTGTTCCAGAAGTGCTGGTCTTTGCCTCGGTGTTCATTGGCAAACTTTAGTCTTACCCTGATGTTCTTTCTGGAGAGCAAAGGTTTCCTCCTGGCACACCTCCCATGTAGATCAAATTTGTGCAGCCTCTTTCTAATGGTAGACTCGTGCACTTTGACATCAACAGTGGCAAGAGCTACCTGTAGGTCCCGTAATGACATTCTGGGTTTCTTAGAGACTTCTTTCAGCATCTTGCGGTCTGCTCTCGGGCTGAACTTGCTGGGGCGGCCTGGCCTGAACAAGTTGGCAGTTGTTTGGAATCTTCTCCACTTGTAGATGATCTTCTGGACAGTCGAATAATTGATTTCAAATTGTTTGGAGATCTTTTTAAATCCCTTCCCAGACTTGTAGGCATCTATAACCTTCTTTCTGAAGGCCTCAGAGAGCTCTTTTTATCTAGGCATGGTGACGCCGCACACTTCAACAACAAAGAGCAAACCAAACTAAATGTCTGAGGTTTAAATAAGGCAGGTTCCTTCAAGATCCTCTCTAATGATGTTCTAATCATTTGCACCTGAGCTGGTGCACCTGATTCTAATTTTAGGTATTTGAAGTAGTGATAAATGTCGGGGTGTACTTACTTTTTCCACATGCGAAATTTGCATTTATGTTTATTTAAATTATACAATGGACTACAAAATGTAAATGTTTCATGATATTTGTTGTATTATATCACCTTTATCTATCAATATTGTTGAAATGAAGATCAAATAGCTGTATGTTGAAATATGTTGAAAAAGTCAAAACTTTACATGGGGTGTATTTACTTTTTCACATGACTGTATGTGATAACTTGATAACAGCTGAATGTATTTAAATCAAATTGGTACAAGTATTATAATGATGTAATAATGTTGGTGGAGGCATATCGGTCCATGTCCTGATGTCGAAGAGTGTCGTTTTAGTTACTTCTCGTAGGCTTGCTCCACGAAACGGCACGATAAGGTATTTATTTAAATTTACATGACGTTTATCCCAAGAAAGTAAAACCCCTTGGGGAGAGTAGATATTATTACCCTTGCCAGAGGAGAGGGTATTGCATTTGACTCCGTTTGTTTGTTTGTCTGTCTGTCTGTCCGTTTGTTTGTCCACACAGAATAAATATGATTTTCTCTGCAACCGTTGGACCGATTGACAGGAAATTTTCATCATAGGTGCAACTCCACCTGTAAAAATTTTTTATTATAATTGTGACGTCATAGGTCACGGGGTACGGGCGCCATCTTGGAAAAGCCGAAAAAATTTGCACCTCTACATCTCTGAAAGCACTGAATAGAAAAAATTGAGTCATGGCCCATTGTAAAGACCTCTCCATGGGAAATAAAATATGTTAATGATGATGTCATAGATGCCTCCATTATAACGTCATAATTCGACAAGTACAAAACTTCATCCTATCAAGATGAAATTTCTTGAGCGTCATCTAGGGATAAATTGGTGGAGGGAAAAAATAATGACATCATCGGTCACGTGATTCGGCCGCCATATTTGAAAAAAAAAAAAATAGCACCCCTATAATGTCCGAAAGAGCTACATCAAAAAAAATTGAGACATGGCTTATTGTAAAGAACTCTCCATGTGGAATAACATATGTTAATGATGATGTCATAGGTGCCTCCATTATGACGTCATAATTCGACAAGTAAAACACTTCATCCGATCAAGATGAAATTTATTGTGCGTCATCTAGGGATAAATTGGTGGAGAAAAAAAATTATGATGTAATCGGTCACGAGGTTCGGCCGCCATATTTGTTTGAACACAAAAGCCTTAAAAACCACAGAAAACATGTCCTGGCGAGGGTCTGCAATCTCTGATTGCTCTTTCTAGTTACTTTTGTTATTAAAATCAGCCTTGGAAAAAAACGCCATGATAAGCTATATTAATACAGATATACACCTCAACATGCAACTCCCTTGGTGGGGAAAATCCTCTTGGAGAGGTGGTCAAAATGTTTCTGCAACCTTCATTGTGTGACCCTTAGTCCTCCTATCAAGTTTAGTTGAGATTGGATAAATAACGACCAAATGTATTGTGGTCAAAAAATCAGTCTGACAGACAGACACCAAATTACGTATTTTACAATGAATAGTACCCACGCTCACTCCAGAAGCAGCAGGAAGGGTCATTCCTCTCTTGGGTATATAGATCACAGTCGATCTATGGTCGGGTCTCAAGAACATTGGGTGTGTGTTGATTTACCAAGTTTCTTGTGGAGAGATCGCCAAGTGGTTTAAGCATTCGAGCAAGCACTCCATTCAAAACCGTTAAGGAATGCCTAGCTTGGCCATTCCTTAACGCAGTAGGATTGACGGCTCATTTACCAAGTGTTAGCTAGCTGCTTGGTAAATGAGCACACTCCGGCTTCCTCCCTTTCAGTTTTGTGTTAAACAGCAGGAGCGAGTTTCAAAAGTTTGTGACGAAAAACGCCACGTTAGTGGCAGGAAGGGTCATGTTATTACCCAACACTGGGGTACCTAGAGTACCGTAGATCTTCACTTAGTTCTGGAAGTAAAACTTACCTCATGGATTTCGGGATTCCTCCAAATTTCTTTATTTAGTGTTATAAACACCAGTAGCGACTGTTTAAAAAGCAAATCATACATGTTTGTGGTTTATCATATTGTTACTTCTGGTAGAGGCCGTTTGGCCATTGCTCCCACAAAAACGCCATGATAAGCTATTTATAAACTTTGACTCGACGTTTGTTCAAGGAGGAAAAACCCTTTTGGGAGGTGGGATATTATTGGTATTAATATTGTTTTCTAATAACATTAATATTACGCTATTATCGTTAGTTTTTTTTTATTATCAGAAGCTGCCTTGGAAAGCAGCATCATAAAGCTAACTTAAGATGGATATACACCTCAACACGCAACCCCATTGACGGCAATGGTGGGGAAACTTTGCTCGGGGGAGAAAACCCCCTTGGGGAGGGGGGCAAATGAATGCGCTACAACCTTCATTATGTAACCCTTCATCATCCTGTCAGGTTTGGTTGAGATTGGATAAGTAACGACTGAATGTATCGCGGTCAAAAAATCATCAGACAGACAGACAGACACCAAATGCGTATTTTAGTATGATGACGATGATGATGATGATGATGATGATGATGATGATGATGATGATGATAAGGGGCAAACTTTGCTTCAACAGTTCAATTTTGTTCACATTGAGAGCTCGTCGGATTCGCACTCGTGGTGGTAAGGTGTTGAACAGGGTGTTGTAGCGGTAACTGCCAATAGGTAGGCTGTTTGTAAATGTAAACACTGGGAAGCTTCCATCACATCACTTAAGGGGTTTGGTGACCGAGCACAATTTATGTCACCACAGGTATGGCTTATCCGACAGGATGGTGTGGAGATGGCACACTTACCTTTGTGCAGTTTAGTCTCGGCTCGTGTCCTATATGTTAGCCTTCGTTGGTGGATCTAAAGATTCCACTGAGTCTGTCATGAAGAGTTGATGAATGTGCACAAATCCATACATTTTAGCTTCTCGTCTGATGGGAATACTGGTGCTAGCCATTTGGGATTAGAGGCCTTTGTGAAGGTTGGATTTGAACCTTTCCATGAAGGATTTGACTCCGGTTAAGTTATATTTTAAAGACGGATGGGATATGTGAAGTTTCCCTCATGATATTTGGATCTGCCTTTGAGTGGGATTTGGACCTTGGCCAGTAGGATTAGGAGGCCATTGTTTTAGCAACAATATTGGTGAAGCTATTGCGAGCTTTTGGCGTGGAATTGTACAGAGCATTGGGCCTCATGTCCCTCAGCAGCTGTGCTAATTTTGCTAAACGGACTTCTTGTGGACTTCCTTTGACACCTTTGCTGCTATTTGCTGTGGGTTTCTATCTGTGAAGAATCTTATCCCAATGAAAGCATCAAACCTGTGCTTTGGCCCTTATCATATGGCATGGTAAACAGTGTAGACATTTGTCTGCATAAGATGAGTATCTGAACTTTGAACAGTATGTAGTTTGCTTCTGGTGATTGACCTGATTAAACATGCTTGGTATGTCTGGTATGTCTGCTAATGAAAATCCATAAATGGTTCTGATTATGTGAGCGCCGAAGCCATGATGAAGTGATGAAATGATGAAGTGATGAAATGATAAAATGATGAAATGATGAAGTGATGAAGTGATGAAATGATGAAGTGATGAAATGATGAAATGATGAAGTGATGAAGTGATGAAATGATGAAGTGATGAAATGATGAAGTGATGAAATGCTGAAGTGATGAAGTGATGAAATGATGAAGTGATGAAGTGATGAAGTGATGAAGTGATGAAGTGATGAAATGATGAAGTGATGAAATGATGAAGTGATGAAATGATGGAGTGATGAAGTGACGAAGTGACGAAGTGACGAATTGACGAGTGATGAAGTGACGAGTGACGAAGTGACGTAGTGACAAAATGACGAAATGATGAAGTGATGAAATGATGAAATGATGAAATGATGAAGTGATGAAATGATGAAGTGATGAAATGATGAAGTGATGAAATTATGAAATGATGAAGTGATGAAATGATGAAATGATGAAGTGATGAAATGATGAAGTGATGAACTGATGAAGTGACGAAGTGACGAATGGATGAGTGATGAGTGACGAAGTGACGAGTGACGAGTGACGAAGTGACGTAGTGACGAAATGACGAAATGACGAAGTGATGAAATGATGAAGTGATGAAATGATGAAGTGATGAAATGATGAAGTGCTGAAATGATGAAATGATGAAGTGATGAAGTGATGAAATGATGAAATGATGAAATGATGAAGTGATGAAATGATAAAATGATGAAGTGATGAAGTGATGAAATGATGAAGTGATGAAATGATGAAGTGATGAAGTGATGAAATGATGAAGTGATGAAATGATGAAGTGATGAAATGATGAGGTGATGAAATGATGAAGTGATGAAGTGATGAAATGGTGAAGTGATGAAGTGATGAAATGATGAAGTGATGAAGTGATGAAATGATGAAATGATGAAGTGATGAAATGATGAAGTGATGAAGTGATGAAGTGACGAATTGACGAGTGATGAAGTGACGAAGTGACGAGTGACGAGTGACGAAGTGACGTAGTGACGAAATGACGAAATGACGAAATGATGAAGTGATGAAATGATGAAATGATGAAGTGATGAAATGATGAAGTGATGAAATGATGAAATGATGAAGTGATGAATTGATGAAATGATGAAGTGATGAAGTGACGAATTGACGAGTGATGAGTGACGAAGTGACGAGTGATGAAGTGACGTAGTGACGAAATGACGAAGTGACGAAATGATGAAGTGATGAAATGATGAAATGATGAAGTGATGAAATGATGAAGTGACGAAATGATGAAGTGATGAAGTGATGAAATGATGAAATGATGAAATGATGTAGTGATGAAATGATGAAGTGATGAAATGATGTAGTGATGAAATGATGAAATGATGAAGTGATGAAGTGATGAAATGATGAAATGATGAAGTGATGAAATGATGCAGTGATGAAATGATGCAGTGATGAAATGATGAAGTGATGAAATGATGAAGTGATGAAATGATGAAGTGATGAAATGATGAGTGATGAAATGATGTAGTGATGTAGTGATGAAGTGATGAAATGATGAAATGATGAAGTGATGAAATGATGAAATGATGAAATGATGTAGTGATGAAATGATGAAGTGATGAAATGATGAAGTGATGAAATGATGAAGTGATGAAATGATGAAGTGATGAAATGATGAAGTGATGAAATGATGAAGTGATGAAATGATGTAGTGATGAAATGATGAAATGATGAAATGATGAAGTGATGAAATGATGAAGTGATGAAATGCTGAAGTGATGAAATGATGAAGTGATGAAGTGATGAAATGATGAAATGATGTAGTGATGAAATGATGAAGTGATGAAATGATGAAATGATGAAGTGATGAAATGATGAAGTGATGAAATGATGAAGTGATGAAATGATGAAATGATGTAATAGGATGCCAGTGTTGTTATTTATAAACCTTCATGCCACTTATTGTGTACTCATCCTTATTGTTTTCCCTCCTTTTCCCATAACCCTAGGCCATTTCCTCCTTCCTACATGGAGCCAGACGTCGGGTAAGCTGCACAATTCGCATTGCTTCTGCCCCCTAGCGAGAGCATCTGCGCGCTGACCATATGCCATACCCGTGCGCTGCGGCATTTTGCGAGGGGGCTCGTTGTACCACGTGAGCCGTCCGGTGGCCTAGCTTGTCCCCTCCTCCGGCCGGTTAAAGGGGCGTCTCACCCCCGGAGGGACGGGGCATCCAGGGTGGAGAACCGGTACCATCTGGTAGGGTACAGACCCTTTTGGCCACCAAGCATGTCGAGAAGGGTCGCGCAGCGTGGACTCGGGGGCTTCGTGGCAGGAGTTGCCACGAGTGCCAGCTGGCCGCGTAGCACGGCCTCCTGTTTGTCTATCTCTGTAGTGGATGAGGCCAAAGGGCAAGCCTTTGACTGAACCTAAATATCGGAGACCAATTTGTGGGCAGTGGCAGGCGCAGGTTGCATTTGTTTTGCCTGCCAGCCGGTCTGGTCTTGTCGTGGGGCGACCCTCAACCCTCGGTCTATTTTTATTACTCAAGCATTGGATTGTGGTCGCAGGAGCAGGGGCGAGGTGGAGGTAATGCAAAAATTGTAAAATTGACCAAAGGAAAGGAAAGAGAGTCGGCAAGTGTCAAGGTCGAGGGTAGATGAGGAAGGGAAAGGAGATTTGTATCTGTTGGGGACTACACAGGGAGTGGTGGAGGTTGAAAATCCTGCCATTTTATCATCCACCGTGTAGGACATGTTTGCGACCATGATGCCCCATTCGTAATTGGCAACAATGCATGACAAGGTGAGGCATTCCTGTGGACTGCCAACAAAAAGGTAACACTGCGCATGCGCATGAACAAAACTGCAAAGATTCATCTGAAACACTCCGCGTCGTAAATGCATGACAAACTTAATAATAAACAAACCCAACAGTTTGCCTTAACTTTGTATTATGAAGAATTAACAGGAGAAGCGATGAAGACTTCAATGGCTTCACCGAGTTTCCAAGATGGACACGAAGTGACAGCAATCTTGGTTTGTGTTCACTTCAGCAGAAGACCCTTCCCCACAGATCATGAGACTCTGACGTGTCGGATCGGAGACTGGCATGACATAGTGCTGAATTCTGGGCTCGTCTTGTGTCAGCAAAGCAAGCGATGGCTTCATCGAGGCCTCAGATGTACCGTACCACATTGGCCTTCCTCGTTCGATTCCTCCCACTCCTCTCGCCGTCATGTTTCGTCACAACACTCATTGCAGTCTTCACTGCAAAAAATATTTTATCTTAACTTTCCTTTCCTTCTCTTTTTATCCTCCATTTAGTTTTTATTATTATCGTGTTTGTGTTGTACAGTGTACCATGTTGCAGTGTTTGTGTTGTACAGTGTACCATGTTGCAGTGTTTGTGTTGTACAGTGTACCATGTTGCAGTGTTTGTGTTGTACAGTGTACCATGTTGCAGTGTTTGTGTTGTACAGTGTACCATGTTGTAGTGTTTGTGTTGTGCAGTGTACCATGTTGCAGTGTTTGTGTTGTACAGTGTATCATGTTGTAGTGTTTGTGTTGTACAGTGTACCATGTTGCAGTGTTTGTGTTGTACAGTGTACCATGTTGCAGTGTTTGTGTTGTACAGTGTACCATGTTGCAGTGTTTGTGTTGTACAGTGTACCATGTTGCAGTGTTTGTGTTGTACAGTGTACCATGTTGTAGTGTTTGTGTTGTGCAGTGTACCATGTTGCAGTGTTTGTGTTGTACAGTGTATCATGTTGTAGTGTTTGTGTTGTACAGTGTACCATGTTGCAGTGTTTGTGTTGTACAGTGTACCATGTTGCAGTGTTTGTGTTGTACAGTGTACCATGTTGCAGTGTTTGTGTTGTACAGTGTACCATGTTGCAGTGTTTGTGTTGTACAGTGTACCATGTTGCAGTGTTTGTGTTGTACAGTGTATCATGTAGTGTTTGTGTTGTACAGTGTACCATGTTGCAGTGTTTGTGTTGTACAGTGTACCATGTTGCAGTGTTTGTGTTGTACAGTGTACCATGTTGTAGTGTTTGTGTTGTACAGTGTATCATGTTGCAGTGTTTGTGTTGTACAGTGTACCATGTTGTAGTGTTTTGTGTTGTACAGTGTACCATGTTGCAGTGTTTGTGTTGTACAGTGTATCATGTTGTAGTGTTTGTGTTGTGCAGTGTACCATGTTGTAGTGTTTGTGTTGTACAGTGTACCTTGTTGTAGTGTTTGTGTTGTACAGTGTACCATGTTGTAGTGTTTGTGTTGTACAGTATACCATGTTGTAGTGTTTGTGTTGTGCAGTGTACCATGTTGTAGTGTTTATGTTGTACAGTGTACCTTGTTGTAGTGTTTGTGTTGTGCAGTGTACCATGTTGTAGTGTTTGTGTTGTACAGTATAGTACCATGTTGTAGTGTTTGTGTTGTACAGTGTAGCATGTTGTCGTGTTTGTGTTGTGCAGTGTACCATGTTGTAGTGTTTGTGTTGTGCAGTGTACCTTGTTGTAGTGTTTGTGTTGTACAGTGTACCATGTTGTAGTGTTGGTGTTGTACAGTATACCATGTTGTAGTGTTTGTGTTGTGCAGTGTACCATGTTGTAGTGTTTATGTTGTACAGTGTACCTTGTTGTAGTGTTTGTGTTGTGCAGTGTACCATGTTGTAGTGTTTGTGTTGTACAGTATAGTACCATGTTGTAGTGTTTGTGTTGTACAGTGTAGCATGTTGTCGTGTTTGTGTTGTGCAGTGTACCATGTTGTAGTGTTTGTGTTGTGCAGTGTACCTTGTTGTAGTGTTTGTGTTGTACAGTGCACCATGTTGTCGTGTTTGTGTTGTACAGTGTAGCATGTTGTAGTGTTTGTGTTGTGCAGTGTACCATGTTGTAGTGTTTGTGTTGTGCAGTGTAGCATGTTGTCGTGTTTGTGTTGTACAGTGTACCATGTTGTAGTGTTTGTGTTGTGCAGTGTACCTTGTTGTAGTGTTTGTGTTGTACAGTGCACCATGTTGTCGTGTTTGTGTTGTATGGTGTAGCATGTTGTAGCGTTTGTGTTGTGCAGTGTACCATGTTGTAGTGTTTGTGTTGTGCAGTGTACTATGTTGTCGTGTTTGTGTTGTACAGTGTAGCATGTTG
>NC_136262.1:263673455-263715955 GCF_964187855.1 Myxine glutinosa | reverse complement strand
TGTTCCAGATCACTGATATACAGCAGGTGTTGTTCATCATCTCCACAAAGACTTGTTCTGAGATCTGCGGATGTTCCAGATCACTGATATGCAGCAGGTGTGCACATATATCAATAGTCTCCGTCAGTGGGACATTCGTGAACAAACTTTGTATATCAAAAGAGGCGATTATGTTGTCCGCACTTGCTGGTGTTGTAGCACAAATTGCTTCTGCAAATGTAAAAGAATCTTTGATCACGAATTGTGACAGTGACTCCAATACTGGTTGCAGGACCTCTCCCACCACTTGGCCAGTTCATGTTGTGCCAAACCAACCATGGACATAACCAACCATTCATTTTCCTACCCTTGATGAGATAAGCTCCGCCCCCAACATGGCTTGTTGCTCCGCCTCATGATGAGATCCGCCTCATGATGAGATACATAAGCTCCGCCTCATGACGAGATAAGCTCCGCCCCTAACATGGCAAGATCGCTTTGCTCACGTTTGGTGATGTTTCTCTTCTCTTTTTTCCCCCCTTTCACTCGATTTTCCTTCTTTTTCTCTCCATTTTTCTTCATTTCTCTTCGTTTTTCTTTGCCCTTTTCTGTTTTAAATTCGATCTTTTTGTTCACCACCCAGACAAGGCTTGCATTGGCTGATTTGTTAAAATTCACAAAAAGCACATATTCTGTGCACAAAAAGATTCGGTGCACAAAAGGCACTAATTTATTATTCTCTGAAACAAGAAAAAGACTTAAAATGTCATAGCCCTTGTTGTTTTAGTAATTTTGCTGTATGGTGTTAAAAGGGCCGTTAGTTGGTCATCTTTGGTCGGATTACAAAACAATTTTTTTTGCTTATGTATCGTCTTATGTGTTGTCATTGCGCCAACCTTGAACAAAATCGATCCATGCATGTCGAGAAATGGTTGGGGACACTTTTAAGTAACAAAATGGCCGCCAGTCGGCCATATTGGATCTGATCTGGAAAGGAAATGACATGCATATGTAAGCCATCATTGGTTATCTGTGCGCAAAGTTTGAACAACATCAACAAATGCATGTCTGAGAAATGGTTGAAGACGTATTCAACATCTGGTTTTTTTACAACTAAAATGGCCACCAGTCGGCCATTTTTTATCATATCGCAAAATAAAGTGAGGTGCACGTTTATACAATCATTTACTGTGCTTGTGCCAAGTTTGAACAAAATTGGTCCATACATGTTCAAGAAATGGTTGGGTAAACGTTTAAGTAACAAAATGGCCACCAGTCGACCATCTTGGATCTTATCTTGAAAAAAAAACCATGTGCCGATGTAAGGCATCATTCATTATCTGTGTGCTAAGTTTGAACAACATCAGTAAATGTATGTCAGAGAAATGGTTAAGGACATGTTCACCGTCCTGTTTTTTTTTTTACAACAAAAATGGCCGCCAGTCGGCCATCTTGGATCTTATCTTGAAACAAAATGACGTGCATATGTACATCATCATATTCATATGTTGTCTTTGAGCCAAGTATGAACAAAATCAGTCCTTACATCTCCGAGGTATGGTTGCGGACGCACACATGCATGGATGGACGGACGAACCCCAACCCATAAATCCCTGTTTTGGATAAAGTCAAAGTTCATTTGCATCCTGTGGCTGCTGGTTGCATCATTTTCTAGGGGCGTGGCTGTGTCACTGATGCAGTCAGCTGGTACTCTTTTTGCTGACTTCGGAAGGATGACAGCCTGAGTCAACCCACCTGGTGTTAATTGAAAGGGCTTGAACTCGGGATCCTAAGATCTCAAGACAGAAACCTTAACCGTTAAGCCAACACCAGGCTTCAGAAATAAATAAACCAAAGACAATTCCGTGACAGAGATGATAGCAGATGAAGTGATGTAAATAAAACTATAATTAGAACAACCGACAGTGACAGCTACATTGTTTGAGTCTATTATTATATTCCTCCCACTCCTGTAATTTAGTCTTTCCCCCAACTCTTTAAACCCACCATGGTGCTCATCATAGTGCAGGCCCCATAACATTGCCCTGGTGCACCCGATCCCCCTCATCGTACTCTTTTTCTTCCAATCTACAAATATCAATGGCTTCCAATGCTCTTGATCCTAGCAGTAAAATCCCTTTGCACACTCTTGCAATCTCTCCACATTGTTTTGGTTTCATTTATTGCCATATCCCATGAAATCCCATGAAATATTCAGAATATTTTCATGGGATTTAAAAAAATCACTGCCTCTCTCATAGTTACAATTTTAGTGTCCACCCCAAGTTCCCCCTGAGCCTGTGGCTAGCTTCATGGTTAAGGTGGCTGGCTTAAGATCTTCGGGTCCTGAGTTTGAGCCCCTCAGACTGTCATCCTTCCAATGTCGGCAAAATGAATACCAGGTTACTGGGAAGAATGAGCCATTCGAGTATCCTTGGTCCGAGTGTCAACATATCCAGGATTGTGCTCAATAGCCAAGGAAATCTGCTTTGGCATCCCCTCTGCGTCTGAACATGCGAAAGGAGTGATTTATTCTTCTTCTCCCTCCTCTTCTTCTTCTTCTTCCTCTTCTTCTTATTCTTCTTCTTCAAGTTTTCCTGAGAACATTAAGAGTCAAATCAACTTATGTAGACCAGCATATGGGAAGTACACCCGTGCAACCGTGTTTTTATCACACACATTCTCGTTAGATTACTTGATCTTCCATAATGTCATCATCCAATTCCTTAATACTGCTCTTTTCAACAGTATTTGAACCTGCAACCTGCTTGGGATATGCCACCGCGCCGTTAGACCACAACAATCTTGATCTCAATTATTGCCCAATATATCAGCACTGATCATTTTACCAGGTTACTGGGAAGCTCGTGGTCGGTTTGGGAAGCACAATTCCGCACTCATGGTCGGTTCCATTAGTCATGGGAGTTTTCGGGTGGAGTGGAGAGGTGGGGAGTGGGCAGAGGAGGGGTACATGTAATTAACAGTTGGGGGGCAGGTGAATATTTGCATCATAGACATCTTTGAGAGGCTCCAGACAAAAGGGAATAATAAAAACAAATAAAAATACCTTATATACCACCTTTTAAGGGAATTTTAGCAGACATGGAATGCAATACAAATTGTCATTCGGCCAACACCTCAGTACTTAGAAAAGACGATGAAATAAAGAGGAATTATGAGGAATGCTCCACATTTGCTCAAGTTGAGGAATTTTGGAGTGAAGCAAATAAACATTTTAATCTTCACATTTAGAGCAGTTTGTCCAATAGTTACAGGCCTGGCCAAGTACTGAATGTACAATCTCCGCAATACTTCAGAACAGACCAGGACCCAAAGTGCAAAAAATTGTGCAAGTTTGACATCAGCAAGAAAATAATAATGTTTTAGTGTTGGCATGAAACTTGTTTTGCAAAAGCTTTTAAATCTCTTAGAACTGCAGGACTTTATGAATAGAAGGATGCTGAAAGCTCAACAAACTCATGACTGGCAAAGACAGGAAGGAGAAAAACGTGTAAATAAATGGAGGAATAAAAAAAGAAACAATAAACAAACGAGTACAGATACATTCAAGGTACACCACCCCCATGCCAAATAAATAAATAATATATGCACGCGACATTGCCGGAGCACCTTAGGCACCTGGCGATGTCACTGTGCGGAACATGGAGACGGAATTGGGAGCGAGCGGTGTACAATAATTGATTGATTAGTTGATTAATTGCGTAATTGAAATAAATAAATAGTAATCGTAAAATATTTAATTTCTTAATCAATTGGCTAATAACATATTTAAACCACCAGTGTTTCATCTGAATTGGTAAGTTTTTGAAAATTAAACAATTATTTAATCAAAAAATTAAATAATTAATCGATTAATTGATTGATCAATAAATCAACTAGAACAGCACTCAGTAGAGCGCAAACCTCCACCAGGCTGAACAGTTTATGTTTTGTATCCCACTGATAGGCCGGATCTGGATTCGGACCTGAACCAAAATCTAATCGGCTTGTTCTTGTCACCTAACCAACTCATCTACCAAGTTTCGCCCAAATCCGTCTATAACTTTTTGAGATATCTTGTTCACAGACAGACAACCGATCATACAGACAAAGGTGAAAACCTTCGGTGGCGGAGGTAAAAAATATCCTTTATAGGCAAATCACTTGGTCGCTGTCATGTCATGTCATTGTCATGTCGTGTCCGAATATCAGCTTCCTAGCTCAAAAGGTGCCTGTGAAATTGCCCAGATGAGAAACAAAATAAATAATTGATTAATAATGATAATAAATAAATAATCATCATAAAATAATTAATTTATTAATCAATTGGCTAATAGAATACCTAAGCCACCACCATTTCATCCGAATCTGTAACTTTTTGAAAATGACTTCAGTAATTCATCGAATAATTGAAGAATTAATCGATGAATTGATTAATCAATAAATCAACAAGTACAGATACATTCAAAGTACGCCGTCCCCATGCCAAATGAGGATGAATTCACATGAAAGAAAAACACACGACGATGTATTCAACATTTCCAAGTTTATAATGTGGGGACTCAGCCAGATTCGGCAGTTTGATCTACACAGGTGAAGCTTGCCCACTGCAAGGTGTGAGCCATGAGCAATTAAGGGGTGTCAAGATAGAGCCTTTTGTGGTATACCTGTTAGTACTAGTACAAAGGAGCTTGCAAATGTATCAATTATATTAAGACCAAAGGCATGATAATGGTGATGATGGTGATTGCGAGGGTGTGTCGTTGGTTGTTATCTCCATATGTGGGTTTCGGAAGGTGGAGCGGAGTTCTCCCAGGTTTCGAAGTATCCACCTTCTTTCCAAAAAGGGATCATGGACCAAGTTGTGAAGTTGTGAAGTGAAGTTTGTTTTCAAAATTCTGTTTTGACGGATCTTTTCACTGAGCCTGGGACAACTTCCAATTGTAGTTTGTTTCTTGTACTATTCTCAGGAAAAGTTTTAAGATTTTAAAGATTTTTAAGTTTTAAGATTTAAGATAATGCCATGAAGTTATCTTATAATCATTCCTACAACTACAATTATCACTGGAACAATTTCGGCATTCTTCAGCTTCCAAGATCTTTTGACTTCATTTTTGAGGTCTTCGTATTCGTGCATTTTCTTGATTTCTGCGTTGTTTATACCAAGATCGCTTGGTACTGACACCTCAATGAGCAATGCCTTCTTTTATTTTTTTGTACCTTTTTGTTATATCCGGTCATAATGCTTTGTTTTCTCTGTTCATGCCCGATGGGATCATTGGGTCGTACTTGAGTGTTATTTCCTTGTTTTTAATGATTGCTTCTGGTTTGCGTTCCCAGGAGTTTTCTGGAACTGGGATATTTAAGTTTTTACAGATGTTTCGGGTGGATTACTCCACATACCTTGTTGTGCCTTTGGGTGTACAGCTGCTCTGACATGAGTTTTTTACATCCTGATAGGAGGTGACTATTACTTTCTGTTTTTACCTTGCAGAACCTACACTTGTCTGACTGACTCAGTCCCGCCATCTTGTTCTTCTGAGCCATTCCAATGAGCCTTCTGTCTACTCCCATTCTGTCCAATTCCTTTTTTTTCCCCTTCCTGCTCTCTTATTGTTTTCCCAGCGCTCAGTTGATATTTGGTTTTTTTGGGTTTTTTTCTTTTGTCTTTTTTTGCAAATGTTGGGGCTGTACTCGTTGCTGTCGCTTCGCTGATGGGTTTAACCAAAATTAGCATGTTGCGCTTCATAAACGTATGGCTTGTGTATATGTGAGTCTCAATGAGGATGTAAAATGAAGTGAAACATGTGAAAACAGGATCTTTTATAACACGTAGTTGCTGTTGCTGCTGTCGTCGGGGCTGTGGTTGTTGTTGTTTGTGTGCTCCTGTGTACTTTTACGTATTTTTCTATTGTTTCAAGAAGTACAGTATTGTTGTATATAATTTTGTGTGCTCCTGATTCTGCATAGCTTTATTCTGAAGGGATCCTGGTACGTCTGTCAGTCAAATTCATTTTTAGTTTTCTAACTATACCATCATACTATAAATGGAACTATGTATGGATGTACGAATGTGTGGACGGACTGCCTTCATTCCATTGGTTGGACTTTGGCCGGATTCATCAACAATTGTAACCTGAATTTTTTTTACATGTCAGACATTTTTTGTCGGTGCATATAAGCCTCAGGCCTTTGGTATCGGCCCATGGCACATTGCCAGTGGAATGATCCGGGCTATGTGAACATGATGAATTATCCGAGCACGGTGTAGCTACATAAAACTCGTACACATAAGCAGTGGACACGTTGTTGCTTCATGTATGTATGTACCCTAGGTTAATAGTCCCCTACCTGAATGAGACTAGGTTTGCTCCCGGTCTGTCCGGTCTGTCCATCCGCCCGTCAGTCCGTCCGTCTGTCCCTAAGTACATGGCCCAGTGCAATTGGAATGATCCCAGGTATATAACCACAATGTATTTTATATGCACATAAGCCGTAGTCATGTTTTTGCTTCATGTATGTTCATCTGGTTATTTTTATTATGTTTGGCACTGAACACAGCATTATACACCACCCAAATAAGGGGATGTGTTCACTGGTGCAAAGTTTTCCAGACTTTTTCCCTTTACCCTTTGACATTTTGACCTGAAACTTGGTAGAGGAATGTATTGTAAAGCAATTCTCCCTCTTGTTTTTATTATTTTTGGAAGTGATCATGGCAGTGGTCTGTGGCCTATACACTGCTCAAATAACGGGATGAGCTATTTGTGTAATAAGTTGTAGGTTTTAAACGTAATTTGTGTTTTAGCCCAAGTTTGACGGCTGATCAGTGTGAAAATACAGAAATGTCACATGGACCTGACGATGGACACATGGACTGATGGACGCTGCTCCTTTTAGTCAGAGATACACTTATTAGGAAGGTATAAATTGTTTGGCAGTGATTTTTTTTTTTGGCCTGACTCCATTGTATGCCCCAGGACATTTATTGGAAGGAAGGGGAGTGGGGGGGGGGGGGGGGGGGGTTATTTATTCAACCTGGAATGCCTGCAGTTAAGAAGGCAGGCCTAAACATCATCAGAAGACTAATAGATCCCATATAGAGAACCCCTGGGATGAGTCTTATGGCTCTTTTCCACCGGGGTACCGTACCATACCGTACCGTACGGTACCGTAACCAAAATCCGTTTTTTCGTTTTTCCATTGCCAAGCGAACCGTACCGTACCTAATATAAGTACCCGTGCTAAATCTGGTTCCTGCTACGGATAGGCACCAATCGAGCCGAATCCGGGCCTATGGGTGGAGCTAGCAATACTGCAGACCGTTGATTGGTCAATCACAATCGTCAATTCAGGAAGAAAGTGAAAGGTAGTCTAGCTATATATGAAGACTAACATAACATACTGTACCTGTACTCTTTGTTTGCGCCGACGAACAAGGCCCAAATCTTCGTTGTCGGTCTTCATAATTGTCTGCAAAGGTTTCTTTCCCTTTTTATCTGTCTCCTCTTTCAGCTTCTTCTCCAACACGTCCTCTCTCCCTTTTTGCATTTCGCAAAAACCTCATGTTCATATAAAACCAAAACCCGACGAAGAAGTAAAACACAGCTTCAAGTTCCTCCATAGTTGCGGAGCTGTTTACAGTTTAGTGTCGAATGAGAAACTAGAACGGCACTCAGTAGAGAGCACACCTCCGCCAGGTGAACAGTTTACGTTTTGTATCCCAGAGTAGACCAGAAAATCACAATACGGAATCACATTTAATCAAAATCATCCGCACACAACTTTTAGAGATATCCTGCTATGTATCGTTTTTGGCCCGATCTCCCAATGGTGAAGAATCACTTTAGTAATTCTCATATCCGAATCCGGATCTTCACCAAAATCTAATCATTTCGTCCTTGTCACATACGCTACATCTCTGCCAAATTTAATCCAAATCCGTCCACAACTTTTGAGATATTTTGTTCACAGACAAACGGACAAACAAACAGGCGGACGAAAACATAACCTCCATCCACCTTTGGTGACGGAGGTAATGACGTCACAGCGGTCGCGTTTGTTTTTTCGTCACTTCAGGTAACTCCGCCTATTTTCATGGTTCTGTTGTGCGATGGAAAACGACACAGGGATTACCGAACCGTACCGAACCGTTCTGTGCAATGGGAAAGCGCCATTAGACACCTCGATCAGCCCATCAGCGACAATACAGCCCATCAAACACCAGACCACATCACATCAAACCACGGGACCCCATGTTTCCGCACATGCTTGCCGACTAGCAACCGCCAGGAGTTTGATTGCATGTTACAATGGGGGATCATCTGACCATCGTCCAGCAGTTGGTCTTCACCGCTACAAATGGTATCCAAAAAGATACCTGGGTATTGGAGTTCTTGTGAGGATTACCGGTCCTTAAACAACGCGACTCTTCCAGACTGTGACCCCATTGCACGCATTCAGGATTTTACCGCTACACTCCATGGCACTCCAATCTTCTCCAAAGTCGACCACGTTTGTGTGTACCATCATATTCCGTGGATCAAGTTCCAATGATTACACGTGTGCCACAGTCACGTGAAAAAGTAAGTACACCCCATGTAAAGTTTTGACTTTTTCAACATATTTCAACATACAGCCATTTGATCTTCATTTCAACAATATTGATAGATAAAGGTGATATAATAAAACAAATATCATGAAACATTTACATTTTGTAGTCCATTGTATAATTTAAATAAACATAAATGCAAATTTCGCATGTGGAAAAAGTAAGTACACCCTTGGCTCTAACAGGTGGTATTGCCCCCTTTGGCAGAAACAACCTCAAGTAGGCGTTTCTTATAACTGTGTACCAGTCTCTGACATCGACTGGGAGAAATTTTTACCCACTCCTCCATGCAGAATTCTTTCAGCTGTGCGATGTTTGAGGGGTTTCTTGCATGCACAGCTCGTTTCAAATCCCCCCACAACATCTCGATGGGATTTAAATCCGGGCTTTGATTTGGCCATTCCAGAACCCTCCATTTCTTTCTTTTCAGCCATTCCTTGGTGGATTTACTGGTATGTTTAGGGTCATTGTCATGTTGCAAGGTCCACCTTCGGTTGAGCTTCAACTTTCCGACAGATGACCTCACATTATCCTCAAGCACCCTCTGGTACAATGAAGAATTAATGGTGGATTCTGTGATGGTGAGCTGCCCAGGCCCTGATGCAGCAAAGCTGCCCAAACCATAATATTTCCACCACCATGCTTTACAGTTGGTATCAGGTTCTTGTGGTCAAATGCTGTCTTTGGTTTTCGCCAAACATGTCTTCTGGTACTGTGGCCAAATAGCTCTTCCTTTGACTCATCTGTCCAGAGCACATTGTTCCAGAAGTGCTGGTCTTTGCCGAGGTGTTCATTGGCAAATGTTAGTCTTGCCCTGATGTTCTTTCTGGACAGCAAAGGTTTCCTCCTGGCACACCTCCCATGTAGATCAAATTTGTGCATCCTCTTTCTAATGGTAGACTCGTGCACTTTGTCATCACCATTGGCAGGAGCTATCTGTAGGTCCCGTGATGACATTCTGGGGTTCTTAGAGACTTCTTTCAGCATCTTGCGGTCTGCTCTCGGGCTGAAATTGCTGGGGCGGCCTGGCCTGAACAAGTTGGCAGTTGTTTGGAATCTTCTCCACTTGTAGATGATCTTCCGGATAGTCGAATGATTGATTTCAAATTGTTTGGAGATCTTTTTAAATCCCTTCCCAGACTCGTAGGCATCTATAACCTTCTTTCTGAAGGCATCATAGAGCTCTTTTGATCTAGGCATGGTGATGCCGCACACTTCAACAACAAAGAGCAAACCAAACTAAATGTCTGAGGTTTAAATAAGACAGGTTCCTCCAAGATCCTCTCTAACGATGTTCTAATCATTTGCACCTGAGCTGGTGCACCTGATTCTAATTTTAGGTATTTGAAATAGTGATAAATGTCGGGGTGTACTTACTTTTTCCACATGCGAAATTTGCATTTATGTTTATTTAAATTATACAATGGACTACAAAATGTAAATGTTTCATGATATTTGTTATATTATATCACCTTTATCTATCAATATTGTTGAAATGAAGATCAAATAGCTGTATGTTGAAATATGTTGAAAAAGTCAAAACTTTACATGGGGTGTACTTACCTTTTCACGTGACTGTATGTACAGATGATAATTCAATCGACAGCAACAACCACTGAAGAAAACCTTTGTCTCCTCTTCACCCATTTGCAGGATTTTGTCATCATCATCAATCCCACAAAGTGCATATTCGGCGTTTCTGAGTTAAATTTCCTCTGTCGTACATTATTCGCCACTTTTCATTCACTCACACCCACCAGGGTATTCGACCAATCAAGCGACTCATCACGAGATAATTCTGAACACGGATCAACGCTCCTGCGCCGTTGGGCCAAGAGATGTCTTCAATGTTGAAGCTCCAAGATCCAACGTCATACTGTCGCACGACTCGATAATCTGCCAACACCAGATTCAACACAAGGTCTTCCCTGACCACACTGGACGGACATCGTACAATATGGTCCTGCTTGGTACACAGGCTGCTCTAAAAGACGACCTTGGTGCTCCACTGCACAGCTAATGTAAGGTGCACTGCTTCATCCCCCAGGATAATTCCTCTCAACGCCCGACGCCACCAACTAACTATGCCAACAAATTTCGTGCGGCGATGCAGGACCTCCGGGCAACACCAACACGTACACCTTCATCACACCCGGTTTTTATTCCCCAGGAATTTTCTACATGTACCCACTTATTTGTTGTGTGACACTGTCCCCGGAAACCCTTCCAGCAACCATATGATGGACCTCACAAAGTTCTACAACGCTTTGGGAAGTCCTTCATACTCGATATTAATGGTGGTCATGAGACAGTCTCCTTAGAACGCTTGAAGCCAGCTTTTCTTGACGCAGCCCCAGGGCCGACCCTCCCCCTGACCGGCAGGTGGACACCTACTACCACAATACCCTTACCGCCGCATACGACTCGCTTTGGGACTCCGGGCATCTTGTACACTTCCCGGCATGATATTTATGAGAGTACATTTTGCTGTTGTCCATTTCTCTTTGCTATGACTTGGACAGTCAACATCATTCTCTTGTTATACAACATTATGTATTTTCTTTGTACCTTCCATTCAATGAATGCACTAGGAGAGGGAGTACTGTTGTGGCATCATCTTGCCTTTGATTAGATAATAAGTAAGTATGCTTGAGGTCTGGTCGATCGAGGGATTTCCGGTACCGGGTTAGCCGGAAGTAGGGCGAATGGGTTATACGGTTGCTTTTTGAATATACAGAATTGACTGGGAGTCTGAACGCCATGGACGTCTTTTCTTCCATGCTGAACCGGTTTGCATCATTGCTGGGAGTTCGGCTGTGCCCGCGTTTGCAGCACCACCTGTAGATTAGAGCAGGAATTGTTTGTTTGTTCAAGTTGCCAGTGATAACGCACCTACCTTTACTGAAGGACACGGTGGTATCTCAACGTCCACCAACTATTTCTAGCAGATGAGACTCACAGTTTAACGTCCACTCGAGGGAGGACTGCACTCTCATTGATGTCTCTCCCTACATGAGAAACACCGGGATGACAGTTTACAGCTGGGCCGGGATTCAAATCCAGGCTGGACAGCTCAGAGGGCACATACCTCTACCTGATCCTGTGAGCTTATGTCTCATGAATGTCGTTTGCTGTTCTCTTTAACTCTCCCTGATATTGCTGCAAACTTTTAGAATGCCATGATGTTCCACCAGAAAAGCTGTGCCCAAGACTCAATACCAGTCTTTATGGTCTCTTCCGAGAAGAGGAAGAGCAGCAATTTGTTTTGTATGCACCTGGTTTTGTCTCTTCTACAATCCAATGACAATCTTCTGTGGCCCCACTCACTTTTCCTCTGTCCAAAACAGCTCCAATATGTATCGCTCCAGAGTGCATCAACAACAGACGTTGTGGTTGTCCATGTTGGTGAAAAGTGCATTTTATAGGGCCCAATTTTTTATCGTCCCCACCATAGACTCATACGTGCTCGTTTTCCCTCCCTTTTGTCCAACATCTTCAGGCAGAAATAAGTGACCAAGGCTGATCCTTTTAAAATGTTTGCTTGGACTGCCCCCTAGGCCTTGTAATTGGAATTCTTATGAGAGATTTATCTTTGTGTTCTCCCTCATTTCTCAGATTTCATTTTTCCAATTTACCTTCTCAGAACTAACCAGTCCCCATCTCCCCTTTGCCCTCTTATGTATAACAAATAGATGGTTTTTTTCATTTAGTCTCAAAGAAATTCCTGAAGCATGTGATTGTGAGCGAATACAATGTACTTTGATACCTGTGCGTTGCTGGATCATGCAGCATGGAAGGAAACCTTCCACATTCTGGGAACAGGCTCCTACCAAACTCTAACTCTAACCCTACCTGGAAGGTATGATGATCCATGTCACATGCATTGCATTATCATCTTCTAGCACGTGTTACAATAACATCTAATGGATGATTTGCACCACAACGAAACCTCATAACAATATCATTATGTGCACCTTTCTGTATAGAACTGGCTCGGACTCACCATGGTCATGTCCTTTTAAATATCACTCGGTGACCACACTGAAACTGGCCTGGCAGGATAGCCTAGAGGTGTGCACACCCTCCTCTAAGTTGTCTCGTCTAAATTTGAAGTCTAAGTTGTCTCGTCTGGATTTGAAGTCGAAGTTGTCTCGTCTGCATTTGAAGTCAAAGTTGTCTCGTCTGGATTTGAAGTCTAAGTTGTCTCGTCTGGATTTGAAGTCAAAGTTGTCTCGTCTGAATTTGAAGTCAAAGTTGTCTCGTCTGAATTTGAAGTCAAAGTTGTCTCGTCTGAATTTGAAGTCTAAGTTGTCTCGTCTGAATTTGAAGTCAAAGTTGTCTCGTCTGAATTTGAAGTCAAAGTTGTCTAGTCTGAATTTGAAGTCTAAGTTGTCTCGTCTGGATTTGAAGTCAAAGTTGTCTCGTCTGAATTTGAAGTCAAAGTTGTCTCGTCTGGATTTGAAGTCAAAGTTGTCGTGTCTGAATTTGAAGTCTAAGTTGTCTCGTCTGAATTTGAAGTCTAAGTTGTCTCGTCTGGATTTGAAGTCCTCTAACCTCACCAACCCACTCTTGACAAGCATGGTGAGTATGCCAAAACCCCCAACGTGAGTTAAGAGACGCCTTCTTCCTTCTTCTTCTTCTTCTCAATCCGACCGAATTATCATTCTGTCATTATTCAATTGCTCCCTGCTATAGTTTGCTTGTTGGTAGGATTCGTTTGGCCTTGGTCTGCTGTTGTGAAGAACTTCATGAGATCGTTACACACGCTAGTGAGTGCAAATGGGACCGCCGGATCAGCAACCCGCTCCAAATGACCCCCAAGTTTTTATCGACGGTCTGGGCCTCCAACAACAGCCTAAACCCAGACATCCCAGAGAAAAAGTCATTTCCAATTGAGCTCGTGGAGGTGAGGACCATGGCGATGAAACTGGAAGCGATAAAGGGAGGGAAGAGTCGATAACTTGAGGGAGTGTGAGGCTACGGCTTTTCTTTTTTTGAAGACTTGGCACGGAGTTGCTGATTGGCCAGAGATTACTTTTGCCTTTTCCTTATAAAGCATTGTTTTTAATGTCCAGTGAGGTCAGGCCATGAGACAGCAGGAAGTGCTTGTGGGATGAGAAGGCGATGGATTGCAGGTGCCTGGTGTTTTGAAATAGTTAGGGCAGCGGATGATAAACTCGGTGGAAGAAATGACTCCTGAATTATTCAACGTAAGTTAGATTTTTAAAAGGCTACTCGAGACGAAGCCGATGAATGTACAGTTCCACAGTTTGCTTTCTCCACCTGAGCTATGATGAACCACCTTAAGAGGCCATTTTCCCCGCAGAGCAGGGGTTGGCCTTTTTCGGGCACCATAGTCCCCTTTTTGTAGCAATGCTTTATGGTCGGATGCTCTTCCTGCCGCTAACCCTGTTAGTCACCTCTTGCGACACACAGGGAATTACCAGTGAATGGGTACTCAACACCAACCCTGTTAGTCACCTCTTGCGACACACAGGGAATTACCAGTGAACGGGTACTCAACACCAACCCTGTTAGTCACCTCTTGCGACACACAGGGAATTACCAGTGAACGGGTACTCAATTTGCCGACCTCAGAAGGATTACGGGCTGAGTCAACCACCCTGGTGTTAATTCAGCGATCGACCGGGATTCGAACCCAATATCCTAGGATCCCAAGCCGGCATCCTAACCGCTAAGCCAACACCAGGCTACACGACCTGAGCTATGATGGAGACAAGTAAAAGGAAAGAACTGTAAACATTGGGGGCATTAGGAAGTACCGCGATCAGTTGCATTTCCAATAGACCATCTGCTTTGCTGTTAAAACGCCTTGAGAATAAGAGGATGTTTACAAATGGTAAGAGAGAAGAACACACAAAGGGAATTAAGCAGCTCATGGTGGCCTGGCAAACTTCACTTTTGTAATTTAGTCAAATCTCAAACCAGCCTATTACCGTCCACTGCAGGATGAAGGCCTCACTCGAAGCCTGTTGGTTGGTGTTTGGTGTACTCGTCACGCTTGCCTAATGGGAGTTGGCGAGTGTGAGCAACCCATATCCGATGATGGAGGAGGAAACAAGTCTTTATCGACTTGAGCAAACAACCATTTTACTTTTTGTTCAAGTTCTGCGATCTGTTCTTTATCTCTTTGGTGACGGATATTTGGGGCGTGCTGCCTTTTCATAGGTAGCGTATTAATGGCCATCCTAAGTTGTCTTACGGGGATTAAGAGTCGACCACAGAGTACATACTGGCACCACATGTCGACCAGACCACGCTGGGCAGGTGGATTAGCCCACTCCATAAATGTCATGAAGGAACCAACACGGTTTGTACCGACAATCCGAGAGTGAACCCGGTAGTTTTCTTGTTTTCTTCAAACCAGGGCTATTTACATCAGCTGGTAGTCCAAATACGGTAATAATCTTGCCTTCAGCTGAATTTGAACCCTCAACATCTGGGTGGCGGTGCAGTTTCCTCACCAGTTGCTCGCCACGTTATTTCTCAGACTTGTCGATATGTGATAAAGCCGTAACAGTTGGTCGAACCTTTATGCCTGTCCTGCAGAGGGCCTCCACTTGCCTTGGTTTGTACAGATTTTAAAATGAGATTCATGCTGGTTAGGCCGAGAAAAATATATTTCCGGTCTCTGGTCAGCGCTCGCATCGATTTTGACCCTGCGCTTCAACAATATATTTTTTCAAATTTCCAACGGTACCTACAACAGCGCGCACCTGTTGTTGCCGGGCCGGCGTGCTATCTCGGGAAATACGGGTCTGTAATGGTCGCCATGGATATCGACGTTCGCGCACGGTCTCCCCTACAAAACTTCGTTTAGTTTGTCCAAATCCAAGCAGCCGTTCCAAAGATATGAGTAGTGTTGTGTGCCGTGACGTCATGAATCCAATCGGCTGGATATTGTCATTTATTGAAACGAAGACGTTCTTTGTCGGGTTCGTGTGATGCAAGCAGAAGGCCTAGAGAGCTGCGGGTGGTCTCGTTGGTTAGGCCTGGATCCTATGTCGTTTGACATGAAGTTGTAAGTGTCTGTGATAATCTGGTGGACTGGGAGAAGAGATCGTGGGAGACCATCGGCCTGTTAGACCACTTGCGCATGCGCAGTGTTGACGCGATCGACGCATTGGAATGTTTGACGGTACGGCGAGGCGATCTCGAGAACGAAATGGCAGTCTATAATATGCTTGAAGAACTTAATGATTTTCAGAATAAATACATTTTAAAATAACTTCAGCTTGTGTTCATTATTTACAAAAAAAAGGCCTACAAGTCCGATTGGCTGTCTTTAATTTCTCTCTGGATGATGCCACAGCAGATGAGGAGGACCGCAAGGCATGAGGACACAAAAAACAACACCTTTATATGTGCAATCCATGCTTTTCAAAAAAAAAAAAAAAAACCGCATCGCCGCATCAATTCTAGAACTTTGGTCTGACCAGAGACCAGCAATATGTTTTTTCGGCCTAAAGGTGGGGCTTCTTCTTCTACTTCTTGCTCTTCTTCTTCTACTTCTTGGTCTTCTTCTTCCACTTCTTGGTCTTCTTCTTTGTGATCATGAAAGTTTATAGCTGGGTCAAGTCAAATACAGGCTAGTCAACTAAGATGAGATTGTGGATAGGCTAGCAACCTCTAGGGTATCCATAGTAGGATAGACCAGCAACATCGAGGGTATCCATAGTACCATAGGCTGGCAACCTCCAGGGTATCCCTATTAGGATAGGCTAGCAACCTCGAGGGTATCCATCGTAGGATAGGCTATCAACCTCGAGGGTATCCATAGTAGGATAGACCAGCAACATCGAGGGTATCCATAGTAGGATTGGCTAGCAACCTCTAGGGTATCCATAGTAGGATAGGCTAGCAACCTCTAGGGTATCCATAGTAGGATAGGCTGGCAACCTCTAGGGTATCCACAGTAGGATAGGCTAGCAACCTCTAGGGTATCCATAGTAGGATAGGCTAGCAACCTCTAGGGTATCCATAGTAGGATAGGCTAGCAACCTCTAGGGTATCCACAGTTGGATAGGCTAGCAACCTCTAGGGTATCCACAGTAGGATAGGCTAGCAACCTCTCGGGTATCCACAGTAGGATAGGCTAGCAACCTCTAGAGTATCCATAGTAGGATAGGCCAGCAACCTCGAGGGTATCCATAGTAGGATAGGCTCGCAACCTCGAGGGTATCCATTGCAGGATAGGCTAGCAACCTCTAGGGTATCCATAGTAGGATAGGCTAGCAACCTCTAGGGTATCCATAGTAGGATAGGCTAGCAACCTCTAGGGTATCCATTGTCGGATAGGCTAGCAACCTCTAGGGTATCCATTGTAGGATAGGCTGGCAACCTCTAGGGTATCCATCGTAGGATAGGCTAGCAACCTCTCGGCTATCCATAGTAGGATAGGCTAGCAACCTCGAGGGTATCCATAGTAGGATAGGTGTGCAACCTTTAGGGTATCCATAATAGGATAGGCTAGCAACCTCAAGGGTATCCATAGTAGGATATGCTAGCAACCTCTACCATATCCATAGTAGGATAGGCTAGCATCCTCTAGGTCGATGGTATCCATTGTAGGATATGCTAGCAACCTCTAGGGTATCCATAGTAGTATAGGCCAGCGACCTCTCGGCCTCTAGGGTATCCATAGTAGGATAGGCTAGCAGCCTCTGGGGTATCCATAGTAGGATAGGCTCGCAACCTCTAGGGCATGGTTCTTAACCTTTTTAAAGGGGCCGAACCCGAACGAAACCCACCGAACACTCGCGGAACCCCTCCAATTTGACAAAAAATTTAGAAGAATTGCATCTTAATGCGTTTTCTGTTCTTCTTTTCGGGAGGCGATCTGGGAAATGCGTGGTTTTGTTTTGGCAAGGGCCACCCTCAAATCATTTTCGCATGCAAGCCTGCTCCTTTTCTTTGTTTTAATGTCCACCAGTTTCGAAAACGCATGCTCGCAGAGATACATTGTAACGAACGGCGTGAGGATCTCAAGGGCAATTTTGGCGATGTGAGGATACCCTTCTATTTGGGGGCACCAAAACGTTGAGAGCGTTGTTGTGCCGAAGAGTTGTTGTTGAGTCTGGCTCTGCTGAAGTTCGATGAGGTCGTTGATGTATTGGTCGTTGACATCTGCCGTTGCAACATCAAAAGTAAACGGCTGCCGCACCCATGATGGGTATTGCTCTTGGTCGGTGAAGTAGCCGTCGAATGACTTTCCCAGCTCATCCAAGTGCGTGGCAATCGCTTGCTTAAGCTTCCCCAGTACAGCAGTGCCTCCAATTTCAGACTCATCTTCGATCCCGCTCACGCACTCGTCCAGTAGCGAAAAGTTCGCGGAGTTGTCGTTCTCTGTTCACCGCCTCCACAACGGTAACTTCTTTCGGAAAGTGCTCAGCTTTTCTTCAGATTCGATGATATTCACTCCACCGCCCTGCATCTGGCAATTGAGATGATTGAGTGCATTGAAGATATCAGCCAAGTATGCCAAGGCGAGGATGAACTCTGACTCTTGGAAGTGTGTTGCATGGCAATGCTGGTGTTCTCGCAAAAACAGGACTAATTCTACATGCAAGGCAAAAACATGGCTCACTACCTTCCCTCGTGATAACCATCGAACGTTAGAGTGGTAGAGAAGGACTTCGAATTCAGAGCCGATTTCATTGCACAGCTCTTTGAAGATGCGATGATTCAGAGCACGGCTTTGCACGTAATTCACAGTTTCAACGACGATTTTCAGAACATTGGCCAGTTTTGGAGGCAGAGTTTTAGATGCTCGCGCGTGTCTGTGCAGGACGCAGTGCGTGACGATTATGTGTGGTGCATCGGCCTTCACCAGCGCTCCAAAACCGGAGTTGCATCCCAGCATGGCTGGAGCTCCGTCCGAGCAAACTGCAGACACCATGTTCCACGAGAGGCCATTGCTTCTGAAGAAGTCGTCCACAAGCTTCTTCACGTCAGCTGTCTTCGTCGTTGTTGTGGGAGGCTTGCAGAACAGAAAGTCTTCCTTGATCTCGTCTCCTTTGACATAACACACAAATAAGATGGCTGGCTCAAATTCGAAACGTCGGTGGTCTCGTCGAGTTGAAGGCTGAATTTCGTCAGAATCGCGACTAAATCTGCAACTACCTGGGCGAGGATGTCGTCGCTCATGTCGTCGATTCTGCATCTGATGGTGTCATTTGAGAGTGGAACGAGAGACAACTTGTTTTCAGCAGCTTTTCCCAGCATGATGTTGGCCATCTTCAATGCGGCCGATTTGATGAGTGCCTCGCCAACGGTGTGCGGTTTGCCCTGCTTTGCGATCAGGTACGCAACTTCATACGACGCGGTGAGGATCGGTTTGTCAATTGGAACGAAGCCGAGAGTGGGCAAGGTAGCACTTGCGTCGAATCGGACTCTCTTCAATTTTAATTCATCCAGCGTTGCGTCTTTGTACTGCCCCTCGCCGTGCAGTTTTTGGAAGTGTTCCCATAGTTTTGCTTGTGCTAGGCTGGAGTTGCTCAACTTGACATTGCAAAGCATGCATTGAGGATGCTGACTTCCGTCCCGTTCCGTCAAACACGTGAACCCGTACCGCACGTAATCCTCCGACCACTTCCTTTTTTTGCTCGACATACTGCAAAAAAAACAACAAAGTAACAAACTGATCTTAATTGAGTTCCGGCAAATAATTATATGACAAAAATTTAAAAAAGGAACATGCTTAAATATAATCAGTACCCTTCTGAAAACTGAGAAATTTTAACGAAGAAAACATAACTTATAGTTACGATGATGGGATTTATTATCTACTCAACTCTATGTCACCTCAAATCCCATTATAATATGACATAGCAAACTGTGAATTGTTAGTTTTGAATTGCGACCAAAGGAGTTATATCACCTCTACATAATTTTCTGAGTAATTCAATCATATTTTATAATCACCATCCACTTTTGACTTTAATATAACTGAACCCGCCCTGCACATCCACAAACATTTCCAACTTACTTTTCAATTAATCAGTAACTCCAAAGTACGGCGCGACCAATGACGCATGGCACACGGCAAGCTAATCGAGGCTATTCACTGGAATTTCCGAACACCTGCAAAGTCCAAAATCCAGTAAGTAAGTAAGCAAGTAAGCACCATCACCAGAATAATTAGCAAGTTGCTCATTGATTCAACTTACTACAGTCAGTGTGAAACAACTTATCTTAAACACAGACCAGAGAAACCATGAATGGGATTGGAATACAATTACAAATAACATTTCCATTCGTTCGTAACATACATAGCAAAATAATAATAATATTAATAGTAAGCGTAATTACACATAGATTCAAAATTGATACAAAAAAAAAATTAAAAAAAATTGCAATGCGTTTCGGAGGACCTCCGCCGAACCCCTGAGACTGGCTCACTGAACACCTGGGGTTCGGTCGAACCCAGGTTAAGAACCAAGGCTCGAGGGTATCCATAGTAGGATAGGCTGGCAACCTCGAGGGTATCCACAGTAGGATAGGCTAGCAACCTCAAGGGTATCCACAGTATGATTGGCTGGCAACCTCGAGGGTATCCACAGTAGGATAGGCTAGCAACCTCTAGGGTATCCACAGTAGGATAGGCTAGCAACCTCAAGGGTATCCACAGTATGATTGGCTGGCAACCTCGAGGGTATCCACAGTAGGATAGGCTAGCAACCTCTAGGGTATCCATAGTAGGATAGGCTGGCGTCCTCTAGGGCTAGAGGTTGCTAGCCTATCCTACTATGGAGTCAAATCAAGCACAAAGTTCAATCAGGTTAGTTACAGGTGTGTTTATCAGCTTGGGCTGGCCTTATACAAATAACAACCCTTTCTCTGTGAATTCCTTCCCTTGGTAAAGTTTTCCTGATTGGAGGGAGTTTCCCGACCTCAGGTGAACCACGTTCTTCAAGGAGGGCCTACTACCCTACAGCCGAAGCCATGAAGTTGATTTCTGAATGAATCAGCAAATATGATCGTTTTTCAACATCATGACTTGCCATTCATAAATCTAGCTTCATTGTTCATCACTTACCTGACCTAATGAAAAATATGACAAAATATTTGGGAGGACAAGGAAGACGTTGCGGAGTGACTTTTCCTGCACAGAGTTTGAATGAATCCTTGTGGGGAATGTTGTACATCATATCTTAGATATAAAACAAAGACGGCTGTCCATTCTTCCATTCACGGTTGTGCGATTTGACAGGTGTGAGGCAAGGTGCAATGTGATTGGCTCCTGGCAAGATTGACTAATGTATCGTATAGGCTTATTAAAAGCTGATATTCGAAATCTGATTCCATATTTCACGATCGGAACTCGTGGCCTAAATAATTATGTCGAAATAATCAGTGAAATTGTAGCAAAATTAGGAAAAAGCGATTTTTAATGAAATAATTAAATAATATGCTCTATGAGATGTGAGGTAAAAGGCCTCCAAAGTTCGCTTTTCCACTCTTTTAAAGGTAAATATTGTTTGTCTGATTTTATTTTACACCCTCGAGAGACATCGGTCGTGATTGTTTTGGATTCGGATTCTACTTTTATGAAACATTTTTAATATACATACCAGTACAACATGGAATCACAATTTGATTATCCACAGTTCGTGAAGGTACCACCTTGTGAAACAAGATGACCTTGAGGTACCCACACTCTCCTCTAAGCTGTCTAGCCTGGGTCTGAATCCCTATCCGGCTATAAACGATCATCCTGGTGTTTCACAGACTCGGTGAATCATCGATGTGTGTCCTGCCCCTCCTATGTACGTTAAACTGGGTGTCCCGTCTTCCTACATCAGTTGATGGACGTTAAAGACCCACATGGTGTGCTTCATGAAGAGTGGGCGAGCTATTGCCGGAATCCTGAACAAATTAGGAACTGCTGCTCGTAAGGCAATGGCAAACCACCCAGGACAACCATTGCTCAGGAAGCTGCTTTGGCGGTACCGACACTCTGAAATGAGTATGGTACATCAGATATCAAATAAAAATAACAACTGAACACAGAAAGCAAAAGAAAAATGAAAAGGAAATTAAAGCCGTTTAAAAAGGATAGACATGGACATGTAGAGAGAGGAGAGGGAGCGGATGTGAGAGGAGGGAGAGGGGAGTGGGGGAGAGAGTGGGATGTAATGGGGAGGGAGAGGGGAGTGGGGGAGAGAGTGGGATGTGATGGGGAGGGAGAGGGGAGAGGGAGAGAGACATCGGAGTGGGAGACACAGGGGAGTGGGGAGGCAAGGGAGTGGGGGAGAGAGTGGGATGTAATGGGGAGGGAGAGGGGAGAGGGAGAGAGACATCGGAGTGGGAGAGACAGGGGAGTGGGGAGGCAAGGGAGTGGGGGAGAGGGGAAGGAAAGGGGCGTGGGAGAGAGGGAAGGGAAAGGGGAGTGGGGGAGAGGGGAAGGAAAGGGGCGTGGGAGAGAGGGAAGGGAAAGGGGAGTGGGGGAGAGACAGAGAAGTGGGGACAGAGAGAGAGAGGGAGGGGGGGGGGGGAAGACAGGGGAAGGAGAAGGGAGTGGTGGAGACAGAAACAATGGGGGAGGGAGGTGAGAGGGAGGAGGATACCTTTGCAAGCTTTTCCCGTCACTTGGTGTGGGTACACTTCCCAGTACATCTATATAATAACACAAAAAGTGCACGGTTAACCAAAAGAAACTCCCTCCCAACTGCATTTCGCCTTCCACCCGTCCCAATGTACCCGGGGTCCCGCTCGCTACACAGGCGATATATTGAATTTCGTGTGGTGTTCGTCGTAATTGGTGATCCACTGATATCTACTGCGGTGATCTACCACAATTTCCAAGAGACACCCGCTCCTTAAAGGAACGGCAAGGGAGTGTTTTTTTTTCTTTCCGGACAAGTTGTACAACTTTCAGGAGTTTGATTTACCATCTAGGCCATTTGATTCTTCAACGGGTGACTGCTCGTGTTTTTATATATATATATATTATATATACAGTCACGTGAAAAAGTAAGTACACCCCATGTAAAGTTTTGACTTTTTCAACATATTTCAACATACAGCTATTTGATCTTCATTTCAACAATATTGATAGATAAAGGTGATATAATACAACAAATATCATGAAACATTTACATTTTGTAGTCCATTGTATAATTTAAATAAACATAAATGCAAATTTCGCATGTGGAAAAAGTAAGTACACCCCGACATTTATCACGACTTCAAATACCTAAAATTAGAATCAGGTGCACCAGCTCAGGTGCAAATGATTAGAACATCGTTAGAGAGGATCTTGGAGGAACCTGTCTTATTTAAACCTCAGACATTTAGTTTGGTTTGCTCTTTGTTGTTGAAGTGTGCAGCATCACCATGCCTAGATCAAAAGAGCTCTCTGAGACCTTCAGAAAGAAGGTTATAGATGCCTACGAGTCTGGGAAGGGATTTAAAAAGATCTCCAAACAATTTCAATTCAATCATTCGACTGTCCGGAAGATCATCTACAAGTGGAGAAGATTCCAAACAACTGCCAACTTGTTCAGGCCAGGCCGCCCCAGCAAGTTCAGCCCGAGAGCAGGCCGCAATATGCTGAAAGAAGTCTCAAAGAACCCCAGAATGTCATCACGGCACCTACAGGTAGCTCTTGCCACTGTTGATGTCAAAGTGCACGAGTCTACCATTAGAAGGAGGCTGCACAAATTTGATCTACATGGGAGGTGTGCCAGGAGGAAACATTTGCTGTCCAGAAAGAACATCAGGGCAAGACTAAAGTTTACCAATGAACACCTTGGCAAAGACCAGCACTTCTGGAACAATGTGCTCTGGACAGATGAGTCAAAGGTAGAGCTATTTGGCCACAGTACCAGAAGACATGTTTGGCGAAAACCAAAGACAGCATTTGACCACAAGAACCTGATACCAACTGTAAAGCATGGTGGTGGAAATATTATGGTTCGGGGCAGCTTTGCTGCATCAGGGCCTGGGCAGCTCACCATCATAGAATCCACTATGAATTCTTCATTGTACCAGAGGGTGCTTGAGGATAATGTGAGGCCATCTGTCGGAAAGTTGAAGCTCAACCGAAGATGGACCTTGCAACATGACAATGACCCTAAACATACCAGTAAATCCACCAAGGAATGGCTGAAAAGAAAGTAATGGAGGGTTCTGGAATGGCCAAGTCAAAGCCCGGATCTAAATCCCATCGAGATGTTGTGGGGGATTTGAAACGAGCTGTGCATGCAAGAAACCCCTCAAACATCGCACAGCTGAAAGAATACTGCGTGGAGGAGTGGGAAAAATTTCTCCCAGTCGATATCAGAGACTGGTAGACAGTTATAAGAAACGCCTACTTGAGGTTGTTTCTGCCAAAGGGGGCAATACCACCTATTAGAGCCAAGGGTGTACTTACTTTTTCCACATGCGAAATTTGCATTTATGTTTATTTAAATTATACAATGGATTACAAAATGTAAATGTTTCATGATATTTGTTATATTATATCACCTTTATCTATCAATATTGTTGAAATGAAGATCAAATAGCTGTATGTTGAAATATGTTGAAAAAGTCAAAACTTTACATGGGGTGCACTTACTTTTTCACGTGACTGTATATGTATATGAGGGAGCATATATATTGCAGACCAAATTGTACTTTTACAAAAAATCATGTAAGGACATAAGTAAGTTTGAGGAAACATTGGATAAATGAGCATGTGGGATTTTAACCTGGGATTCCAGCACCTTTGAGTTAAGTGCTCATGAGATGGGAACGACAAGCAGCCTTTTCACGTTTTTACTCTTGGATTCTAACATCATTAAGGTCGAAATGTCTTCTCCTTGGCTCGTCCAAGTGCTCAGATGTTTGTGTCCAAAAAGGTCTTCATTGTAACTTGCCTATTCAGATCTCGGTCCACACGTTACTGATGTTCAAACGGATAACTGCAAGAAAAACAGGGTTTGCCTTGGCCTTTTTGTGTTGTCTGTACACAGGACCAACATGTGTAACGACCGTTTGCATATCAAACACCATGGCTGGTCAGCTGATACTTAATTAGCATGAAAATTAACTCAGAGAGTGGAGAGGGGGGTGGGCCGAGTTGGAATGATGTGCGTTTTCGCATAATCCTCGACCCCACTTGATTAATGGAAATATATATACACAGACTTGGCATTTAATATGGAATATTTTTTTTGTGGGGGTGAACTTACTTTTCAAGATGACTTAGCACCAAAAGTTCATTGGAATTATGTTGAAATTATTCTAGATTTTGTTAATGTGACCTTTAAAAGAAACAAAAACCACATTTGACATTTTGAAGCAAATAAATTGATCATTGAAAGTGATGTAAACTGATATCGAACTCAATTCACGGACAGTACTGTGTTAAACTTCTGTACGTTTTCCAGAAGTAATCTCTTTATTTTGCACATTCGCGAAAAACAATTTCAACAAAAACAAAAGCTAAATTACGACTGGGATTACGGACAGTAAAATTACAGTTCAGTACTTCGTGTAACCCCGACGAGCATTCAGGAGAGCACGTACACGTCGAGGCATGCTGTTCACGAGATTTGCCAAGGTTTGGACAGGAATCGCTTGCCATGCAGTTACAATAGCCTGCTGCAATTCACGCACAGAGGCAGGCTGCTGGTCCAAGTGGTCGATTTGTCGCGTTAATTCTGCCCACAAGTTCTCTGTCGGATTCATATCCGGGGACATGGCAGGCCACTCCATATGCTCTACACCATGTTCAGCAAGAAAGTGTTGGATGATGCGAGCACGATGAGGCCGTGCATTGTCATATTGGAAGACAAGGTTTCCTCGAAAGGCTGCACGAGCAAATGGAAGCAATGTTTCTTCCAGAATGACCCTGTTCTTGAACTGGTTCAGGTTTCCATTCAGAACAACCAGGTCAGTTTTGCCCCCTGCATGAAAAGCAGCCCAAACGGTCACCCCACCACCTCCAGCTTGGACTCTTGGCACTATACAATCTTCGTTGTGGGCTTCATGCACTTGTCTGCACACTCGGACGCGGCCATCTTGATGATAGACCAGAAATCTAGACTCGTCACTGAAGGTCACGTGATTCCAGTGTCCTGGCTGCCATTGACGGTGCTCTCTGGCCCACCTCAATCGGCACTGGCTGTGTTGTCTGGTCAGGCGTGGCTTTCTTAGAGGATGCCTGGCACGATAGCCTGCTTGAACCAGTCGTTGGTTGACGAGCCTTCTGGATACAGGCACATTTGTCAGTTGCTGCCACTCAGCCCGAAGCCGATTAGCTGACTTGGTACGGCCATTGCAGACTTACCGGTGCAGCTGGCGATCATCTCTCCTTGTGGTTCTGTGTGGACGTCCTGGCCTCGGTATTGGAGGAGGGACACCCCTCTGAGCAGTTCGTTTCAGGATCTTTGACACCTGACCTTGAGTGATGCCATACTGCCGAGCAATAGCACGCTGTTTCATGATGGAATTTCGTAAAGCCACCAGTCCATGACAAACAGCATTGTCAAGTTGACGGACCATCTCCAGAGGAAGTGGCAATAACTTTTGGAGACGTGCAGCAGTTGTTTTCCACTAATACAGAATGCAACAACCCTTATATACCCGATTGTGAAGCCAATCGTCAAATGTACCTGTCCTTACATTTTGTCACGCCACCTGTGATATAATCCTGTTATTGACTTCTTGCTGCGAAAGACAATCAGTGACATGGTTCTTTCAACAAAGAAATCACCGAAGGGTAAAATAAACTCACCACATTGATATACTGAGTTAAGAAAGTAAAGCCAAGTCAAGTAAAAAAAATATTCCATATTAAATGCCAAGTCTGTATATATATAACTGTGAGAAATAGTAGAAACTCCACAGTACGAGCAGGGCGTCTCATTTGCATTAAATAAATAATCGGGAGATTCAATCAGACGCGGACGTAGCTTCAGGACGTCGATCTTTAATTCTCGACAAGCTTTCGACCAACAAAGGTCTTCTTCTTAGTCGTCCCCAAGTTCCGTTGAACTACGTCCGCGTCTGATTGCATCTCCCGATTATATATATATGTTGGAACCCATCTGTGGATCGGTCCCATCGGCCGATGTGTCTGACCCATCTGTGGATGCACGAGAAATGACAATGCAGACCCATCGGCCGATGGGTCTGCGCCATCTGCGGATGTGTTGTTCACCTTGAAGGAATGTGTTGACAGAATGGTGCTCTTCTATCAGGTACACAGTCATTGGAATTACATGTGGTAGGAATTTAACAGAGATGATTTTAAAATGTTTTATTATCTATTTATACATTTTGTCAATACATTTTGTAATTAACAGATACATGGCAGTTTTAGTAAAGCTTTACATAACATACTCAACATTCATACAAAACATTAGGTGTTCTTCTGATAATGGCGGAGGGGAATGGTGGCAGGGTAGAGAGTGGCAGGTGCTGATGAAGGTGATGGCGAGGGTAAATGTAGTTTTGGTGGCAAGGCTCCTGACCTTCCAACAGGGTTGGCGCAACATGCATACACATTCCTTCAAGGTGAACAACACATCCGCAGATGGCGCAGACCCATCGGCCGATGGGACCGATCCACAGATGGGTTCCAACATATATATACAGTGCGTATCAAAAAAAAGGTAATCCGAATTCAAGGGGTTAATATGCAAAGGTTATTTATTTTGACAATCTACATGTGGTTTCCCAATTATGAGGAGATCCTCAGCTTTCCATTGATGCCTTTCATGCATCATTGCTGTCACACATGACCGAGTACATGTTCATTGAAAATGACAAGTTCAAATCGCATTTTTACAAGTTTGGCTAATCGGTGCAAGACAGTTTTAAATGGAAGCATTACTTGTCGACTGCCAAGTTGATTATGTAAAATTGTTAAGCTGGTCTGGTAATCGTCGGTTGCGTCATCCTTTGTTTAAGATGGTTATTTAAGATGGGCCCACAGTGTATGGGTTGAGGGGGCAGTCTGAGTCATTGAAAAGATGGTTCAACTTACGACTGAACAGCGGTCCTTCGTGGTTACAACCTTTCACCAAACTGGAAGTTTGCAGCGAACTCGTGATGCGTTCAGGGAACGTTTCCCAGAACGGGAGCCTCCAGCAGCCAAAACCATCTTCTTTTCTTTTTTTCTTCTTTTTTTTGGATACAGAATCGAGGCTCGTGAAAGAGCTAACATTTATCACACAAACAAATCAAACAGACAAACAAAATATATAAAAAGAGGGAGCGGTAGACAAGATGGGGAGAGAAGGGGAAGCACACAAACACAACATTTGGGAGAGACATCCGGAGATGTGTGGGAGGGAGAGGGCTTGGGGGCAAGAGGCGTGGGGAGGGGGGGGGGAGAAGTATAAAACACAAGGACACCAAGGACTTCCAGGAAAGAAGTTGGTATTTCAAAAAAGTGGATTTGGGGTGAAATTAGCGGGGGTAGAAAAGATCAAGGTTTTACATGGGGGAAGATAAGAGATGTGGTGAACAGCTGTTTTAAAGACCTGGAGGGAGGAGTGGGATTGAAGAGAGTGAGGGAGTTTGTTCCAGAGGCAGGAGAAAAGAGGAATGAAGGAGTGAAGGTGAGCAGAGAGTCTTGATTTTGGCAGTTTAACGATCAGAGGGTTGCAGGCAGATCTTGTGCGACCTGTAGGAATATTTGGGGGACAGAGCCCAGAGAGAGCTGGGGGGGGGGGGCAAGGCCGGAGAGGAGTCGGTAGAAGACGGAAAGACCACCAACCTGCCTGCAGTGAGAGAGTGAAAGGCCCTCGGAGATAGCTTCATTACGGGAGATTCCAATGATTCTGAACGCTTTGGTTTCAACAGCGTGAAGACGAGCTAGGTGTGAGGCATGAGCACCAGCCCAGAGGGGAGAGCAGTATTCCATTGAGCTGCAGATGAAAGCCTTGTTTGTGGTGAGAAGCTCAGGTGTGCCAAGGAAGGACTTCGCACGACGGAGGATGCCCAGTCGGCGACTGGCTTTGGAGGCCAGATTTGAAATGTGGTTTTCCCAGGAAAGATCATGGCAGATAGTGAGACCCAAAAGCTTGAGTGACAGAACTTCTTGGAGAGGATTATTCAGAAAGTGGATGGGAGGGTTGTCCAGTCGGTTTTTTCGGAGAGACATCCTAAGAGTGTGAGATTTGTCAGGATTGAAAGTCATGTTCCACTTGTTTGCCCAGTCTGTGATTTTGTCCAGGTCTGCAGAGAGTGAGGAGGCTGCAGACTGCCGATCTGAGGGATGAGGAATGGAGCGACAGAGAGTAGAGTCATCAGCAAAGAGATAGAGAGGATTTTCAAGAGAGTCAGAGAGATCATTGATGAAGACCAGAAAAAGCACAGGGCCCAGAACACTGCCTTGGGGAACTCCAGCCTGAACAGGAAGAGGGGATGAGAGAAACCCATTCAGGGCCACATGTTGACTACGACTAGAGAGAAAGTCCGCCAGCCACGTGTAGAGATACCCATGGATACCAAAGGAGGAGAGTTTGGTGAGCAGAGCGGGTGACAGACCATATCGAAGGCACGTGATATGTCAAGGGAGACAGCTCTAATTTCCTGTTTGCCATTGAGGACTTCCATCCATTGTTGAGAAAGCAGAAGCAGCATGTCCATAGTACAGTGACCTGGTCTGAAACCAAATTGATGATCAGAGATCAAGCCATTGGAGAAGAGGAAAGATTTCATATCCGAAGCAATGATGGATTCCATGACTTTGCTGATAATTGGGAGAAGGCTGATTATCAGCAAAGTCATGGAATCCATCATTGCTTCGGATATGAAATCTTTCCTCTTCTCCAATGGCTTGATCTCTGATCATCAATTTGGTTTCAGACCAGGTCACTCTACTCTGGACATGCTGCTTCTGCTTTCTCAACAATGGATGGAGGTCCTCAATGCCAAACAGGAAATTAGAGCTGTCTCCCTTGACATATCACGTGCCTTCGATATGGTCTGTAGTTGCTGGGATCTGTTTTTGCACATTTTTTGTGCAAGGCGGTGATGTTGGCTTCCAAGCAGATGGCAGATGACCTTGAGCAAAAGAGAGGGTGAAGAGAACAGAGAGAGGGAGTGAAAGAGCGGAAGAACAGGATTTTAGGACCCGTGGGCTGATGCTGTCAGGTCCTGTTGCAGAATCAGAGTCGAGGGTTGACAGAAACTTTTCCACCTTGTCAGGAGGAAAGGGCACAAAGTCCAGGAGCAGCTGGGTACGACTGGGTTCGGTGGGTACAGAGAGGGATGGGTTTGGGAAACAAGATTTAGAGGCAAACACAGAGTTGAGGCATTCAGCTTTTTCACGTGCGGAGTCAGCTGTGTAGCCGTTTGAGGTGAGGGAGGGGATGGAGGGGGACCAAACACCAGAAACAGATTTGACGAGACACCACCAGGATTTGGAAGAGGGAGACAGATAAGAGAGTTCGGTTTTGAGAACAGAGAGATATTGTTTCCTGGCTCTTCTGAGGGTAGACACACACTTCTTTCGGGCTTTGTGAAAGGAAATGAGATTTCCTTCCGTTGGATTTGCTTTCCAGGAGACGAAGGCAAGTTGTTTCTGGGCAACAACCTCACCACAAGATTCCGTATATATATAAATATATATATATAAATATATATATACACCATGGACGGGAGGAAGGGTATGACAACTGAAGACGAGATGGGATAAATCTGTGCATGAGAGAGAGCAATTTACTTTGGAAGAATTCCCAGGATGAGTTGATGTCAGAGGCGGTAGAGATGGGAGACCAGTCCAGATGATTGATGGCTGCTTGAAGACCGTGCCAGTTGGCCTGAGTGAAATTCCAGACTCTTCGACTCTGAGGAGGCTCTCTGAGAATGGTCAGAGAGATGTCCACTTTAACAAGCACATGATCAGATGAGCCGATTGGAGCAGAAGAAGAGCAGCAGACATTTTCAGGGAAGTTAGTCATATCCAAGTCCAGAAGAGAAGATGCTCCGTTGACTGAGAT
This sequence comes from Myxine glutinosa, assembly GCF_964187855.1. NCBI lineage: Eukaryota > Metazoa > Chordata > Myxini > Myxiniformes > Myxinidae > Myxine > Myxine glutinosa. Next base: position 263,685,400 of record NC_136262.1, on the reverse strand, counting down.
CCGGGTCGGGAAATTGATAGATTGTGTCAGTCCCAGTGAGTCACAGAAGTCCCTTGCTGAGGAGCCATGGCTGGTGAGAGAGGTACCCACACCCAGCCAACTGGCATGGTGACAATTGAAATCACCACATATGAGGAAAAGAGAGTTGGGATGGGTAGAGAGAAGTTGGTCCATATTATCAGACAGCGAGATGTAGATGGAGTCATCACTGTTTGGTGGACGGTACAACACACAAATGAACAAAAGGTGGGAGCGAAGGGGAAGCCGTAGCCAGAGGTATTCCTGGGGGTGAGGTGGAGAGAGGGCAGTGCAGGGCGAGTGAGGAAGAGAGTTTTTGTCCCCCGTCGCACAGCGTAGCGAAGGGGGACTATGGCTTTCCCCTCCGTCCGTGTGTCCGTCCGTTTGTCCGTCCGTGCGTGCGTGCGGGTGTGCGTGCGTGCGTGCGGGCGTGCGTGTGTAAGCGAAGGACCGCATACGAATTTGGTGTGTGGGTGTATCTAGGCATAAGGAAAAAGGCTTTTGAAAATTGGGTCGCCACGTCAAAATCCAAGATGGCCGCCTCCATGTATATCTGAACCTTGTGAGATGAATATCTTGAAAAATAAGCGAAGTAACAACGTCTAATCTGGTGTGTGGGTGTACCTCGGCATAAGGAAGAACGCTATTGAAAATTGGGTCGTCACGTCAAAATACAAGATGGCCGCCGCCATGTATGTCTGAACCTTGTGAGCGGAATATCTTGAAAAATAAGCGAAGTACCAACTTCTAATCTGGTGTGTGGGTGTATCTAGGCATAAGGATGAAGGCTATTGAAAATTGGGTCGCCACGTCAAAATCGAAGATGGCCGCCTTGCGTCTTCCACTTTGTCAACTCGCATCACTTCACCGAAGGGGGACCTAGGCGTAATGCTTGTTTTTATAAAGATAGCAACCCCACCTCCAGGACGAGGCTCAGGTCTATCATACCGGAGGAGGGATTAACCTGGGCAAGATACCAAGGAATCAGAGACATCATGAAGGAGGAAAGTTTCTGTTAAGCAGATCACGTCTGGTTTGTCAGAAGCAACCTGTATGGAGAGATCAGTCAAGTTTGAGCGAGGGCCCCGGATGTTTGAGGTCCATACCGTTAATGAAGAGGAAGGGGGAGCATCAGATACAGAACAGGGGGGGAGGGGTAGGGTAAGTACGGTAAGATGTGGAAGAGGTAGGGAGAGCTGTTGAAGGTGTGTCAGAGATTTCAGAATAGCTTGGAGAAAGGGAAGGATGGGGCGGACAAAAGGTTTGATGGTGATTGGGTGAGGCACAGTGAGGTGTTATTTGAGGGGGAAGAGCGAGGCAGCAGATTGGGGGAGATGAAGGTGAAAGTTGGAAGGGGAAGAAGCGGGGAGGACGCTTTGAGGAGGAGTGGTGAGAGGGGAGTCTAGGGGGGAGGGGCGAGGGAGAGTCTCAGAGGGGAGGGGTGTGGGGGGAGTTTAGGAGGGAAGGGGCAAGGGGGAGATTTGAAAGGGATGGGTGATGGGAAGGATTTGGAGGGGAGGGGCAAGGGGGAAGATTTGAAAGGGATGGGTGATGGAGAAGATTTGGAGGGTAGGGGCAAGGGGGTAGATTTGGAGGGGAGGGGTGATGGGGAAGTTTTGGATGGGAGGGGTGATTGGGAAGTTTTTGAGGGGAGGGGTGATGGGGAAGATTTGGAGGGGAGGGGTGAGATTGGATTTTAGAAAGTGTACGATTAATGGAAAATGAGCATTTATTGCAAAATGAGTTTCTTGTGACCTTCGAGTCAAAAATACGTTTGAGGACGCTGGAGGAGGGGTGGAGTGCAGGAGAGTTTCAGGAATGTAGAAAAGAGGAACTGTAAGAGGTGGATTTTTTTTTTGGAATGAATAGATTTGGTGAGAAAGTCGAAAGTATCCTTTTATAGAAGAAGAAGAAAAAGGTGTTATAATATACGACAGAATACAGTACTTCAGGGGAAAGTTTAAACATTTTTAAATTGAGCAGTGAAAACTATCTGGGGAAATGGAAAATGGAAATGGGGGTGAAACACGTGATCGAAGAACGAACGAACAAATAAGAACAATGAATAAACGAATAAGAACAACGAATAAGAACAGAGAAGGAAAATATTTTTTTGGTTTTTTTTTTTTTTTGAGTTGAGATTTTAAACAAGGAAGTATGGGGTGAAAGACTGGGACAAAAACAGAGAACGAAAGTAATTGCAGCATAATCGACGGACCACTGAAAGAAAAACAAAGCCTCAAGGTAGGACACGGCAGCCTACTAGGCCTCAAAAGGCGCGACACGAATTAACCGACGATTTTGAATACAGGTATGAAAAATTAACACCAAAAATCTGGGCGAATGTTAGAAAATACCAAGAGCGTGGCACTAGCCTCAACCGCAACAAGGAGAATTCTGGTAGGAAGCACACTGGGCGATCGGAAATGAACATTTCAGCAGTAAGGCAGCAAGTTTTGGAGCATCCTAGGGATACCAGCATAAGACGAAATGGGACGGGATTGCCTCCGGCAACATTCAACCGAATCACAAGACTGGACCTCCACCAACATCCATCTCGGATTCACATCCGGCATCAACTTACGCCAGGGGATTTTGCCAGGAGGCTGGTGCTTGCCAGATGGTTGATAGCACGTTGCGAAGCACATGTCAATTTCCTGCGGTATCTCGTTATCGGCGACGAAGCTGCTTTCGCCATAGACGGCAAGGTCAATACCCATAATGTTCTTGAATATGCACCGACAGGACAACCCCCGGAATTTAATTTTGACACCAACATGAATCGACAAAAGGGGATTGTTTGGTTGGGACTTTGTGGAAGTGGTAAGGTGATCGGACCATTTTTATTTCAAGGGAATGTCAATGGTAACAGGTATCTGCAGATGATCAATGATGAAGTTTTACCTCAGCTGGAGGAGAACTTTGAGCAACAGGTTCGTGATGTCTTCAGATATCTCTGGTGGGCCCAAGACGGCACCCCAGCACATCGTCTTATCGCTGTCCGAGATCGACTGAGGGAACTCTTTGGAGACCGAGTCATCGCCTTCAACTATGCAGTGGAATTGCCGCCAAGATCGCCTGACCTCACACCATGTGATTATTTCCTTTGGGGACATTTAAAGAACAAGGTGTTCGTAAATCCTCCCCGTGATCTTGTCGTATTGCAGGGCCGTATTCGACATGAAGTGGATGTTTTGCAGAATGACCCGGCTATGGTGAGACGAGCAGTTCAGGGCATGTTCCGCCGCTGTGAGCTTTGTGTTGAAAGGGGAGGTGGACATGTTGAAGGTGTGGGTGCATCAATGCCAATCATTCCTGAGAAAAGTTCACATCTGACGTTCATTTTGCAGCAATTATCCTGACTTGCATCGATTAGTCAAACTTGTAAAAATGCGATTTGAACTTGTCATTTTCAATGAACATGTACTTGGTCATGTGTGACAGCAATGATGCATGGAAGGTATCAATGGAAAGCTGAGGATCTCCTCTTAATTAGTAAACCACATGTAAATTGTCAAAATAAATAACCTTTGCATATTAACCCCTTTAATTCGGATTACCTTTTTTTTGATATGCACTGTATATATATATATATATATATATATATATATATATATATATATATATATATATATATATATATATATATATACAGACTTGGCATTTAATATGGAATATTATTTTTTTCCTGACTTGAGTTTACTTTCTTAACTCAGTATATCAATCTAGTGAGTTTATTTTACACTTTGGTGATTTATTTGTTGAAAGAACCATGTCACTGATTGTCTGTCGCAGCAAGAAGTCAACAACAGGATTATATCACAGGTGGCGAGGCAAAATGTACGGACAGGTGCATTTGATGATTGGTTTCACAGTCGGGTATACAAGGGTTGTTGCGTTCTGTATTAGTGGAAAATAACTGCTGCACGTCTCCAAATGTTATTGCCACTTCCTCTGGAGATGGTCCGTCAACTCGACAATGCTGTTTGTCATGGAGTGGTGGTTTTACGAAATGACGGCATGAAACAGCGTGCTATTGCTCGGCAGGATGGCATCACTCAAGGTCAGGTGTCAAAGATCCCGAAACGAAATGCTCAGAGGGGTGTCCCTACTCCAATACCGAGGCCAGGACGTCCCCGCAGAACCACAAGGAGGGATGATCGCCAGCTGCACCGGTAAGTCCGCAATGGCCGTACCAAGTCAGATAATCGGCTTAGGGCTGAGTGGCAGCAACTGACAAATGTGCCTGTATCCAGAAGGCTAGTCAACCAACGACTGGTTCAAGCAGGCTATCATGCCAGGCATCCCCTGAGAAAGCCACGCCTGACCAGACGACACCGCCAGCACCGATTGCAGTGGGCCAGAGAGCACCGTCAATGGCATCCAGGACACTGGAATCACGTGATCTTCAGTGACGAGTCTAGATTTCTGGTCTATCGTCAAGATGGCCGCGTCCGAGTGCGCAGACAAGTGCATGAAGCCTACAACAAAGATTGTATAGTGCCAAGAGTCCAAGCTGGAGGTGGTGGGGTGACCGTTTGGGCTGCTTTTCATGCAGGGGGCAAAACTGACCTGGTTGTTCTGAATGGAAACCTGAACCAGTTCAAGTACAGGGCCATTCTGGAAGAAACATTGCTTCCATTTGCTCGTGCAGCCTTTCGAGGAAACTTTGTCTTCCAAGATGACAATGCACGGCCTCATCGTGCTCGCATGATCCAACACTTTCTTGCTGACCGTGGTGTAGAGCATATGGAGTGGCCTGCCATGTCCCCGGATATGAATCCGATAGAGAACTTGTGGGCAGAATTAACGCGTCAAATCGACCACTTGGACCAGCAGCCGACCTCTGTGCGTGAATTGCAGCATGCTATTGTCACTGCATGGCAAGCGATTCCTGACCAAACCTTGGCAAATCTCGTGAACAGTGTGCCTCAATGTGTACGTGCTCTCCTGAATGCTCGTGGGGGTTACACGAAGTACTGAACTGTAATTTTACTGTCCGTAATCCCAGTCGTAATTTAACTTTTGTTTTTGTTTAAAAAAAAATTGGCTAATGTGCAAAATAAAGAGATACTTCTGGAAAACGTACAGAAGTTTAACACAGTACTGTCCATGAATTGAGTTCGATATCAGTTTACATCACTTTCAAGGATTAATTTATTTGTTTCGAAATGTCTAATGTGGTTTTTGTTTCTTTTAAAGGTCACATTAACAAAATCTAGAATAATTTCAACATAATTCCAATGAACTTTTGGTTCTAAGACATCTTGAAAAGTAAGTTCACCCCCACAAAAAAAATATTCCATATAAATGCCAAGTCTGTATATATATATTGTTGTGGATTTGAGAATTGTGTTTTTTTTGTGTGTAAATATCACCCTCCATGTTGTGTGTAAAGGTCAAAGGTCGTCCCTTAGTTAGTCCATATACAATCACGTAGCAAATCATAGATTTCCCTTTTCAGTAGTTATCTCCTTATTATATGTATTAGTTTAAGGCTCTGTCTTCCATTAATTGACACTGCATTGCACCGAATGGAAATAAGGAAGATTCCCTTTCATTCCCAAAGCCCCCCATTCCCAAAGCCTCGATTGCCAACTGCACTCCACCATTAGCCACGAGGTAATTTCGGAGAAGAAAGGCGTGTCTCCGCCATCGTCATCGGAAGGTGGAACCAGCGAGCCCCCACCCACCAATCAGGACGGGTGAGATACCAGCACGGGCGTGGCGCGGGTGGATCGCGAGGCGCGATATAAAAGCGCCCGCGCAAGCTTTTAAAAGAGATGCGGCAGATGAGTCTTTGGGGAGCACGCGGCGGATGAGCAATAATAAGCCTTTGGAGAGCACGCAACGCAGCGGTACGCAGGAGCAGCTTGGACCAGCGGAGCTTGAACAGCAGCAGCAGCTTGAACCGGCGGAGCTCGTACCGCGGCAGCTTGCACGACCACAGCTTGGGCGTTGACGGCGGTGCCGACCGTGGCCGCGGAGGAACGGCGGCTGCCCGCTCCCGGCCCAACCGTGACCCAGTTCCCGTTGGACCTTCCTCTCCCTCCAGCCATCCACTTCCAGTCCTTCGTTCCTGCCTTCATCCCCCATGTAAGTGTGCTTGTAGTCTGTCTTTTGTCTTGTCCTGGGGTGAAGTAAGACCGTTTAGTTAAGCTAGTGTTGCACTGTGTCCTTCTGGTCCGTCCCTCTTTCTGTCGTTATTTTCTTATCTTTCCATTCTCCTTGGTTCTTTTGGTCTTGTAAATAATAATAATAAATTAGATTTGTTCTTCCTACCTTGCCTTTCTTTCCCTTACATCCGTCGTCGTTGTGATTTCCCTCATTGGACACCTGTGGCATGATTTGGCCAACGTTTAGGAATCGGGTCTAGTCTCTTGTTAATGGTTCGTGCCGCGGTTGCTAGACCACTCGGCAATTAACATCTGTCCGCGGTTACGAACGAGGTTGTGCACCTGCCTCTTCGGGGGTAGCTGTGCAACTTCAGGACTCACGTCGGTCAGTCAAAGACAAGGGGGTTGATCCCCCCTTGATAAGGGAAAGGCCGACGGAGAGATCCGTAACAAATTGTATGCATATATATATATATATATATATATATTAATATATATATATATATACATATATATATATATATATATATATAGATATATATATACTAGTATATACTGTATATATATACATATACGAGTATAAAGCCCGTCAAAAATGACGGGTTGGAACAGTTTATTTGACGGTGCAGCCATGTGAGCATGCCAAAGGCTGAAGCCTGGGCCTTGTGTCAGGTGTGCTTATGTCATCTTTATTTATTATACATCCTACAGACGTAGATGAACACTCCTTTTACTCTGCACACTTTGCACGTCACGTTCAGCGAATGTCAGCTCCCTGTGCCTTGTATTTATTGTTATTTTTTAAAAAACGCTTCCATACACCGACCTTGAGGCTCGGGTTGCAAGCCACCATCTACAATTCCAATGTAAGAGACACAATCACTCTTCTTTTGGGTCTTCAGAGTCCTCGGGGTCTTTTTGGTCCTCTTGTTCATTTGGGACTTTTGGTTGTTCAAGCTCTTTTGCATCCTTGGGATCTTTTGGATCTTTTGTGTCCTTTGGGTCATGTGAGTCTTTGGGGTCCTCGGGTCTTTTCGGTAATCTGGGTCTTTGGGCTATTTTGGGTCTTTGGGGTAATATGGGTCTTTGGGGTCCACTGCACCCTCAGGGTCTTTAAGGGTATTTTTAGTGTTTTAGATTGACATCCTACAGACGTAAATGAACACTCAGTTTACTCAGTGCACTTTGCACGTTACGTTCAGCGAATTTCACCATCCTACGCCGTGTATTTATTGTAATTTAAAAAAACCGCTTCAATGCACTGACCTTGAGGCTCGGTTTGCAAGCCACCGTCTACAACTCCAATGTAAGAGACATAACTCTTCTTTTGGGTCTTCAGAGTCCTAAGGGTCTTTTGGATCCTCTGGTTAATTTGGGTCTTTTGGTTGCTCAAGCTATTTTGCATCCTTGGGATCTTCTGGTTCATTTGGGTCATCGGGGTCTTTTAGGTCATTTGAGTCCTTTGGGACCTCTGCCTCTTTGGGGTCCTCGGGTCTTTTCAGTCATCTAGGTATTTTGGGTCCTTGGGGTAATTTGGGTCTTTGGGTTCCATTGGGTCCTCAGGGTCTTTAAGGGTATTTTTGGTGTTTTGGATTGTTTGGTTATGTGGGGTCGTTAAGGGTCTTTGGGGTCTTTTGGGTTTTTGGGTCTTTTCAGTCTTCTGGGTTTTTAAGGGTCTTTAAGATATTTGGGTCCTTGAGGTATTTAAGGGTCTTCTGGGTATTTAAGGGTCTTTGGGGTCTTTGGATCTTCAGGGTCTTTGGGGTCTTTTGGGTATTGGTGGTCTTTTGGGTAATTAAGGGTCTTGGGGTCTTTTCAGTGTTTTGGGTATTTGGGGTCTTTATGGGTTCTTAAGGGTCTTGGGGTCTTTTCAGTGTTTTGGGTCTTTGGTGTCTTAATGGGTCTTTGGGGAATTTTGGGTCTTCAGGGCCTTTTGGGTTTTTGTTGTCTTTTGGGTCTTTAAGGGTCTTGCGGTCTTGGGGTATTTTGGGTCTTCTGGATATTTAAGGGTCTTTGGGGTCTTTTGTATATTTGGGGTATTTTGGCTCTTCTGGATATTTAAGGGTCTTTGGGTTTTTTGGGGGTCTTCAGGGTCTTTTGGGTGTTCATGGTCTTTTGAGTATTTAAGGGTATTTGGAGGTCTTTTGCGTCTTTGTGGTATTTTGGGTCTTTAATGGTATTTGGTATACTTTGGGTCTTTGGAGTATTTTGGGTATTTAAGGGTCTTTGGGTCTTTTCAGTATTTTGGGTTTTCGGGGTCTTTATGGGTCTTTGGGGAATTAGGGGTCTTCAGTGTCTTTTGGGTTTTGTGGTATTTTGGGTATTTAGGAGTCTTTGGGGTCTTTTGGGTCTTCTGGGTATTTTGGGTGTTTGGGGTCAATTGAGTTTTCAATGACTTTTCTGTCTCTTCGGCCTTTGGGGACTTCTGGGTCTTCATGGTCTTTTGTGTCTTTAACAGTCTACAGGGTATTTTGGGTGTTTATGGTCTATTTGGTCTTCGGGGTCTTCTGGGTCCTTGAGGTCTTAGAGTCTTTTGGGTCCTCTTTGTCATTTGGGTCCTTGGGGTTCTTTGGGTCTTTTGGATCCTCAAGGTCTTTTGGGTCTTTGGGGTCCATTGGGTCTTCAGAGTCTTTTCAGTCTTTTGGGTCTTTGGGTTCCTTTGCCTATTTGGGGTATTTTGGGTCTTTGGGGTATTTTGGGTCCTTGGGGGTCTTCTGGGTCTTCATTATCTTTTGTGTCTTTAACAGTCAACAGGGTATTTTGGGTCTTCGGGTATTTTGGGTGTTTTTGGGGTATGTTGGGTCTTCGGGGTCTTCTGGGTCCTTGAGGTCTCTTGGGTCTTCGGGTCTTTGGTCTTACCAAAATTTTGGGTCTTTGGGGTCCATTGGGTCTTCAGGGTCTTTTCAGTCTTTTGGTCTTCGGTGTATTTTGGGTCTTTGGGGTATTTTGGGTCTTTGGGGTATTTTGGGTCTTTGGGGTTCATTGGGTCTTTTTTGTCTTTTGGGTCTTTGGGGTATATTGGATCTTCACAGTACTTGGGGTTCTTCTGAGTCCTTGGGGTATTTTGGGTCCTTTTTGTCTTGGGGTCGTTGGGGTTGTTTCGGTCTTTTGGATCCTTGTGGTCATTTGGGTCTTTTCAGTCTTTTGGGTCTTTGGGGTATTTTGGGTCTTCGGGGTATTTTGGGTATTCAGAGTGCTTGGGGTATTTTGGGTCCTCAGAGTCTTTTAGGTCTTTTAACTGGTGGACACACAGTCGTGTTCAAAGATTGCCCCTTAACCTCCCCCCCACACTCAAATCCCTCCTAAAGCACTACTCAAAGCCTTTAAAACCTTGCCTTTATGAAGGGGGACAGACATACACACACACACACACACACTGTGTTTTATATTTTAAAAATATACACACACATATATATATATATATATATATATATATATATATATACCCTCTAAAGGTGGTTTTTATATATGTGTATATATGTATATGTATATGTGTGTATGTATGTGTATGTTTGTGTTTATGTATGTATATATATCTATATATATATCTGTGCAGCATCTGTCCTGTCCTGTGTTGTCCTGTGTTGTCACTGAACTACTTTCTCAAACTTTTGTGAAATCGTACCAAACTTCTGGAATGCACATATCTCTCCCGTCGGTATGTCCTAAGGGTATTTCTTTTGAAAAGAATTCCAATTTTATTTTATTTTTTTTGAATTTTTTTGGGAATTATTTTTTTTTCAACTTCAATTGTTTATAAACTGTGATATCACGTATATTACAAATACATTTGTGCAAAATAATTGTTTGAATTATGATTGGTTTAAACCATGACAAAACGGCAACTCGGGTACAGTCATTTATCTATATATCGACACATCTGGGCAGTGTCTGTGTTGTCACTTAACGACTCCCTCAAACTTTTGTTTCCGTGGTTGTGAAGTGTTTTTTAATAACGTTGTGGTGGTTTTGAATCACGTGGTGGTGAGGTATTTTGAATTATGTGGTGGTGAGGTGTTTTTAAATCACGTAGTGGTGAGGTGTTTTTAAATCACGTAGTGGTGAGGTGTTTTTAAATCACATGGTGGTGAAGTGTTTTTAATTAATTGGTGGTGAGGTATTTATAATTACGTGGTGGTGAGGTGTTTTTAATTATGTGGTGGTGAGGTGTTTAGAATTAGTTGGTGAAGAGGTGTTTTGAATTATGTGGTGGTGAGGTGTTTTGAATTATGTGGTGGTGAGGTGTTTTGAATTACGTGGTGGTGAGGTGTTTTGAATTACGTGGTGGTGAGGTGTTTTGAATTACGTGGTGGTGAGGTGTTTTGAATTGCTTGGTGGTGAGGTGTTTTGAATTACGTGGTGGTGAGGTGTTTTGAATTACGTGGTGGTGAGGTGTTTTGAATTGCTTGGTGGTGAGGTGTTTTGAATTATGTAGTGGTGAGGTGTTTTGAATTACGTGGTGGTGAGGTGTTTTGAATTATGTGGTGGTGAGGTGTTTTGAATTACGTGGTGGTGAGGTGTTTTGAATTATGTGGTGGTGAGGTGTTTTTAATTATGTGGTGGTGAGGTGTTTAGAATTAGTTGGTGGTGAGGTGTTTTGAATTACGTGGTGGTGAGGTGTTTTGAATTGCTTGGTGGTGAGGTGTTTTGAATTATGTGGTGGTGAGGTGTTTAGAATTAGTTGGTGAAGAGGTGTTTTGAATTATGTGGTGGTGAGGTGTTTTGAATTACGTGGTGGTGAGGTGTTTTGAATTACGTGGTGGTGAGGTGTTTTGAATTACGTGGTGGTGAGGTGTTTTGAATTACGTGGTGGTGAGGTGTTTTGAATTACGTGGTGGTGAGGTGTTTTGAATTGCTTGGTGGTGAGGTGTTTTGAATTACGTGGTGGTGAGGTGTTTTGAATTACGTGGTGGTGAGGTGTTTTGAATTGCTTGGTGGTGAGGTGTTTTGAATTATGTGGTGGTGAGGTGTTTTGAATTACGTGGTGGTGAGGTGTTTTGAATTACGTGGTGGTGAGGTGTTTTGAATTACGTGGTGGTGAGGTGTTTTGAATTACGTGGTGGTGAGGTGTTTTAAATTACGTGGTGGTGAGGTGTTTTGAATTACGTGGTGGTGAGGTGTTTTGAATTACGTGGTGGTGAGGTGTTTTGAATTACGTGGTGGTGAGGTGTTTTGAATTACGTGGTGGTGAGGTGTTTTGAATTACGTGATGGTGAGGTGTTTTGAATTACGTGGTGGTGAGGTGTTTTGAATTACGTGGTGGTGAGGTGTAATCGTCCCAAAGTTCCAGTCTGCACCTACCCCTCCCCTATGTGTGTGCTGAGGGGTTCTTTTTGGAAATTTTAAAATTTTTCAACCTAAATCTTCAACCTAAATTGCCTATAAAATGTAATATCACAAACACAACAAATACATTTGTGCAAAGTAATTGTTTGTATTATGATTGGTGAAAATGATGACAACACAGCAACTCAGGTGCAGTCATTAGCCTCAGCTAAAATAAGCCCGTTCCTCAGTATCCACGCTTGGTGAGGTGAGCGCAGCGAGCCGAGCCAAGCTAGTGTATATATATATATATATGTATGTAACTATGTAGAACAGAACATTCAGTGCCAGGACACTGAATGACGTCGCTCTCCTCAGCTGGAACCCGTGGATCATCACTGTTTTCGGGCCTACTCCAGCACAGCTCCTCACAGCGACCCGAGCAGCGCAGCACATCCAACACCAAGTGACATTGTGCTGCATGATCACCACCAGATATCATTGACGACATATATATATATATATATATATATATATATATATATT